>NC_052156.1:105804931-106108494 GCF_902713615.1 Scyliorhinus canicula | reverse complement strand
CCCCCCCCCCCACCCACCCACCCCTCTCCCCCACCCCGCAAACCGGAAGTTTAATCGAGGGAATCGATGGGATCAGAGCAGGCAATCATTTTACCTGCTTCTCTCCCCCAATCCACTCCTGCTAATGGAGGAAGATTTAAGTTGCACCTATTTTCTCTCACAGAAAATGTAAAGAAGTTGTCATAATTAATTGCGCACTTGCCCACACACAGTCAGTGCTCCAGTGCGAGTGTCTCTGCTTCTTATCATGCTATTCATTTTGCTGACTCGTTCAGCCCACAGTTTTGTAAAGAAATAAATTGCATCATTAGTCTGCCTTGCACACCGCACATTTATTAGCGACATTTGCAATCATTTAACTTCAACAACAGTCTGGAGCTCTAACTATCTCCACATGGTGTTGATAGTTGGAGTGACCAAGGCTCTGTTGCCTTGACCACTCATTAAAAATAATTTGAATATAATTCCACCCATCTTCCATTTTGTTTGATTTCAATCCAGCTTTTCTGATTTCAATTGTAACTGGTTGGTGATCAAAGGCAAGATGCGTCTTTACAATTCATTACATCTTGACCACCATAATCAGCAGTAATTCATGGAATAGGCTGGGTATCTTTAAGGACCAGAGAACTTCTAAATAAGCAAGATCAAGGTTCTAATTCATTTTAGCATAGGAACAGGAGTAGGCCATTCAGCCCTTCGAGGCTGTCCTGCCATGCAACATGATCATGGCTGATCTGACACTTCAATGCCTTTTATACCCACCCACCAGGGGCTGGTTTAGCTCACTAAGCTAAATCGCTGGCTTTTAAAACAGGCCAGCAGCACGGTTCGATTCCCGTACCAGCCTCCCCGGACAGGTGCCGGAATGTGGCGACTAGGGGCTTTTCACAGTAACTTAATTGAAGCCTACTCGTGACAATGAGCGATTTTCATTTTTTCATTTCATTTCATCCCCATAACCCTTGACGTTATTGTTAATCGGAAATCTACCAATCTCTACCTTAAACATTCCAAATGACTGAGCTTCCACAGCCCTCTGGGATAGAGAATTCCAAAGATTCAAAATCATCTGTGTAAAGAAATCTCTCATCCTCTTGGTCCTAAGTGGCATCTCCCTTATTTTGAAATTGTGTCCACTGGTTCTAGACTCTCTGACCAAAGGAAACTTCTTTCCTGCATCTACCCTGTTTATTCCTCTAAGTATTTTGTAGGTTTCAGAGAGATCACCTCCCATTCTTCGAAACTCTATAGAGAATGCAGGCTCAGTTTGCCCAATCTCTTTTCATAAGACAGCCCCGCCATCTCTGGAACATGTCTGGTGAAACTTCCTTGCACTTTCTCTGTGGAAATAATATCCTTTGAGGTAAGGGGAGCAAAACTGCACATAGTACTACTCCATTCCTGGTGGTCACCTAACATGTGAAGAGGCATGGGTGCTGGCTCGTACCTCCACAGACTGTGTTAACACAAGATTATTACAATTGTGCAGCTCTGCCCCTAAGCTTTGTCCTGTCCCCCCATCCCCGTAACTACAAAACTGAAAAAATTAATTGTTTTATTGTTTCATCCCACATCCAACAACAAACAGCTCTGAAAACTCTGCTCAAATGTTGCCAGCTGTGACAGATCGCACTAAGCAGCTGAGATGGTACACAACATTCTAAACCAATTAACAACATTCTGAAAAAACGTCAATTCTCCCGAACGCCCGATGTTGAGGGATCCCTTAAAACATTCCAGGATTTGGACCCTGCTCTGCATTTAGGCCAAAACCTAATCAATTCTTCTTTGGGCCATTTATTACCTCGTTCAACCTTCAGTGACAGAGATAATAATGGAGGTGCTGACTAATCATAGTAGTCAATCTCTATCAATTCATCTGCAAAAGATCCAGCCACGAGGTGTGGAAAACCTCCAGTGTGGGGGAGCTTTGTGAACCCCAAGACCTTGTTTCTTTTCCCTCCGTGTTGACCTCATGCTATGTTAAATCAAAAATTAATTACACATTACATCTACCAATATATTATTTTACCTCTCACTGACACCAAACCGTAATAGAGGCAGGCATTAAAAATAGTAGAAATGAAACCAGTGTTCTAATTCATGCACTTCAATAACTAGCAGCACAATAATCCACGTGGTTTAATTGGAACGCCCATTTCAAATCAACACCTAACTGCAGTACCACTGACACCTGTAGGCGATGCTACAATAGGGTTTTCAATGTTAAATGTCACATCACGTTATTTGTTACAGGAATCAATTCCAGTTAATTTGAGTTGAACATTTTAATCTGCGAGCTCATATTATTTAGCGTTGCTGTGGAATATCCTGGATTTTGGTCAGATTGTCAATCTGTTGGTAAAGGCAAGTAAAGCTATATTACCGTCACTGTGAAATGCAAACTTTCTTAAACATTATTTTCACTCTTCGACTATTTCCAATCTCATCCCCGGTCACCTCCAAACATCTCCCCACTTGGTCAGATATAACTCTCATCTGAACCCCCTCCACTCCCCAGGGCTCTCACTGCCACTCCAACCCCCACTCCAAAAACTTTCCTTTGCAATAGGCATTGCACAGCTTGCACATCATTTTTCAGACCATCCCACCCTTTCCTCCTCACGCGCCCCCTGCCCCCGACAACCACTATGGTTTCAGGAAGCCTCCCCCCCCCCCCCCCCCCCCCCCCCCCCCCCCCCCCCCCGGTGCTGATTAACGCTCCAGACACTGCCCCCCCCCCCCCCCCCCAAATGAAGCAACATCTCATCAACCTCTTTTCCTTCTACCAGCGAGCAGGCCTTTGCCTGCCCATTTCTGCAAACACTACCCAGTGGCCCTCCCCCGCAGACTCAAAATTATTTCTGCTTTACACCCACTCCCCAACATGGATCCACGTTGTTCCAGCTGAAACCCCATCTGTTCTACTTGAACTCCTCCTCCTGCCCCTCCCCGTCCCCACTCCTCCATCCCTCTTCCCCTCCCGACGTTTTTCTCTTCTCTCTCATCCTCTGTCCGCAAGCCCATGTCCCCATTCTCCCCTGCCTCTCTGTTCTCCGATTTCTTCAGTTTGACTACCCCAGCCTCCTGCCCACCTCCCCTCCCAGCTCCCTGTTCTCTCCCTCCCTTCCATGCCTCTCCTCTCTGCCCCGCCATTTAGCTCCACCTCTGGGTCAAGTTATTCACTTCAATATCCTCCCACCCTGCTTGCCTTAACTATTATACTTGGGCCTTGACTCCCTGAGAGCTATAAACAAAGGACATGGACTAGTGTATTAAGTCTGAAGGTCAGTAACACATTACAAATCCATTTTCTAAATCCCTGACACACAATAACAATGGACCAATTCTGAACAAGTGGGTGGAACCGTGTCAATTGCAATCTTTCAAGACTGGCTGCAGTTTTTAAACAGTGCTACCAAGGTACTTATTTTGATTTATTGAACTGCTTGATGTGCACAAGATGAGTAATCACGGGTTGCAGCTGTTCTTCGTGGCATATTTTCCAGAAATATTAAAACTAAATAAATTGATCGCATTGCTACATTCAAGTGTCCCATGAAGGACCAACATGTTCCTTTAATCAGTGGGGTGGGTGCAAGTCTGTTTGTTGAACTTGGCAAGCTTCTGTCCATTACTCAGTGTCCGTAATGACCCACTCACAATATCCAGGAGTTCTGCTTCAGTCAGTACAGGTCCAGTGCGCTGAAGTTGATTAAACAGCGCAGCGACTTCACATGGGAACTCAATGCAGCAGCTGTGAAGATCAACACTGTCTCAGAAAGGAAGTTGGACCCTGGCAGTAAACTTGCGGCAAATGCAACTCCCTTCAAAATTCCACGGGAAACCCAAAAGTGGGAGTGATATCGAATAGTGCCAAGAACAACTTTGTGCCTCGAGAGATAATGTCTGGATGACTCATTTTAATTAGCATGAACAAGAACGTACAATGAATCATTATTTGTCAGTTTTTAAGCTGGCTGCTTCAATTAGGGCTACGGTCGCTCTCGTGGTTCTGGTACCAAAGTAGATGCAGTGTATTTGAATTTGAACAGAAGTTGAGAGGTGGGACAAATGGGTCATTTTCAGGTTGGCAAACTGTGACGAGTAAGGTACTGCAGGCATCAAGTGCTGGGGCCTCAACTATTTACCATCAATATTATTGAATTGGATGAAGGGGCCAAGTGTATTATCGCCAGATTTGTGGACAGTACAAAGGGAGGTAGGAAGTTGCGAGGAGGACAAAAAGTGTCTGCAAAGGAATATAGCTAGGTTAAGAGAATGGGCAAAGGTATGGCACATGGAGTATAATGTGGAGCGATGTGAGTTTCTCCACTTAGGTAGCAATATAAAAAAGCAGAATATTGTGCAACTGGAGAGAGGCTGCAAAAGCCATGGTACAGAGGGATCTGGAAGTCCTTGTGCATGAATCACAAACATATCACCATGCAAGTGCAGCAAGGGCAACTATACAAGGCATTGGTGAGACCATACCTAGAGCAGAGTATGGTGTAAATTGTTGGTCGCCTTGCTTAAGGAGCAACATATTTGCACTGAAGGCAGTTCAGAGAAGGTTCACAAGGTGATTCTTGGCATGTTGGGGCTTTGACTTATGAGGAAAGGTTGAGCAGGTTGGAGGTTAGAAGAATGAGAGATGATCTACTTGAAACATATAAGATTCTGAGGGGCCTTGACAGGGTCAATGCTGAGGATTTTTCCTCTTGTGAGGGAATCTAGACCTACAGGGCACTGTTTAAAAATAAGGGGTCTCCCATTTAAGATGGAGATGAGGAGGGCCGTCAGTCTTTGGAACTCTCTTCCCCACACAGCGGTGGAGGCAGAGTCATTGGGCTGGATTCTCCGCCGGCCGGATGCTCCATTTTGCCGCCAGCCCGGGGGTTTCCCGACGGTGTGGGGCTGCCCCACAATGGGAAACCCCATTGACCAGCCGGTGTAACGGAGCATCCAGCCGGTGTGGTGAAATAGAAAGGTGGCGCGGCGGGGCAGAGAATCCAGCCCATTGGATACGTCAAAGGCCAAGTTAGATAGATTTATCTGCAAGTGAGCCAAGGGTTATGGAGGTGGTGGTTGTGGGGGCGGGGCTGTAGGACAGGCAGGAAAATGGAGTTACTGTCACAAACAGATCAGCTGTGATCATATGGAATGGCGGAGTGGGTGCAAGGAACCTAATGGCCAACTCCTGCCCTTAATTCTTATGTTCTTATGTTCTGTTAACCAGTAACCTAGAGGTCATGAATTCAAATGCTGCTATGTCAGCTTGTGAAATTAAATGTAATTCATTTGGTGCATTGTGGGATTAATCTGAAAGACTGACCGCGGGAAACTGCCAGATTATCCTCAGGACCCAACTGGTTCACCAATGTTCTTCAGGGAACGTTCATGTCACCCCAACGAGCTCTGAACTACATGTGACTCACAATCATTCATGTGATATAGGATTAACATGCCTTTGAGATTAAAAATACTTCCTTGCCTGCTTCACCCAGAACCCAAGAGAAAAATTTTTTTTTGTTGGGTTAAAGGTCATGGGGCAAAGGGGCATAAATGGAATCATGCAAACCAACCACGATCTAATTGAATTAGGGGTGGGGCTGAATGCTCCTCCCGTGTCTACTACTCCAGGTCTGAGAGTTCGAAGGTGAGGAGCCATTCGCATAAATGTTATTTCCAACTAATCCACTTGTATGTTACACAGTGTTGACCGTTGCATTTTATTCAGACTTACATTGTCACCTTCACTCCTGAGCTTCCAAAAAGGTTGAATGTAGAACCAGGAACCTTCATTTCCAGAAATGTCCAAGGAAACCCTCATTGCATTTTTTTCCAGGAGAGCTGGGAGTCTCTTGTTGACAGTGAGGTACTTGTTGCTTTTAATGTGCAGTAACTACAGTCAAAATGACACAAAGACATCAAACAATGAACCAACATTTCTTTTGTCCAAAGACAGATTATTTACATCTTCTTTATTCTCGATTTTGCCAATTCTGTCCTCTTCTACACCCCCTTCATTCCCTTCATCCACCACTGGCGACCATGCCTTCAGCTGCCCGGCCTCCAGCTCTGTAATTCCCTTCCTAAAACTCCCTACTTCTCCACCAGTCTCTCATCCGTAAAACCTACTTTTTGGACCAAGTTTCTAATTGTCCCTTCTTTGACTCAAGTGTTCATTGATGTCTGCCGATGCCTCTGTTCTAAATCACAATATTGAGGAGCATCACACAGGAACTTAATCTGGAACCTAGTGAAGATGGTGGACTGGCTTCAATGAATCTGGAGGTGAACTCCAAGTCACCGAATACCCAGCCTCTTACCCAGGACTTGTAGCTACCATGTCGATATGGCGAGCTTAATCAATGTTTATCAGTGGTGATTTTAATAAGGACACGGGGAGTCCACACCCAGTAAAATAAAGAGCTTTGAATTATTTACAATATATACACTTCCCGGTAGATCCCTCTCTGGTCAGTGTCTTACTGGCCGACCATTTATACAATGCTAAAGAAATTCCCCTGCCTCGCAGCTCGTACTCCGTGAGAACCTAGGGGAAGATAACCATTCCCACTCCATATGTCCCGTGCGGGATATGACAATGATGGGTAACTCAGCGATGGTTCGTGGTCAGGGTGGATGATGGGAGGGCTTCTGCTTGCACAAAGTGGCCATTACCGGTCACTTGTGAGCCTTAAGCCCGGATGTCATCCAGCCCTTGCTACAGGCCAGCACGGGGAGCTTCATTATCTGAAGAGTTGTGAATGGAATAGAAAAACCACAAAATTGTCCGCCATTTTGACACATCCCCTTGACAGGGATGATCGTCGATGGAGCAGCTGAAGCTATCTGGGCCTGGGACGTTACAGGAGCCAATGAGTCACAAAGCCAACGAGTAACAGTTCTCTCACCTGAATGACATTGCTGTATTTCACAACCTCACCGAGCAGTTTCCTGT
This sequence comes from Scyliorhinus canicula, assembly GCF_902713615.1. Lineage (NCBI taxonomy): Eukaryota > Metazoa > Chordata > Chondrichthyes > Carcharhiniformes > Scyliorhinidae > Scyliorhinus > Scyliorhinus canicula. Next base: position 106,101,524 of record NC_052156.1, on the reverse strand, counting down.
TCTCAATTTCATTCTGTTTCTGTTCCAGTTCGGCTGCTTGCTGTAAAACACATTTCAGTCATTTTCAAACTTACCCTCGCCTTCACACACTCTTGAAAACAGGGATTGTGAACATCTTGCAGTGCAGTGGGTCCGACTCCATCTTTGAAAGAGCTAGCAGTTCCATTTTTCTGCTCTTTCCAAATAGCTCTGCAATTTTTTCCTTCTCAAGCATTTATCAATTCAGGCAGTGCACTCTAGATCATTCTACTGTTTACCAATATCAATCCTTTGGACAAATGCATCAACTTACTGCAGCACTGACTATTAATCTGGAATTAAAAGTGTAATGGTGACCATGAAACCATTGTCGATTGTCATGAAAACCCATCTGGTTCACTAATGTCCTTTAGGAGGTCTGTCATCCTTACCTACATGTGGTACTACATGTGGCTCCAGACCCACAGCAATGTGGTTAACTCTTAACTACCTTCTGAAACGGCCGAGCAGGCCTCTCAGTTCAAGGGCAATTAGGGATGGACAAGAAATGCTGGCCCAGCCAGCGATGCCCACGCCCCATAAATGGAAAAATAAAATAGCTGTACCTCATCACCATGTCTCTCGATTCCTACACTGTGGCCAACGGTGAATTAGGTGAATCAGGGTTGGTTTTATGTCAATCGATGATCGTTCCTTGGTCGCCATTACTGAAACGTTACATTCCACATTTATCAAAAGAATTCAAATTAATCTGCTGCTGTCATGGGATTTGAACCCACGTTCCCAGAGTATTAGCCTGGGCTAATGGATTATTCATCCAGTGACAGTACTGCTGCACCATCTCCCCAAATAGTGGCTATGAGCATGGGGATCAATTGAGGAGGCGGGTATGAATCAACATTAAGTTGATAGACAGCCATCAGAATGAGTTGGCATGGCGAGCGTACGGGGTTGTGAGGGCTTCTTCTGTTTCCTTGGTTTTATCGTAAATGCGACGAATAATATGCCCCTTTTAAAAACAGTGGGCGAGATTCTCCGCACTCCCGACGGTGCGGAGAATAGCGTGGCTCGTAAAATTTTACGGCCACGCTGTTCCGACGCCCTACCGCTATTCGCCCCCCCCCCCCCCCCACGCCCAACTCCCGACACAAATCGCTGTCGCCGTTTTTTTACGGCCGGCAGCGATTCACAGCTGATGGATGGGCCGAGTTCCCAGCCCTTTACGGCTGTTTTTACGAACGGCAAACACACCTGGTCTGGCCGTTCGTAAAAACGGCCGTAAACTCTCGCTTTTTATAACCATGGCACCGATTGGCACGGCAGTACCACGGACGTGCCAAGGGTGCCATGGGCCCGCGATCGGTGGGCACCGGTCGCGGGCAGTGGGCCCGATGCCCGCGCACTATTTGTCCTTCCGCCGCCCCGCAGTATCCATTCGCGGGGCGGCTGAAGGGCATCCCGGCCCGCGCATGCGCGGGTTTCGCGCAAATACGCGATGACGTCATCCGCGTATGCGCGGGTTGGAGTCTTCCAATCCACGCATGCGCGGCTGACGTCATATGACGCGTCAGCCGGCGCTAACTCTGGCAAGCGGGCTTAACGAAATTCGTTAAGCCCGTGATGCCGGAGTTTACGGCGTCGGGCTGCTAGCCCCGACCGGGGACCAGAATCGGTTCCCGGTCGGGAAGGGGGGGGCTGGCGTCAAACCCGCCCGGACTTGACGCCAGCCTTACGATTTCTCCCGGTTTGGGAGAATTGCGCCCAGTGCGCCTCCTCGGCCTGGAGCCACCTGTGGCCGGTTCCGAACCCATTCAGGGGTTGGCAGACTCGACTTCTGTTAGTAACCAACCAAAGAACCAGGGCACTTCCCTCGAGTTGGGTTTGCAGATTCAGGAATATTGAAAAGCAGGGAGCAGAAATTTAGCCTCAAAATGGACCAATTGGAAATGGCTGACTGCTCAGTCACCAGGTTCTTTTAGAAAAAAAAAGGAAACCAGCGGGAAAACGGCACACAGAAAAAAAATGATGAGGTTGGTGTGGGTAAAAGGCATTGACGTGTCCAATCAGCCATGATCCTATTGAATGGCGGAGCAGGCTCGACGGGCTGAATGGCCTACTCATGTTCCCACATTCCTTCACACCAGTGAAACGCAAAGGGTACCTGTAACTTCCCCAACAATGCAGCCTCAGTGTTCCCTTGCTTCGACTGTTTTGCTTTCCAGAATTGTTTCTGTGCTGAATACCGGTTCATGGGACACACCTTGAAAAGGCAGTCTAGGATTTGAAAAGAAGATTTAAAAAAAAAGAGAAAGTAGATTACAAACTCAGAAATTCTAAAAGTCTTGCTTTGAATGTCACATTGTTACGCTCAAATGGAACAGTCTGAACCGTGAGAGCCATTCTCTGCTATTTACAAAACAATTCCAAGGACCAGACCTTCAGGGGATGGGCTTTTACCCCCCCTCCCCCTTTTTTATTTTAATATAGGAAGATGGTTTTCCACTTCCTCACACACCATTTCCCAGCTAACATTGATGATAACCAGCTTGTTGTTGCATCTTAAATAATATTGCTAAAAGCACTAAGCTACAATGCACAGGTCACATTTATGGTTATAGCGTTGTAAACATAGCATTAGCGCCCAGGAACCTAAGTAACACAGACTCTCACTGTGCTGCGTTTAGTGTATTTCCACCCAAGGATGTGAATTATGCAACATTGTGTCATCCACTTTTACACAAAAGGTGTAAATAATTTCACTGGAATTCAAATGCTAAATGTTGAGATGTGCTTTGAATCCACACCCTTCTTTCCTGACCACACCTATCCCAATAAAACCAAACGTGTCTGGGCCGCTATAAGATAAACAGGTCTATAAGACCATAAGACCATAAGACATAGGAGTGGAAGTAAGGCCATTCGGCCCATCGAGTCCACTCCGCCATTCAATCATGGCTGATGGGCATTTCAACTCCACCTACCAGCATTCTCCCCGTAGCCCTTAATTCCTCGCGACATCAAGAATTTATCTATCTCTGCCTTGAAGCCATTTAGCGTCCCGGCCTCCACTGCACTCCGCGGCAATGAATTCCACAGGCCCACCACTCTCTGGCTGAAGAAATGTCTCCGCATTTCTGTTCTGAATTTACCCCCTCTAATTCTAAGGCTGTGCCCACGGGTCCTCGTCTCCTCGCCTAACGGAAACAGTTTCTTTGCGTCCACCCTTTCTAAGCCATGTATTATCTTGTAAGTTTCTATTAGATCTCCCCTTAACCTTCTAAACTCCAATGAATACAATCCCAGGATCCTCAGCCGTTCATCATATGTTAGACCCGCCATTCCAGGGATCACAAGCTAGAAATATGGGAACTGGAGTAACCCACTTAACCCCCTCAGGTCTGTTCCATCATTCAACAGGGTCATAGCCAATTTCAACATTTAAAATGGACAATGGATCGTAGATCAATTGTTCTTTCCAGACAAAGAGTTCCAAACTTCGACCAATGTTTCCTAATTTCACCAAGCTGTGGCTTTGATTATTAGACTGTGATTATTTGATTATTAGATTATTTGTCCACCCCAGAATAAGTAGTGTCATGTGAGAGTACCTTTAAGAAATGGGTGTTTATTACTGCAGTGATGTCAGAGTGTGGGTGGAGCTGGGCTGTCTGTCAGCTTTTTACTTTTGTTTTTGAGCAGGCTGCCGGCTGTGTTTTAGTTTCGTTTTCAGTGTTGGAGCTGAAGCCAGACCAAGCAGGTGTACTGCTGTTCTCTCTGCCATCAAAAGACTATCTCTTGATCATTTGGTGAATTCAGAATTATAAATGTTCTCAGTAGTGAATGTAAACCTAATGTGCTTCCGGTAAAAGGTGTTTTAAGTGTTATAGATGTTAAAAGGAAAGCTTAAAGGATTACTTAGTGTTGTATTCTTTGGGGGTTGTATTTGAATTAATGGTTGCTAAGATGTTCACTGTATGTTTTAAAAAGGTTAACTCGAGTTCATAGAATAAACATTGTTTTGCTTTGAAAAATACTTTTCCATTTCTGCTCTACCACACCTGTAGAGTGGGCCGTGTGCTTCCCATACCACAATCCATTAAAAGTTGTGGGTCAGGTGAACTCCAGGCTACACTTTGGGGTTCTCGAAACCCTGGCCCATAACAGTAGCTACTTGGCAATTTTGGGAAAACCCGCACCTCATTATCTCTGCAGAAGCACCAAACCTGAAGACTGGATAGCCCAACTTCAAAGAGAGCTATACGAAGGTTATCTGCATTGTATATCCCAGGCTGGCCAGAAGGAGGTGGGCCCCACAATCTTCCTTTCAATTCCTAATGGCTGAGACATTTAACAGCCGTTGAAATACTGACGTTGAATTTGTCAAACATGGTGGAGAGGTGGGTGTCATGTGATGTGGACCTCTGGCTTGTGGAACAAGTAATATCGCCTTGGCGAACTGAAAAGCTGAGCATCGGACTAGCAGGCCACACAAAAGGAGCTCTGGCCCAGATTGGACACCTGACCTCATCGGCAGTACCTCAGCTAGAAATTCTAAACCATTGTCTACAAGACTGTAAACATACAAGATCCTGAGGGGGTTTGACAGGGGTAGATGGCGAGATGTTTTCACTGTTGGGAGAGTCTCAAACCACTGGACATAGCTACCAGAGAAAGGATCGGTCATTTAAGCCTCAGGTGAGCTGAAATTTCTTCTCACAGGGGTGGTGAATCTCTGGAACTCTCTGTCCTGGAGGGTGGTGGACCTGGATCATTTGAAGTATTTAAAGTGGAGATGGATAAATATTTGATAGATCAAGGAATAGAAGGTTATGGGGAAATGACATAGAAAAAGGAGTTAGCATAGATCAACCGTGATCATATTGAATGGCGGGGCGGATTGAAGGGCCTGGTAGCCTACCTCTGCTTCTATTTCTGGTGTTCTTGTGATGGATTGATCTCTCCGTGCATATCTCATCTCTTGAAATCGACGTCACCAGAAAAGTGAATTATCCAGCATTACTTTTCAACCCGCTGACTTCCATGAAGGAATACCTCGGCAGCGCGGTGGCGCAGTGGGTTAGCACTGCGGCTTCACGGCGCCGAGGTCTCAGGTTCGATCCCGGCTCTGGGTCACTGTCCATGTGGAGTTTGCACATTCTCCCCGTTTTTGCATGGGTTTTGCCCCCACAACCCAAAGACGTGCAGGCTAGATGGATTGGCCATGCTAAATTGCCCCTTAATTGGAAAAAATGAATTGGGTACTCTAAAAAAAAATTTTAAATGAAGGAATACCTCATCAGACTGTGAAACCCACAGGAAAAATAAGTATTTTCTCTGTGGTTCGTGACCCATAAAATCCTCCTTCCCTGTCCGAGCGTGGAGGCAACATTATGACCCTCCTACCATGTTTTTGAGTGTGTGCAAATAAACCAACCCTATGAGTTCATCTAATCTCAACTTTGCTATGGGGTTATTATTAGACAATTGGATTACACCAAAACTGAGGGGTTGGGCAAATATGCCTCCACTTACGAAGAGGGAAAATATTCAAAAACACCTTTCCGTTTCCAGACAGGTGGTGGGAGGAGGAATTAGTGCTGTGTAAATTAAAAGAACGCCTTCTCTCTGTAGGAAATTACATCCCACTCCTCTACGACACAATGCACAGTGACACTGCAGGATGGTACATAATAGGTACATAAAGAAACCAACCGTCCAACTCCAACAATATACCAACTCCAGACAACACAAGCAGCATAACTACACTCAAAAAATCAGCCAGCACACAGGAAGATAAATGGCATATATTCATATTTGTCGATGAATTGCTCATCTTTTCAAAATGTTAATATATATATTTCCAAACTTATTTTAGGCCTATTTTGAGCCATCAGAGAGATTAAATTTGCAAAGCTATTGCATGCTCGCTCCAGCGGTGTGTACCATCTGCATGATTCACTGCAGCATTTCAAGGTACCTTCGTTAGTACCTCCCCCCCCCCCCCCCCCCCCCCCCCAAGCCCATGGCCACCAAGGGCAGCAGATGCATGGGGCACCAGCATGTTTCAGATTGCGTCCGACAAGCTGGATGGTGAGCCTTCTCTTTGATCCGCTGGAGTCCACGAACATACAAAATCGGAGCAGAAGTGGGTCACTCAGCCCCTTGAGCCTGCTCCATCATTCAATAAGATCCTGACTCATCTGATTGTGATCTCAACTCCACATACTTACCTTCCCCGATAACGTTTCACCCGTTTGCTTACCAAGAATCTATGATACAATGCACAGTGACACTGATGGATGGTACATCTGGAGTTGGTATATTGGTTGGAGTTGGACAGTTGGTATGTTTGCAGGAAAAAAAAAATTCTCCTCATCTCGGTCTGAAACGGGATTTTTCAACGGTGACCCTGTAAGGATCCTCCTATTTAAACCCAGTTCCCTTTTTGTTATCTTGGCTGTACCTTTTGTATCTGGACGATTACTGAAACCACACCCAGTAGATGTGCTGTTTAGTTTGATCTCTGGAGACTCCCGGTATCAGTGCTAATTGGTCTGGCCCAGTGATGGACTTGGCTGACAGCCAATCAGCTACTTTGATTTCCCGGGACTTGACTGTCTCTCGATGATGATTGGTGATGATGTTCCGGAATGTTCGGCCAAAGTCAGACAGGCTCCATTTTGTAGAGTGAAGCACCTTTTTAATTAAGACGGTTGAAGAGCCATGGTCTCATTTCTCTCTCTCCTGAGGACTTCTCGAAGGTCCTGAAGAAAAAGTCTCTCTCTCTCCATTGTCAGTTAAACCTACAGGAAGATCCAGACCAGCACCAGGCAGGCTGGGTTATTTGAAAACCCCCTTTGGAGAACTCTATTCCATGAGGCTGTTAATTGCGAGTTTTGATTGAACGCACATGCCAGAAGATTCAATCCAACTGATGGTTTTCAGCACTCCTTGTGTTCAGAAGACAGCCAACCACGAATACTTCAACATTAGCAACAAGAACACATCTCCCTCACTCCCATATCTGAATCACCTATCATTTTACCCCTTTTCCTTCCTCTGTGTGCGTCTGTCTTGTGTATATTCAGGGTAGAGAGTGGGACGGTCAAAGGGGGAAGTAATAGATTAGCAGGCTAATATTAGAGTTCAATCAATCCATGTTTCAACTCTTGTTGTAAATAAACTTATTGAGTTTTTTTAACTTACAAACCTAGAGTGTGTAAGTCATTGGAGCAAAGATCCCGAACATTTTACAAGAATAATTGGCTAATTCACTTACATTGCAACTCCGGGTCAAAGAAGGCTAGAACTGACTGTGTCCTAGCCCAGGGTGTTGTCACAACCCCTAGTTCTAGATTCTGGCATAAGAGGAAACATTCTCTCCACATCCACCCTCTAATACCCCTCAGGATCTTAATGGTTTCAATCAATTCGCCTCTTACTGGTCTAAACTCTACTTAATACAAACCTACCCTCTCCAACCTTTCCTCATGAAACCACCTAACCATTCCTGGTATTAGTCTAGTAAAACCTCTCTGAGCTGCTTCCAATGCATTTCCATCTGTCATTAAATAGGGAGAGCAATGAGGTTCACTCCATTTAGAGCTGCCAACTGCAAGAAAGAAATGAGCAATTGAAAGCAAACAGCGGGACGGGTAAAGGTTATGTTGAGGAATGTGAAGTTTTGTTTTACTATTGAAGAAATTAAAACTCTGTCGGGGGGGGGGGAAATCTGGATAAACCCCTGTGGCTTGACTGAGGAACTGAGCGCAAATACTCAGTGTTCTCTTGGCCATTATGTTTTGCAGCATATTGGTGAAGACAACAAAAACTTTTTTTCACTCCTGTACCGACAGTGCAACCACCAAAGCCAACTTTATGGTCAATATGTGATACCTACACTCGCACACCCATCCCCACACTCTCATACACACTCACAGCCATCAGAGATTGGGAAAAATTCCCTAGGACCGTCATGTGTTTTGCTTTTGAAAGGCTGACTATTCACATGGCAAGATCCCACAAACTGCAACATGATAAAGGGTCAGATGGTCGCTCTTGGGGCTGTCGATTCAGGATGTTAGGAAATCAGGAGAACGCGCCTGCTTTTCCACGCCCAAGCAGATGTGGCCTTGTTTTAAGTTCTCATCCAAAAGACTTCAATGTCCAACGGTACAGCACTCCCTTAGTGCTGCATGAGAGCGCAGTCCACGTTTTGCAGGCCAAAGTGAGACTTGAATCCATAACCGTCTGGCACAGAGATAAGAGGATTATCACCCAGCTATAGGCAACACCCTAGGAGGTTCACATCTTGGTCGAGTTAAGATCAGGAACAACAATGTGCTGGAAACTATTGGAAATGAGAGAGGTAAAAGTGTCGCACATCTGCAAATGATCAACGAGGCAGCAGGGGAATCTTGGAAACATGCAATCTGCACTCTCAGTTACACCATGATCCATATCGGAATCATAGTTCAGAGACAGAAATGGAGCTCACATTAAAATACTAACATAATGTTAGTGTATTCAGAAGAATGTAGACCATGGCACAGGGGGAGCTCCCTGCTGTAAGGGGGCTGTAGACCAGGGCACAGGGGGAGCTCCCTGCTGTAAGGGGGCTGTAGACCAGGGCACAGGGGGAGCTCCCTGCTGTGAGGGGGCTGTAGACCAGGGCACAGGGGGAGCTCCCTGCTGTAAGGGGGCTGTAGACCATGGCACAGGGGGAGCTCCCTGCTGTAAGGGGGCTGTAGACCATGGCATGGGGGGGGGGGGGGGGGGGGGGGGGGGGGGGGGAGCTCCCTGCTGTAAGGGGGCTGTAGACCAGGGCACAGGGGGAGCTCCCTGCTGTAAGGGGGCTGTAGACCAGGGCACAGGGGGAGCTCCAAGCTGTAAGGGGAGTGTAGACCAGGGCACAGGGGGTGCTCCCTGCTGTAAGGGGAGTGTAGACCAGGGCACAGGGGGTGCTCCCTGCTGTAAGGGGGCTGTAGACCAGGGCACAGGGGGAGCTCCAAGCTGTAAGGGGACTGTAGACCAGGGCACAGGGGGTGCTCCCTGCTGTAAGGGGAGTGTAGACCAGGGCACAGGGGGAGCTCCCTGCTGTAAGGGGACTGTAGACCAGGGCACAGAGAGAGCTCCCTGCTGTTAGGGGACTGTAGACCAGGGTACAGGGGGAGCTCCCTGCTGTAAGGGGGCTGTAGACCAGGACACAGATGGTGCACCCTGCTGTGAGGGGACTGTAGACCAGGGCACAGGGGGATGGCCCTGCTGCAAGGGACCAGTAGACCATGGCACAGGGGGATGGCCCTGCTGCAAGGGACCAGTAGACCATGGCACAGGGGGAGCTCCCTGCTGTGAGGGGACTGTAGACCAGGACACAGGGGGAGCTCCCTGCTGTAAGGGGGCTGTAGACCAGGACACAGGGGGAGCTCCCTGCTGTAAGGGGACTGTAGACCAGGGCACAGGGGGGGGGGGGGGGGGGGAGCTCCCTGCTGTAAGGGGGCTGTAGACCAGGGCACAGGGGGTGCTCCCTGCTGTAAGGGGGCTGTAGACCAGGGCACAGGGGGAGCTCCCTGCTGTAAGGGGAGTGTAGACCAGGGCACAGGGGGAGCTCCCTGCTGTGAGGGGACTGTAGACCAGGACACAGGGGGAGCTCCCTGCTGTAAGGGGAGTGTAGACCAGGGCACAGGGGGAGCTCCCTGCTGTAAGGGGACTGTAGACCAGGGCACAGGGGGAGCTCCCTGCTGTAAGGGGACTGTAGACCAGGGCACAGGGGGAGCTCCCTGCTGTAAGGGGACTGTAGACCAGGGCACAGGGGGGGGGGGGGGGGGGGGAGCTCCCTGCTGTAAGGGGAGTGTAGACCAGGACACAGGGGGAGCTCCCTGCTGTAAGGGGGCTGTAGACCAGGACACAGGGGGATGTCCCTGCTGTAAGGGGACTGTAGACCAGGGCACAGGGGGAGCTCCCTGCTGTAAGGGGGCTGTAGACCAGGGCACAGGGGGAGCTCCCTGCTGTAAGGGGGCTGTAGACCAGGGCACAGGGGGAGCTCCCTGCTGTAAGGGGAGTGTCGACCAGGACACAGGGGGAGCTCCCTGCTGTAAGGGGAGTGTAGACCAGGACACAGGGGGAGCTCCCTGCTGTAAGGGGAGTGTAGACCAGGACACAGGGGGAGCTCCCTGCTGTAAGGGGGCTGTAGACCAGGGGTGGGCAAACTTTTCCGTGCAAGGGCCACATTCAGAAATTCACAATTCACAAAGGGCCGCATAGTATATTAAGTAAAATAATTACTTCACCCGGTTATGATTCTGGGCGCCTCATATAGAACATAGAACAGTACAGCACAGAACAGGCCCTTCGGCCCTCGACGTTGTGCCGAGCAATGATCACCCTACTCAAGTCAACGTATCCACCCTATACCAGTAAGTAACCCAACAGCCCCCCCCCATTAACCTTAAAAAAAAATTTTTTTTAAAAAAAAAAAAAATTTTTTTTTTTAAATTTTTATTTTTTTTTTAATGACTTGGTGGGCCGCAGAAATACCTTTGGCGGGCCGCATGCGGCCCGCGGGCCGTAGTTTGCCCACCCCTGCTGTAGACCATGGCACAGGGGGAGCTCCCTGCTGTAAGGGGACTGTAGACCAGGGCACAGGGGGAGCTCCCTGCTGTAAGGGGGCTGTAGACCAGGGCACAGGGGGAGCTCCCTGCTGTAAGGGGGCTGTAGACCAGGGCACAGGGGGAGCTCCCTGCTGTAAGGGGACTGTAGACAAGGACACAGGGGGAGCTCCCTGCTGTAAGGGGAGTGTAGACCAGGGCACAGGGGGAGCTCCCTGCTGTAAGGGGAGTGCAGACCAGGGCACAGGGGGAGCTCCCTGCTGTAAGGGGACTGTAGACCAGGGCACAGGGGGAGCTCCCTGCTGTAAGGGGGCTGTAGACCAGGGCACAGGGGGAGCTCCCTGCTGTAAGGGGAGTGTAGACCAGGGCACAGGGGGAGCTCCCTGCTGTAAGGGGAGTGCAGACCAGGGCACAGGGGGAGCTCCTTGCTGTAAGGGGGCTGTAGACCAGGGCACAGGGGGAGCTCCCTGCTGTAAGGGGACTGTAGACCAGGGCACAGGGGGAGCTCCTGCTGTAAGGGGGCTGTAGACCAGGGCACGGGGGGGGGGGGGGAGCTCCCTGCTGTAAGGGGGCTGTAGACCATGGCACAGGGGGAGCTCCCTGCTGTAAGGGGGCTGTAGACCAGGGCACAGGGGGGGGGGGGGGGGGAGCTCCCTGCTGTAAGGGGGCTGTAGACCAGGGCACAGGGGGTGCTCCCTGCTGTAAGGGGGCTGTAGACCAGGACACAGGGGGAGCTCCCTGCTGTAAGGGGGCTGTAGACCAGGGCACAGGGGGGGGGGGGGGGGAGCTCCCTGCTGTGAGGGGACTGTAGACCAGGGCACAGGGGGAGCTCCCTGCTGTAAGGGGACTGTAGACCAGGGCACAGGGGGAGCTCCCTGCTGTAAGGGGACTGTAGACCAGGGCACAGGGGGAGCTCCCTGCTGTAAGGGGACTGTAGACCAGGGCACAGGGGGAGCTCCCTGCTGTAAGGGGACTGTAGACCAGGGCACAGGGGGAGCTCCCTGCTGTAAGGGGAGTGTAGACCAGGGCACAGGGGGAGCTCCCTGCTGTAAGGGGACTGTAGACCAGGACACAGGGGGAGCTCCCTGCTGTAAGGGGGCTGTAGACCAGGGCACAGGGGGAGCTCCCTGCTGTAAGGGGACTGTAGACCAGGGCACAGGGGGAGCTCCCTGCTGTGGGATTGTAGACCAGGGCACAGGGGGAGCTCCCTGCTGTAAGGGGACTGTAGACCAGGGCACAGGGGGAGCTCACTGCTGTAAGGGGACTGTAGACCAGGGCACAGGGGGAGCTCCCTGCTGTAAGGGGAGTGTAGACCAGGGCACAGGGGGAGCTCCCTGCTGTAAGGGGAGTGTAGACCAGGGCACAGGGGGAGCTCCCTGCTGTAAGGGGGCTGTAGACCAGGGCACAGGGGGGGAGCTCCCTGCTGTAAGGGGAGTGTAGACCAGGACACAGGGGGAGCTCCCTGCTGTAAGGGGGCTGTAGACCAGGACACAGGGGGATGTCCCTGCTGTAAGGGGACTGTAGACCAGGGCACAGGGGGAGCTCCCTGCTGTAAGGGGGCTGTAGACCAGGGCACAGGGGGAGCTCCCTGCTGTAAGGGGGCTGTAGACCAGGGCACAGGGGGAGCTCCCTGCTGTAAGGGGAGTGTCGACCAGGACACAGGGGGAGCTCCCTGCTGTAAGGGGAGTGTAGACCAGGACACAGGGGGAGCTCCCTGCTGTAAGGGGAGTGTAGACCAGGACACAGGGGGAGCTCCCTGCTGTAAGGGGGCTGTAGACCAGGGGTGGGCAAACTTTTCCGTGCAAGGGCCACATTCAGAAATTCACAATTCACAAAGGGCCGCATAGTATATTAAGTAAAATAATTACTTCACCCGGTTATGATTCTGGGCGCCTCATATAGAACATAGAACAGTACAGCACAGAACAGGCCCTTCGGCCCTCGACGTTGTGCCGAGCAATGATCACCCTACTCAAGTCAACGTATCCACCCTATACCAGTAAGTAACCCAACAGCCCCCCCCCATTAACCTTAAAAAAAAAATTTAAAAAAAAAAAAAAAAAATTTTTTTTTTAAAATTTTTATTTTTTTTTTAATGACTTGGTGGGCCGCAGAAATACCTTTGGCGGGCCGCATGCGGCCCGCGGGCCGTAGTTTGCCCACCCCTGCTGTAGACCATGGCACAGGGGGAGCTCCCTGCTGTAAGGGGACTGTAGACCAGGGCACAGGGGGAGCTCCCTGCTGTAAGGGGGCTGTAGACCAGGGCACAGGGGGAGCTCCCTGCTGTAAGGGGGCTGTAGACCAGGGCACAGGGGGAGCTCCCTGCTGTAAGGGGACTGTAGACAAGGACACAGGGGGAGCTCCCTGCTGTAAGGGGAGTGTAGACCAGGGCACAGGGGGAGCTCCCTGCTGTAAGGGGAGTGCAGACCAGGGCACAGGGGGAGCTCCCTGCTGTAAGGGGACTGTAGACCAGGGCACAGGGGGAGCTCCCTGCTGTAAGGGGGCTGTAGACCAGGGCACAGGGGGAGCTCCCTGCTGTAAGGGGAGTGTAGACCAGGGCACAGGGGGAGCTCCCTGCTGTAAGGGGAGTGCAGACCAGGGCACAGGGGGAGCTCCCTGCTGTAAGGGGGCTGTAGACCAGGGCACAGGGGGAGCTCCCTGCTGTAAGGGGACTGTAGACCAGGGCACAGGGGGAGCTCCCTGCTGTGAGGGGACTGTAGACCAGGGCACGGGGGGGGGGGGGGGGGGAGCTCCCTGCTGTAAGGGGGCTGTAGACCATGGCACAGGGGGAGCTCCCTGCTGTAAGGGGGCTGTAGACCAGGGCACAGGGGGGGGGGGGGGAGCTCCCTGCTGTAAGGGGGCTGTAGACCAGGGCACAGGGGGAGCTCCCTGCTGTAAGGGGGCTGTAGACCAGGGCACAGGGGGGGGGGGGGGGGGGGGGGGGAGCTCCCTGCTGTAAGGGGGCTGTAGACCAGGGCACAGGGGGTGCTCCCTGCTGTAAGGGGGCTGTAGACCAGGACACAGGGGGAGCTCCCTGCTGTAAGGGGGCTGTAGACCAGGGCACAGGGGGGGGGGGGGGGGGGGGGGGGGAGCTCCCTGCTGTGAGGGGACTGTAGACCAGGGCACAGGGGGAGCTCCCTGCTGTAAGGGGGACTGTAGACCAGGGCACAGGGGGAGCTCCCTGCTGTAAGGGGACTGTAGACCAGGGCACAGGGGGAGCTCCCTGCTGTAAGGGGACTGTAGACCAGGGCACAGGGGGAGCTCCCTGCTGTAAGGGGACTGTAGACCAGGGCACAGGGGGAGCTCCCTGCTGTAAGGGGAGTGTAGACCAGGGCACAGGGGGAGCTCCCTGCTGTAAGGGGACTGTAGACCAGGACACAGGGGGAGCTCCCTGCTGTAAGGGGGCTGTAGACCAGGGCACAGGGGGAGCTCCCTGCTGTAAGGGGACTGTAGACCAGGGCACAGGGGGAGCTCCCTGCTGTGGGATTGTAGACCAGGGCACAGGGGGAGCTCCCTGCTGTAAGGGGACTGTAGACCAGGGCACAGGGGGAGCTCCCTGCTGTAAGGGGGCTGTAGACCAGGGCACAGGGGGAGCTCCCTGCTGTAAGGGGACTGTAGACCAGGGCACAGGGGGAGCTCCCTGCTGTGGGATTGTAGACCAGGGCACAGGGGGAGCTCCCTGCTGTAAGGGGACTGTAGACCAGGGCACAGGGGGAGCTCCCTGCTGTAAGGGGAGTGTAGACCAGGGCACAGGGGGAGCTCCCTGCTGTAAGGGGGCTGTAGACCAGGGCACAGGGGGGGAGCTCCCTGCTGTAAGGGGACTGTAGACCAGGGCACAGGGAGAGCTCCCTGCTGTAAGGGGACTGTAGGCCAGGGCACAGGGAGAGCTCCCTGCTGTAAGGGGGCTGGAGACCAGGGCACAGGGGGAGCTCCCTGCTGTAAGGGGGCTGTAGACCAGGGCACAGGGGGAGCTCCCTGCTGTAAGGGGAGTGTAGACCAGGGCACAGGGGGAGCTCCCTGCTGTAAGGGGACTGTAGACCAGGACACAGGGGGAGCTCCCTGCTGTAAGGGGACTGTAGACCAGGACACAGGGGGAGCTCCCTGCTGTAAGGGGACTGTAGACCAGGGCACAGGGGGAGCTCCCTGCTGTAAGGGGGCTGTAGACCAGGGCACAGGGGGAGCTCCCTGCTGTAAGGGGGCTGTAGACCAGGGCACAGGGGGAGCTCCCTGCTGTGGGATTGTAGACCAGGGCACAGGGGGAGCTCCCTGCTGTGGGATTGTAGACCAGGGCACAGGGGGAGCTCCCTGCTGTAAGGGGACTGTAGACCAGGGCACAGGGGGAGCTCCCTGCTGTAAGGGGACTGTAGACCAGGGCACAGGGGGAGCTCCCTGCTGTAAGGGGACTGTAGACCAGGGCACAGGGGGAGCTCCCTGCTGTAAGGGGACTGTAGACCAGGACACAGGGGGAGCTCCCTGCTGTAAGGGGACTGTAGACCAGGGCACAGGGGGAGCTCCCTGCTGTAAGGGGGCTGTAGACCAGGGCACAGGGGGAGCTCCCTGCTGTAAGGGGGCTGTAGACCAGGGCACAGGGGGGGGGGGGGGGGGAGCTCCCTGCTGTAAGGGGACTGTAGACCAGGGCACAGGGGGAGCTCCCTGCTGTAAGGGGACTGCAGACCAGGGCACAGGGGGAGCTCCCTGCTGTAAGGGGAGTGTAGACCAGGGCACAGGGGGAGCTCCCTGCTGTAAGGGGGCTGTAGACCAGGGCACAGGGGGAGCTCCCTGCTGTAAGGGGGCTGTAGACCAGGGCACAGGGGGGGGGGAGCTCCCTGCTGTAAGGGGACTGTAGACCAGGGCACAGGGGGAGCTCCCTGCTGTAAGGGGACTGTAGACCAGGGCACAGGGGGAGCTCACTGCTGTGAGGGGACTGTAGACCAGGGCACAAGGTAAACTAGTACAGTATCAACTAAATGCAGGAAAAGAAAAGCATTTTGAACAGTGCATTCTTATTGGACATTGATTATTTTACTGAGTATTCACCAGGAGGAACCAAATTGAAAAAAAAATTGAAAATTGAAAATCGCTTATTGTCACGAGTAGGCTTCAATGAAGTTACTGTGAAAAGCCCCTAGTCGCCACATTCCGGCGCCTGTCCGGGGGTGGGGCTGGTACGGGAATACATAAATACATTTATGCACAAATTTTAAAATATAAAATTGAAATAAATCTCAGTGTTATCTACTCAAATATCACACTTAGATCCAAAATTGCAAAGCCATGTGTTACTTTACAAAACAAAAGTAGTGTCACATTTTCTAATATTTACTATTCATCCCTTTAGCAGAATGACCTTGTGAAGTGGTGCAGATATGAAGATCATGGTGTTGCAATGTTGGACATTGCTGTATGGTGCAGATATGAAGCTCATGCAGAATTAGAACAGAATTTCAGTTAATACAAGGTTAAATCGCCAAATACAAAATGACAACGCAACCTACAACAACAAGAACAGGTTTCATTCATATTGCACCTTGAAAATAGTAAAGCATCGGAAGACATCACACGGGCATTATCAAACAAAACTGACAATGAGCCACCATATTGGGGCAGAGAGGTCTAGGTTTAAATGAAATGAAATGAAATGAAATTCGCTTATTGTCACGAGTAGGCTTCAATGAAGTTACTGTGAAAAGCCCCTAGTCGACACATTCCGCCGCCTGTCCGGGGAGGCTGATACGGGAATCGAACCGTGCTGCTGGCCTGCTTGGTCTGCTTTAAAAGCCAGCGATTTAGCCCAGTGAGCTAAATCAGCCCCTACTATGAGTGACCTATCAGCACCTAAATGAGTGTTTTAAAGAAGGAAATGAAGCTAGAGACGTTGGAGGAGATTGCAGACACAGGGAGGGGACGAGGCCTTGCAGGGATTTGAAAACAAGAATGAGAATTTTTAAATTGGGGCATTGCTTAAAGGGGAGACAAGGTGGTTCAGCGAGCGCAGGGGATGATGGGTGAACGGGACTTCACGCGTGTTAGGACACAAGAAGCAGAGGTTTCATGGTCAGGTTCAGCAAGGGTAGAATCATAAAATCCCTACAGTGCAGGAGGCGGCAATTTGGCCCATCGAGTCTGCACCGACCCTTGAATGAGCACTCTACCCACTTACACAAATTTAATAAAATTGTTTCATAAAGTGTGTGTGCAGTTGATGTAGTTTATATGGATTTTAGCAAAGGTCCCACATGGGAGGCTGGTTGAGAAGGTTGAAGCACATAGAATTAAGGAGACTTGTTGAGATGGATCCAAAACTGGCGTAGTAATAGGATACAAAGGATGGTGGTAGACGGCTGAGTAACTGGAGGCAGCAGAGCAGATGAATAGGATAGTTAGGAAGGCATATGGGGCACTTGCCTTTATCAGTCACAGCAAGAACAAGGAGGTTATGTTGGAGCGGTACAGAGCGTTGGTCAGGTCACAGCTGGAGTGCTGTGTGCAGTTCTGCTCACCTCACTATCGGAAGGAGGTGATTGTATTGGAGGGTGTGCAGAGGAGAATCACCAAAATGTTGCTTGGGATGGAGCATCTGAGCAGTAAGTAGAGACTGGATAGGCTTGGGCTGTTGGCTGAGGGAGAATATGATTGCAGTGTATAGGATTGTGAGGGGTTTGGACACGCTAAATAGGAAGCAGCTGTTCCCCTTTCTTGAGGCATCAGTCACAAGGGGGCATAGTTTTAGAGTGAGGGGCAGGAGATTCCAAGGGGATTTGAGAAAAATAAAATTTCCGTCAGAGGGTGGTGAGACTCTGGAATGCACGGCCTGGGAAGGTAGTGGAGGCTGGAAACCTCACAGCCTTTAAAGCATTTGGATCACAACCAAGGATCTGGGGCAAGTGCTGGTAAATGGGGTTCGTGTGAGATATGGGGTAGTTATTGTCAGTGAAGACTCGATGGTTCCTTTTCTGCGTTGTACGACTCTATGCCGATGACTAATGGACAGAGTCTTATCAAGAGGTCAAATATGATACCAAAATTGCAAACAGACTGATTCAGCTTTAAGCAGTGGCCAGGGAAGAGAGAGAACAGAGTCAGTGGCCAGGGAAGAGAGAGAACGGAGTCAGTGGCCAGGGAAGGGAGAGAACAGGGTCAGTGGCCAGGGGAGAGAGAGAACGGAGTCAGTGGCCAGAGAAGAGAGAGAACGGAGTCAGTGGCCAGAGAAGAGAGAGAACAGAGTCAGTGGCTAGGAAAGAGAACGGAGTATGTGGCCAGGGAAGAGAGAGAACAGAGTCAGTGGCTAGGGAAGAGAGAGAATGGAGTATGTGGCCAGGGAAGAGAGAGAACAGAGTCAGTGGCTAGGGAAGAGAGAGAACGGAGTAAGTGGCCAGGGAAGAGTTTGTGTGACAGAAATTGAAGACAGTGGCTTCAGTCATCCCAATATTTAGTTAGAGGGCATTCCTGTTCATCCAGTACTGATGCCAGACAAGCAGTCAGATAATTGAGAGATATTTGGGGGGGTTTGAGAGAGAGGTGGTAGTGACGTAGAGCTGGGGGTCTTCAGTGTACATGTTGCGGCCTGTCGCGGTGTTTTCAGTTGATGTCATTGAGGGACAGCATGTGTATGGGAAATAGGAAAGGGCCGAGGATAGGAACACTGGAGAGAACAGTGCAGGAATGTAAACCGTAACCATTGGATGCAATTCTCACACTATGATTAGATAAATAAGAATGGAAGGCTAGTGCGGAGTCATCCAGTTGGACTCAGTGTAGACACATTGGCCAAGGTAGTGTTGGTCACAATCATATAAATGTAACTTGTGACTTCAATAAGCCATTTCAGTACTGAGGCAGGGATGGAACTGGATAGGAGGAATTCAATCATGAAGTTCTGGAAAGATGGGCATGAATTTGGCAAGTGACAACATGTTCAAGGACTCAAGAGGAGAGGGAGGTTGGAGAGTGAGAGCAGTTTGCAAAGACAGAGGGGCCAAGGGTTGTTATTTTGAGGAGATGATGGATGACTGCAGATTTGATGGATGGGGGCAATCAGACCCCGAGGAGAAAGAGCTGTTAACAATATCAGCTAACATGGGGACCAGAAGAGGAATACTCAGCTGTTTAGTGGGAACAGAGTTCGGGATGGGAGGAGATGAGTCGCATGGATGAGAGGAGCCCGAGAGCCGGGGTTGAAGGGAGATAGGAGAGAAATGAGAGAAAGATGGGAGTTCAGCAGTAGGGCGGGGCGGGTGGGGGGGGGGGAAAGCATTAAAGGAACATTGACTCGATGGACCAGGGAAGAGGGCAACAGGACAGAGGCAGCTGACTGGATTGTCTCGTTCTTTGTGACAAAGACACCCATGAGCTCCTCCCATCTATTGGTGGGGAGACAGAGGGGTGGGGTGGGGAGAAAATGGTGTGTAGTAGATAAAAGAAGCTGGCAACAATCTTTGTATTTCAGGATTATGCTGGAAGAGTGAACAGTTTCGGCTGAGGGGAGGAGGACCCAATAATGTTTCGCGTAAACAAGTCAGAACTGGTAATTAATGGCTAAACCACATGCCATATCCACTTTATAGACAATTTATTGCATCTTAACAAGGTGGCTGACATTTTGCCAATACAATGGAACTGCACCATTGTCTGGAACACATTTGTATGCAGAAACCTACGAGACAGAGGAAGAACATACTCAAATCCAATAATGTACCAGCAGATCCAACAAAACCAAGAGTTTATTTTTAAACTTACATTTGAATGAATCAGAAAAAATATTCCTTCACTAAAACGTTCCGTCTGACTAGACTATCTTCGAAAACTCTCTTGTTTAAAGTACTGCGTCAATTTGTTTGCAAAAGCTATACGTCAAGTTTACATTTGCTGGAAGGTGTGTGTAAATTATTAATCGACACAAACCACAAAACACAGGAACTGTTAATAAAAACTCAGGGCAGGTGGTTTAGCTGTCACAATTGGAGAATTATTGTTGTTCTTCAACCTCTAGACTTGACTATTCCAACATGCTACCCCCTCCCACTCCCCCCTCCCCCCTCCCCAAAATTCACCCGCTGTTGTCTCTTATTCGGTCCTTTCCTGAGGGCTGTATGCACTGGACTCTGGTAACATGTTTGTAAATTATTTCCGCACTCTGTCTGGTGTTTCAACACCGCTTGTGTAATATGGAGACCAAAATAGCTCCAGGTGTCGTCTAACCCAAAATATTAGATAAATAAACCTTCCCCCATATTTGTGTTATCGTCCTCCAGAAATTAATGACAGCTCCTTTCACTCTATAGGACCTTATCAACTGGTGTTGCGACTTCCAGTGATTTACACTTTCAGGTCTATCTACCCCATTTAGTTCCTTACTTTCCAAGGAATAGATGCCTTTCATATTCCTCCTACCAAAATCACTTTTCCCTGTAGAATCATCGAATGATTACAGGGCAGGAGGAGGCCATTCAATCCTGTGTGCCCATGCTAGCTCCCTGTTTCACCAACTCGACTCGCCCCACTCCCGTCTTTTCACTGAGACCCTGCAAATGTTTTCGCATCAGATCGTTATCCAATTCCCTTTCGAGTGAATCTGCCTCCACCACATTCTCAGGCAGCTTGCGTTCCAGATCCTAACCACTCGCTGCGTGAAAGGTGAAAGTTCACTCCATTTGCAAGCAGAGTGGAGTTCACTAAAAAAAAAGGAACTGGGACCTTTGACAAAAGGGAAGCGCTGAACTACAGCCGGTAAATAGGATGATAAATGGGTATCCTGTCCTGTCACATGGGTGGAGGAAGTTAAAGCCTGCAAATAGGCCGAAGCGGAAACTTAGCATTCATCCTGAAAGACTAATTGCAAATCTCTGCACTGGAAGCACCAGGATTCCAAAAGAAAAGCCGAAAGAATGGAAGAGAAACTCAGAGGGAAAATGATACTAAACTGCTGATGTATACTTCACTGGCTGCAGAAGGACAGGAATGATATCCCAATTGATTCAACTTTTACCCAGAAATAGTTGTTACAGTTCTGCCTATCGGATTTATTGGTGTCTGTATGGGGTCATCAATGTCAACATAGCTGCCGTGCCAATTCCAACAAATAATCTCACCATTGAGGTTCTGGGTGCGTCAGTAGATTACACAAACAAATCTAATGCAAAACATTTTGCAGAAAAACCCAAAGCCGGCGGCGGGCCATTGTCAAGAGAGTCTGTACCACAGAGGCAACAGCTTCAGAAGGTAACTGGAAAAGAACCAAGGGGGAGATAAATTTTACACAGTGGGTTTTGACAATCTGGAATGCGCTGTCTGGCAGGGTGACGGTAGACGCAGATTGAATAGTATTTTTCAGATTTCAAGAGGAAATTGGATGAATACTTAAAAATGAAACGTCTGCAGGTTTGTGAAAAAAAAGGGGAGCAGAAAGTTCGTACAGACACAATGGGCCGAATGGCTCTGTCTGTGCAGTATTTGAATTGTTCCCTGAAATGTGCCTTGGGCTTCATACTGAAGCTCAGTTGCACTTCCAGCTTCTTTGAGTGCGGTGCTCGTCAGCTCTATTGACCACTACGATGAACTGCTCCTTTCTGATTAATAATCCTAATCCTCTGTTGTGGGACAATTAGTTTTTTGGGTCACCGGTTCATACATTGGACAGAATGGAAATCCTCGAGCAAGATGGGGCGTACTGAATCAGGACGTGCTGGGAGGTTACCTTAAATCGCCAGGGTAAATACGATCTCCCAGAAATAACCCTCAAAATAAAAACACAACTCTCCAGTCAAATCAGAAATATTCAGTGTACTCAGTCAGAAGAGGTTCAGCTGAAGGTACGTGATCACAAAGTGAACAACCAGCATCAGCCAGGTTGGCAGATCCCAGCTTTAAAACCTTCTGTTGCTGTGAAGATTGCCAAAATGACAATTTTCCGAAGAAACTGGCTCATTGTCGAACATAGAACATAGAACAGTACAGCACAGAACAGGCCCTTCGGCCCTCAATGTTGTGCCGAGCCATGATCACCCTACTCAACCCACGTATCCACCCTATACCCGTAACCCAACAACCCCTCCCTTAACCTTAATTTATTAGGACACTACGGGCAATTTAGCATGGCCAATCCACCTAACCCGCACATCTTTGGGCTGTGGGAGGAAACCGGAGCACCCGGAGGAAACCCACGCACACAGGGGGAGGACGTGCAGACTCCACACAGACAGTGATCCAGCCGGGAATCGAACCTGGGACCCTGGAGCTGTGAAGCATTTATGCTAACCACCATGCTACCCTGCTGCCCCAGTCGAGGAAAAGAAAAAACAACAGGAACATCCCTGAGCTGTTGGAACAAGTCCCAAACAGGTGCCCACCTAAGATTCCCACATTTTTAAGTTAGGATCTCACCAGCTTTACAAGTTCATAAGATATAGGAGCACAATTGGCCATTTGGATCATTGTGTGTGCTCCGCCATTCGATCATGGCTGATCTCATCCTGGCCTTAACTCCATCGTCCTGCCCATTCTCCCCTTAACTCCCTTTAACCCATTACCAATTGAAAATCTGTCTAACTCCTCAAATTTACTCACTGTCCCAGCATCCACCACACGTTGGGGTGGCGAATTCCTCAGATTCACAATCCTTTTGGGAGAAGTAGTTTCTCCTCAATTCTGTTTTGAATTTGCTACCTCTTATCCTGAGACTATGACCTATGGTCATGATCAGCAAAATTGTTAAAATACAGAGCAAGATGCCGCAAAGAGCAACGTGATAATGGCTGGATTGCCTGCCTGTGTGACGTTAATTGTCGGACATGTATTGGCCAGGACACTGGGGTTATCTTCACAGGCCCACAGTGCGGCGCTGCAGTGTCAGCTGGATGATGTGCTCAAGTCTCTGGAGTGGGGCTTGAAACCACAACTTCAGCTATATGACCAACAGACAGTACTTCCTTTTATCTGTTTATGAACTTAGCTTTGAGAATAAGATTCCCAATCACCGCCAACAGCTGAAACAGTAAATGCCATTCTGCAAATACGCAGAATGTAACAACAACTGTAGTTCAGGCCACAACATGCGTGATACACTTAACCATGAGGGATAATTTACCATTCACCTTCAATCATACCCAGTTGGCAGAGTTTCCCGTTAGGTTGCTCAAACCAGAAAAGTGAAAACTATCATTTTCACAACTGTTCAATGTTATTTTATTTTATTTTTTTAAAGTATATTTATTAAGACTTTTGCAACCAGCGCAACCAAATAACTACATTGCAGTAAGCAAGCAAATAACAGTTCAACATCCATGAATGGAGGGGAGAGGGGAACAGAACAACATTCTCACTGGCTCGATACAATCATTAAACATAGATCAATGCCTCTAAAAGCCCGACCAGAGCCCAAGGGAGAAACAGGTTGAAGACATGAAAACATGGTAAAATAGTACATATCAGCGATTATTCACAATTACGAGGAGAGTTTGGGATGGATTTTCCGCACCATGTTCAGATGTGCACCAATATATATATCTCCCTCAACTCTAGCAGTACCAAAGACACCAATGACCCACCACAACCTCCTACCTCTGGTATCAAACCCGTCTGCACCCGTATAGGAACCAATCACGGATTCTTTATACCCACCCTTACAAAAAAAATGAACAAGAAAATACACAAAAATCCCAGTTCTAAAGGGGAGTTACATATATACCACACAACACAACTTCACTCCAGTCTCAGACCCGGTAAGGAACCAACATTATTCCATACAGAAATTCACCTTCATAAACCACATAGGTCACTTCACCCCCATCTTAAATAATGCCACAAAATCTATAATGGTGGAAGGAGATGACATAGCCCATTGAGGAGAGTTAACCACAATCGCACTTGTATTTATATGGCAGGTAAAATGTGCCATGGCTCTTTAGGGTTGTGTTATACAAAAGACTCTGCTGGAGTGAATGGGGGAGGTGCTTTAAGCCGTGTTTGAAGGCGGAACAGGGGCAATTCCTGAGCATTAGGGCCTTGGTAAGACCATGATGGGGCACAGTAAAGCCAGGAAAACACACTGATTGCTTCTGACATGGTATGCCACAATCTTCAGCCATTGGACATATTGAGGGCCCCAATGTAAATGTTAAACGATCTGTCCCTATCCTATCTATAATGAGTAAGATATTGAGACTGACAAGGGTTCCGGTCAAACACAAGTATTTGAAGTTTATTTCCAGCAACAACTATAAACAGCTCTTCATCTTGATCTAACCCAGGTCCCAACAGTTACATAGGCTGAGTACTGACTATATGCCTGACTCGTAACATGTACATAGAATCTTGATGATACAGGGTCACAAGTAATAATGAGCATCTGCAATGGAGAGTACAGACTATAGTCGACAACTGTCTCCACCACACAACAGTGCATTCCAGGCCACTCGCGGTGTGAATCTGTCTCCACCACACTCACAGACAGTACATTCCAGATCCTAACCACTCGCGGTGTGAATCTGTCTCCACCACACTCACAGACAGTGCATTCCAGATCCTAACCACTTGCTGTGTGAATCTGTCTCCACCACACTCACAGACAGTACATTCCAGATCCTAACCAACGTGGCAGCCGGATTTGCGACATTGCTACAGTGACTGCACTCTGACAAAAATTGGCTCTAAAGCACTTTGGGAGCTGCTGGGGATGATAACGCCAAAATGCAAATCTTTGTATGGCTAAGTCAAAGGCATGGAATGTTTAAGCAGCGATCGAGGACCCGCCTCCCCCACCCGTCTTTTCAACAGGATTAAAATTAAAACCCAATAAGACAAATAAATTAAATGAAACTGAAACAGAGGCACAGCAAACGGCTGGGTCTGGTGCCTAAAAGGAAAAGCTTTGGTGTTCTTTCCCCAGTCGCCTGACAATAAAACAGCTCTTATATCAATCATGACCTCCAGTGTTCTGCCTGGGCCAAAAGAGACCAATAAGGAGCAACTATCACAAAAGGGTTAGATCAAGGACCAATGAGCAGGAGGCAATGTGACAATTGTGAATGGTCTTGCGTCACAACTGACCAATCAGCTGCCCAGCAACAGCCAAGCCCGTCTGTCACAGGTTTGTTGTTTTCCAACTTATGATTCAAACACAAAGCTCGCAGAGGGAAATAGTTGATGGATTCTGCAGAACCCTCCAATTCAAGGGCAGAGCTGCAAAAATGTGGTTGGGAGGCCTAGGCTCCAGGCCAATAAACCTAGTTGCGTAATCACCATAGCCAAGGGCAAAACACTGTTGAATAGCAGCTCCAGAACATGAAGTCTTGTCTCCAGTCTAGCAATGTGGTATCTCAATAGATTGTAATAGATTAGCAGACCGAGAACACTGCCTGAAATTTAAACTAACCAGTAAACAATTGGGAATGGAGTACTTCAGCGGTTACTAGTTACTTCTGTGAGTACTAAGGCAATGAGCTCAACATCCCAAGCTGCGCATATCATGAAGCTAAATTTAATAAATCTGGCAATATGTGGGCTCCAGAAAGCATAACCGTGAAACCTGCCAGGCAGAGGTTAAAGAACACAGAGGTTAAAAAAACCCAATGAATTTGCATTTATGTACCACCTTTCACCGCTGCAGGACGCCATATTGTGCAGACAAAAGTGAAGTGTGGTGACTGCTGTGTGTGTATGTGTGTGTGTCGCAAGTGCAGGAACAGCAAGGTTCGTCCAGGCCAAACATTGAAGATAGTGATCAGATAATCTATCTTGCTCAAACAAAAAGCAAAATACTGCGGGTGCCGGCAACCTGAACTACAAACAGGAAATGCTGGAAATACACAGCGAGCCAGGCAGCATCTGTGGAGAGAGAGTGGGTTAATGTTTCAGGGTGCTGTCATTCACCAGAACTGGAATCATTTAGATATGCAATAGGGTTTACACAAGTATAGAGATAGGGGAAGGAGGCCATGTGGGGAGAAAAAGGAAGGTGCCTTATCAATTACATTGTTATGATTCAGAGAAATAGGTGGTGGGTAATAATAGTTTTTGAATACGTAAGTAGGGGGCGCAGGCACTGGGCAGTCATTCTTTACGACTGTCTGGCCTTCTACAGTAGCTCCATTCCCAGCCGGGTGACCCTGGAGAGAGAGCACGCAGTGTCCACTGGCAGGCTTGAGGCCTTCTATGCCCGGTGGGTACTGTGGGGGCTGGGGTCCATCATCTCCCCTGGCGATGACATTATAATTTGATTTTGTAAGTTCCCGTTGAAATTTTGATTTCATTTTGTCCCCCCCCCCCGCTCATTTATTTGTTTTTTTTGATTACTCATCTTATTAAAAGAGTATAGATCGGGGGCAGTCAGGACATTGGGTTGAGTGGGAGGAGAGCTGTGAAACTAAACAAGATAAACTCCCTCCATAAAGAAATGCCGTGTGTCTTGGTTACAGCTTTGTCGACCCACTTGGATCCTATAATGTGCGAAGAGGCGGAGGGCAGGAGACATTAACTGGGGCAAAGCACGATGGTGCAAGGCAAACGATGGTAATAGGTCGCATAAAGAAACAAAGGGTCTGGAGGAGGTGTAAATGGCAATGGCTAAATCATTATCAGCTCCGGCTGGCTGATTATTGTTTTTAAAGTGGTGGTTATTATCTGAAAATGTTGTGTCTGGAAAGTGGCAAGTGCCTAATTGAAAGAGGTTGCGTTGCTTGAGCTTACATTGGTCATCATTGGAAAGATGTAGAAGTTGAGGACAGAGGGCAGTAGAAAATTAAACTAACACGTGGCTAGAGGCTCAGATTCGTGCTTGGTGACCAAACATTCAGTAAAACAATCATCCAAGCAAAGTTGAAAGATGTGCAAGTAAATTAGGAGTATCTGAGATCCTAGCTCGTGAGAAGAGAGGGAGGTAAGGAACAGGGTGTTGCATTTCTTGCGCATGTATAGAAAGAGGCCATAGGATGTGAAGGAGGTGTTGCAGGTAATTGAAGATTGGAGCAGACTGTTGTGGAGAAAAGCGTAAATGCTGAAATGCTGACTTAGATGGTGGCTTTGCACTGAAGGCAGTGGGCAATGATCCATTGCAGGTGGAGGCTGGTGGGGTACAAGGTGAGCAGAAGGGGGACCCAATTATGGGGCTGCAAGGAAGAGGAAAGGAAGGATGAGAGCAGGTGTGTGAAATGGATAGACATGACGGCGGGGAATCTCCAGATGAGGAAGAGGGAGATAAGGGTTTGGAAGGTGTGATTGTCAGCATAGAAGAGGTTTCCAAGGCAGAGGATCTGGGAGAATGGGGCAGAACCCTGACAGGAAGCAGATTGAGGACAATGTAATCAAGGCAGCTGTGAGAATCAATTGACTTATCGTGGAGCTACCAAATATTGTTCAGATTTCCAAATTCTGCAGTATTTTGCTTTGCATTAGCATTCACCAAACTGCACTTCCACAACTACATCTCCCTCAGTAACGATCACTGGCTCTGGCGCTTCCCATAAGGCTACTGGAATTCCAGCCTTACATGTTTCAGATCCACCTCCATTCAACGTTCTTTGTACTACTGTTCTTACTGCGTCCGGCGATCCACACCCAATACCACGCAAGCCGGTTTAGCCCAGTTGGCTGGACAGTTGGTCAGTGATGCAGAACAAGGCCAGCAGTACAGGTTCAATTCCCAGCATGGGCTCCACCTTCTTAACCTTGCCTTCGCCTGAAGTGTGGTGATCCTCAGCTCTTCCGCTCACAGGGGAAAGTAGCCTGTGGTCATCTGGCACTATGGTGACTTTACATATTTTACCACACAAGTCCATGCACAACTTTTCCTCTTCATGGGCACCAACTCACTAGCTCAAAGCTCTCTTGGCCCACAGTTTCATTTTATCATTCGTCTGATCCAAAAAACTTGGACAAAGAAAAACGTTATGGGCGGGATTTTTCTGTCCACCAGCCATGTTTTCATGGACGGTGCAGCCTCGCTGGCAGCGGGTTTCTCCGTTCCTGCCACCTGCCAATGGGATTTCCCATTGTGACCACCCCATGCCACCAGGAAACCCGCAGGCGTGGGCGTGCTGCCAGCGCAACGGAGAATTCCGCCCAATATCTTCCTTTCAGGTGTGAAGGATCGTGTTTCAGTAATTCATAGGTACTAATACTCCTCTAGATCGTCCCCTTCACTTCCCTCTGACTCTCTCTGCTCTTCACCCTTATAATCACCCTTTGCGATGTATTTATGATATTCCCTCATGAACAATCTATCCTTAGCAAAGGCCTCAGCTTCATTTCCTTATGCTCCCACTTTCAATGAATTTCAAGCAAGCACAACGCTGACCTCTTCTTCTGTCGCCTTCCTCTCTGCTTTGTTCCGTGGTCTTCCTCCCATCCAATGGACCCTTTCTCCAATTATCAAAATCTGGATTCCACCAGGAATCCTCCCTCTAACCCGTACCAGCTTACCCGAACAGGTGGTGGAATGTGGTGACGAGGGGCTTTTCACAGTAACTTCATACTTGTGACAATAAAAGGCTTTATTATTATTATTATTAACCCCTTATCCCCCCCCATGTCACAGAGAACTATCTGCACCTCAACTTCTCAACCAGTGGTATGTCCTTCTCTAAGGTCCAAACCTAACAATCATCATCAAACCTGCTGAGAATGGTGGCACTGTTATGGTTTTATGAACCAACCTTTACTTCATGGAGCCTGAACATAACATTCAGAGCTGCTGCTACCTATCCTTCACCATGACCACACCAGCAAACATTAAGCTATGATTATCAAAGATGTCACTGAACCCACAGACCCCCAACTGCTACTTGGACTACACTTTCTCACATCCTCCCTCATGTAAAGACTCTATCCCATTCTCTAAGCTTGTTTCTAACGCACAACGCACTTCCTTTTTCCTCAGCTGAGGCTTCTCCCCATCGTGGTTGATGGGGCCCTTCACCATTTCTGACCATTCCCTGCAATTCTGATCTCATCCCTTCCTCCCAGGACCATGATAATGTTCCCTCTTGTCATGACCTAACACAACCTCCAGCCTTCAATGAAGAATCCTCTGCCATGACCAGCCTGAAGCCACACCAAGGGCAGCACAGTAGCATTGTGGATAGCATAATCGCTTCACAGCTCCAGGGTCCCAGGTTCGATTCCGGCTTGGGTCACTGTCTGCGCCGAGTCTGCACATTCTCCCCGTGTGTGCGCGGGTTTCCTCCGGGTGCTCCGGTTTCCTCCCACAGTCCAAAGATGTGCAGGTTAGGTGGATTGGCCATGATAAATTGCCCTTAGTGTCCAAAATTGCCCTTAGTGTTGGGTGGGGTTACTGGGTTATGTGGATAGGGTGGAGTTGTTGACCTTGGGTAGGGTGCTCTTTCCAAGAGCCGGTGCAGACTCGATGGGCTGAATGGCCTCCTTCTGCACTGTAAATTCTATGATAATTCTATGAATCTTCCCCCTCTCCTTTCAGCATTCCCTCCAGGACACCATGTTTCACTCTTCATTCACCCAACACCCCCATACCTTTCCATAGCAGTACAGGAGATACAACAGCTGCCCTGTGGCCTCACCTCCACTCACGCTCCAAAGACTCCTTCCAGATGAAACAATGATTTACCTACTCTACTTTCAATTTAGTCTATTATAGTCACTGCTCATGATGTGGGTTCCTCTACACTGGGGAGACCAAATACAGATTCAGTGACCGCTTTGTGGACCACCCCCATTCAGTTCACCAGCATGACATCAAAGTTTCTTGTTGCAAGTGGTTTTAATACTCTGGCCCCTCTCTGTTCAAGGTTCGAGTGAAGCTCAAGGGAAGCTGGAGTAAGAAGACTTCCTTATTTGATTGAGCACGCTACAGCTTTCTAGACAAGAGTTCAGCAATTTCAGGTCATAACCATGGCTCCCATATTTTCCGTCAGCAGCTTCTGGTAACGTTTTTGTGATTCTCATTTCCACCTCCTCTTTTTGTTTCTTTTCCTGTCCCACTGCCATCCACCTTTGCCTTACACCATCATTCCTCATCACTGAATCTCTCCTATCCTCCACCCTGCCACAGACATTACGTTATTCACTTTCCTCCAATTCCCTGCCTCATTATTTACTTAAAACCTATTACATCCCTAATTTCTGCCAATTCCATTGAAAGGTCATTAGCCTGAAACTTTAACTCTGCTGACAAATATACGAATTAGGAGCAGAAGTAGGCCCATTTGGCTCCTCCAGCCTGCTCTGTCACTCAATGAGATCAAGACTGATCGGTTTGTGTTTCAAATTCTGCATTCCCATCTACCCCCAATAACCTTTTATTCCCTTCTCTAATGAGAATCTATCTACCGCCACCTTATCCAAATATCTAATGATACCCCGGCCTCAACTGCCTTCTGAGGCAGGGTTCCAAAGTCAACCCTCAAGAGAAATAAAATTCTCCTAATCTCTGTTCTAAAAGGGCAAACCCTAATTTTAAATCTGTCCTCCCTGATCCTGAACTCACCCATAACAGGCAACATCCTTTCCATATCCACCTTGTCAAGACCATTCTGGATCGGAATGTCACCCCGCACTCTTTTAAACTATTGGAAACAGGCCCCATCTCACCCTTCCTCATAAGGCAACCCTCTCAATCCAAGATTTTAATCTAGTAAACCTGTGAACTTCCTCCAATTCATTTCCTTCCTTCCGCAAATTAGACCAACAATGCACACAATATTTGCGACGCGGTCTCACCAATGCTCTGTATAACTGAAGCACAGCACCCATACTTTTATGTTCAATTCCTCTTGTAATAAAAGGATAATATTCCATGAACCTTCTGAATTACATGCTGAACCTGCGTACTAACTTTTCCTGACTCGTAGAACATCTAGATCCACTGCACCCCAGAATTCTGCAGCCGTTTAAGTAATACTCTGCTTTTTTATTCTTCCTGCCAAAGTGGACAACTTGACATTTGCCCACATCATAATATCATCGAGATTTTTGCCAACTCACTCAAACTATCTTTTTCCATCTGCAACCTCCTTAGGTACTCTTCGCAACATACTATCCTACCTACATTTGTGTCACTGCAAATGTAGCTACCATGCCTTCACTCCCCACATATAAAGACTTACAAGATCAGGTTAAATTCCAACAGGTTTGTTTCGAATCACTAGCTTTCGGAGCACAGCTCCTTCCTCAGCTGTGCTCCAAAAACCAGTGATTCAAAACAAACCTGCGACTTTAACCTGGTGTTGTATGACCTCTTATTGTGCTCACCCCAGTCCAACGCTGGCATCTGCACATCATCCCCACATACAAATCTGTGATATAAAAGTTGGGGTCCCAGCACTGACCCCTGTTAGACACCGCTCGCCACATCCTGCAAATCAGAAAAAAAACATTCATGCACTCTGTGCCAGTCAGCCAATCTTCCATCATGTTGCTATGTTATCCCAAACATCATGAACCTTTCTTTTCCCAATAACCTTTGATGTGGCACCTTCTGGAAATTGAAGTGCAATACATCCACAGGTTCCCCTTTATCCATAGCATATGTGATTCCTTCAAAGAACGCCAATGAAATGTTAAACACAATTGCTGACTCTTCCTGATTACCTTGAGATTTTCTAAGTGCCCAGCTATAACCTCCTTAATGATTGATTTTAAAACCTTCCACCCCTGATAGATGTCAAGCTTTCTCTCTTCATGGATGCTGTCAGCACCTGCTGACGGCTTCCAGCATTTTCTGCTTCTAAATCTGCTTCAATTATGTCAATTGGGCAGGGAACAAGGGAGACATTTACTGCTCTTCTTCAAAATAGTGCCATGGGTTTTTGTATAGCCATCTGTGAGGGTAGACAGAGCCTCAATTACAGCTTGACTGAGAGAAGGCACCTCCAACTCTGCAACACTGCCTCAGTACTGCGCCAACACATTAGCCTGGGACATGGATTCCAGTCTCTGAAGTGAGGCATGAATCTGATTCAGAAGTGAGAGAGCTGCCAGAGAGCTTACATGTGCAAAACATTGGTTGACTACTGCCATGGACCAGGTCCTCTCGATCTGATTGAAATCTACAGCTGAGTTCATCCCACAATGCGTCCATGATGCTGAATTTCCTCAGGGCAGCAAGGGATGGCTAATAAACCTGGCACATCCTAGATACAACTACAGAGAAACCTATAACTAACGTTGTGGCCTTTAAATTAAACAAGCTCTTTCCTCTGAATGCTTTAAACATTTTATGTTTTATTTAGACAAAGAGTAAGGAAATCAGCATGTTGGATTAAAAAGCCTTTTATTCACATCTTAAATGTCTGGTATGGGCCTACACGGTGGCACAGTGGTTATCACGGTGGCACAGTGGTTAGCACTGCTGCCTCACAGCGCCAAAGCCCCGGGTTCAATTCCGGCCTCGTCTGTGTGGAGTTTGTACGTTCTTCCCGTATCTGCGTAGATTTCCTTTGGATGCTTTGGTTTCCTCCCACAGTTCAAAGGTGTGCAGGTTGGATGGATTGACCATGCTAAATTGCCCTTTAGCATCCAAAAATGTACAGGTTAGGTGGGATTATAGGGATAGGGTGTAGGAGTGGGACTTGGGTGGGGTGCTCTTTCGAAGGGTTGAATTGCCTTCTTCTGCTCTGTACGAATTCTATAATGGGGAGGTGTCACATGACTCGAGTGACCATTTTGAGAACTGAAAAACGGTCCTGCTGCTGTTTAACATCCAACCGGTGATAACCAAGAAGCAGAACTCCATGTTCAACAACAGCCTGGTCTTTGAAACCTATCCGTGCGGGAAGATTTCCTACCATCGCCTACAGAACTGACCCAGTCCCTGCGTACCAACTGTGCCTTGCGGTATCAACACAGAATGGAAAGCGAACTTTACGAGTCTTCAGCCACTTGACCCAAGCTCTTAAATGAAAGAAGGTTTCATTGTCCTTCTGGACTTTGGAAATAAAGTGAAAGTACATTTGTGTTTGTGGTTCTTTTATTGTTGTTGCCCGAATTTGCGACTCTTCCTCTTCTCAATCACACACACACGTAAATAATTGACAAACACCTTCGCTTACGGGCAGACGGGGAGAGGATAAGGAAGTTCAGTTTCTCTCTCCCCTGTCTGTCACAAAACATTCATTTCTGTGAAGAGAAACGGTTTTCCCCATAAACTTACCTCGGAATTTCTTTGGAGGATTGGCCAAATCTCCAGCTTCCGGATGAACCACGCATCTGTCATCCACTAATCTGTAAGAGAAAAGCATCTCCATTATAGCCGAAACACCAAAGTGGGAGTTTAATCTTAACTTTGTAAACTCGAAACAAACATCTGTATAAATGAAATGAAAATCGCTTATTGTCACAAGCAGGCTTCAAATGAAGTTACTGTGAGAAGCCCCTAGTCGCCACATTCCGGCGCCTGTTCGGGGAGGCTGGTGCGGGAATTGAACCATGCTACTGGCCTGCCTTGGTCTGCTTTCAAAGCCAGCGATTTAGCCCAGTGAGCTAAACCAGCCCCCTATAGCCCTGTATAGAGATCGGCTAACACCCCATTTGCTCCCTCCAAACAGTTAAGATACATTACTGAGTGATTAAATACACTATATTGAACACTTTAATCATCAGGTAGTCAGATAGATTAATATTGGATTACAAAGCAGTTCTGCATCCTCCCAGGTTATTTTTGTAGCGACAAAATTTGACGAATTTGACAAAATCTTGGTCCCTGTCGCCTGGCATTAAATGGCCAAACACTCCACACACCGACACCATGGCAGTGACATGATACGAATGTGGACAAAACAAAGTTTCCAAAATTTAGCACTTTTCCAGGAGACACATCCGGAGTGAGACACACAGAATGGGAGATTTAAACTTGGTAATTTGGTGCAGTGAGGTAATTCAGTGCAGAGTGTGAGGAGGTGCTTTTTAACCCTGGTAAGTGACTGGTAAGTAGTCTCTCTTTTTCTTTTCATTGTCTAATTTATTTTTTTTATTTTGAAATTCTAGTTGTTTAAGTTTACCAAGGGTTTAAGACATGGCAGGAGATCCCAGACCCGTGTCATGCTCCTCGTGTGCGATGTGGGAGCTCAGGGACACGTCCACTGTCCCTGGCTCCTTCACGTGCAAGAAGTGTGTTCAGTTGCAGCTCTTGTTAGACCGCTTGACGGCTCTGGAGCTGCGGATGGACTCACTTTGGAGCATCCGCGATGCTGAGGAGGTCGTGGATAGCACGTTTAGCGAGTTGGTCACACCGCAGGTGAAGGTTACTGAGGGAGATAGAAAATGGATGACCAAAAGAAAGAGCAAGAGTAGGAAGGCAGTGCAGGTGTCCCCTGCGGTCATCTCCCTGCAAAACAGATATACCGCTTTGGATACTGTTGAGGGAGATGGCTCACCAGGGGAAGGCAGCAGCAGCCAGGTTCATGGCACCGTGGCTGGCTCTGCTGCACAGCAGGGCAGGAAGAAAAATGGCAGGGCTATAGTGATAGGGGACTCGATCGTAAGGGGAATAGACAGGCGGTTCTGTGGACGCAATCGAGACTCCAGGATGGTATGTTGCCTCCCTGGTGCAAGAGTCAAGGATGTCTCGGAGCGGCTGCAGGACATTCTGGGGGGGGGGGAGGGTGAACAGCCAGCTGTCGTGGTGCACATAGGCACCAACGATATAGGTAAAAAACGGGATGAGTTCCTACAAGCGGAATTCAGGGAGTTAGGAGTTAAACTAAAAAGTAGGACCTCAAAGGTAGTAATCTCAGGATTGCTACCAGTGCCACGAGCTAGTCAGAGTAGGAATGTCAGGATAGATAGGATGAATGCGTGGCTTGAGAGATGGTGCAAGAGGGAGGGATTCAAATTCCTGGGGCATTGGGACCGGTTCTGGGGGAGGTGGGACCAGTACAAACCGGACGGTCTGCACTTGGGCAGGACTGGAACCGATGTCCTAGGGGGGGTGTTTTCTAGAGCTGTTGGGGAGGGTTTAAACTAATGTGGCAGGGGGATGGGAACCAATGCTGGAAGTTGGAAGGTAGTAAAACAGGGACAGAAACAAAAGGAAGTAAGGGGAAAAGTGCAAGGCAGAGAAGACATAGTCAGAAATCCATAAGGGCGACAGTACAAGGTACAGTGACTGAGGGGAGCACAGTGAATAGGCCCAGTAATAACAAAAGGAATAAAACTGGAGATGTTAAGATTCAAAACAGAGGTAAAAAAACCAACATAAGTGTACTTTACCTGAATGCTCGTAGTATTCGGAATAAAGTCAATGAGTTGGTGGCACAAATCATCGTAAATGACTATGATTTAGTGGCCATTACTGAAACATGGTTAAAGGATGGTCACGACTGGGAGTTAAATATCCGAGGGTATCAAACTATTCGGAAGGACAGAGTGGATGGTAAGGGAGGTGGTGTTGCTCTGTTATTTAAGGATGACATCCGGGCAATAGTAAGGGATGACATCGGTGCTATGGAGGATAAGGTTGAATCCATTTGGGTGGAAATCAGGAATAGTAAGGCGAAAAAGTCACTGATAGGAGTAGTCTATCGGCCACCAAATAGTAACGAGATGGTGGGGCAGGCAATAAACAAAGAAATAACTGATGCATGTAGAAATGGTACAGCAGTTATCATGGGGGATTTTAATCTACATGTCGATTGGTTTAACCAGGTCGGTCAAGGCAACCGTGAGGAGGAGTTTATAGAATGTATCCGCGATAGTTTCCTAGAACAGTATGTAATGGAACCTACGAGGGAACAAGCGGTCCTAGATCTTGTCCTGTGTAATGAGACAGGATTGATTCATGATCTCATAGTTAGGGATCCTCTCGGAAGGAGCGATCACAATATGGTGGAATTTAAAATACAGATGGAGGGTGAGAAAGTAAAATCAAATACTAGTGTTTTGTGTTTAAACAAAGGAGATTACAAGGGGATGAGAGAAGAACTAGCTAAGGTAGACTGGGAGCTAAGACTTTTTTTTTTTTTTTTAATAATTTTTATTGAAAGAGTTTTTCCATACAGACATTTACCCCTACTAATTTTTAAATTATTTACAACACAATCCCTCTAGGCAAATGTCCCTCCCTCGCCCGCCCACTCGCGCGCACCAGTCCTCCCCCCCCCCAGGCAACCTTAACAAACAAGGCAGCCTACAGTTTCAGACATGAGCAGCGAGCAGACTTGCCCGCGTTACAGTCGTGCATGTCCCCCCACGACCCTTGCTGCCCCCCCCCCCTCCCTCCCTCCCTCCCTCCCTCCCTCCCCTCCCCTCCCCCCCCCCCCTCCCCCCCCCGGGTTGCTGCTGCCACGACCCCAAACGTCTATCTCTGATCTAAAAAGTCAAGGAAAGGTTGCCACCGCCTGGCGAATCCCTGTACCGACCCTCTCAGGGCAAATTTGATCCTTTCTAGCTGAATATAGCTAGCCATATCGTTAATCCAAGTTTCAACGCTTGGAGGCCTCGCGTCCTTCCATTGAATTAATATCCTTCGTCGAGCCACTAGGGACGCAAAGGCCAGTATTCCAGCCTCCCTAGCCTCCTGTACCCCCGGTTCTACCCCGACCCCAAAGATCGCAAGCCCCCATCCTGGTTTAACCCTGGACCCCACCACCTTCGACACCGTCCTTGCCACCCCCTTCCAGAACCCTTCCAGCACCGGACATGCCCAGAACATATGCACATGGTTCGCTGGGCTTCCCAGACATCTGACACACCTGTCCTCACCCCCAAAGAACCGGCTCATCCTTGTCCCCGTCATGTGAGCTCTATGCAGCACCTTAAATTGAATGAGGCTCAGTCTCACACACGAGGAGGAAGAGTTGACCTTCTCCAGTGCATCCGCCCACGTCCCGTCTTCTATCTGCTCTCCCAGCTCCCCTTCCCACTTGGCTTTCAGCTCCTCCCCTGATGCTGCTTCCGCCTCCTGCATTATCTTGTAGATGTCTGATATCTTCCCCCCTCCGACCCAGACCCCCGAGAGCACCCTATCACTCGCCCCCTTACTGGGGAGCAGGGGAAACCCCTCCACCTGCCGCCTAGCAAATGCCTTCACTTGTAAATATCTGAACATGTTTCCCGGGGGGAGCTCAAACTTCTCCTCCAGCCCTCCCAGGCTCGCAAACCTCCCCTCTATAAACAGGTCCTTCAGCTGCCGTATGCCCACCCTGTACCAGCTCTGAAATCCCCCGTCGATGTTCCCCGGGATGAATCTATGGTTCCCTCTTATTGGCGCCGCCAACAGACCTCCCATTTCCCCCCTATGTCGCCTCCACTGCCCCCATATCTTGAGGGTGGCCGCCACCACCGGGCTCGTGGTGTACCTCGTGGGGGGGAGCGGCCATGGTGCCGTTACTAGGGCCCCCAGGCTTGTGTTGCCACAGGACGCCCTCTCCATTCGTTTCCAAGCTGCCCCCTCCCCTTCCATCATCCACTTGCGCACCATTGACACATTTGCCGCCCAGTAGTACCCCGAGAGATTGGGCAGTGCCAGCCCTCCACTGTCCCTACTCCGCTCCAAAAAGACCCTCCTCACCCTTGGGGTGCCATGCGCCCACACGTAGCTCATGATGCTACTCGTCACCTTTTGAAGAAGGCCCTAGGGAGGAAGATGGGCAAGCACTGAAATAAAAACAAGAACCTTGGGAGGACCGTCATTTTGATTGACTGCACCCTCCCCGCCAGCGACAACGGTACCATGTCCCACCTCTTAAATTCCTCCTCCATCTGTTCCACCAGCCTGGAAAAGTTCAACTTGTGGAGGGTCCCCCAGTTCCTTGCCACCTGCACCCCTAAGTACCTAAAGCTCTTTCCTGCTCGCTTGAAGGGGAGTCTCCCAATACCCTCTCCCTGGTCCCCCGGGTGTATCACAAAAACCTCGCTTTTGCCCAAATTTAGTTTGTACCCCGAAAAGTCCCCAAACTCTGCTAATAGTTCCATTATCTCCGGCATTCCCCCTTCTGGGTCTGCCACGTACAGCAGTAGATCATCCGCATACAGCGATACTCGATGTTCCTCCCCTACCCTAGTCAGTCCTCTCCACCCCCCTGAACCCCTCAGTGCCATCGCCAACGGTTCAATCGCCAGTGCGAAAAGTAGGGGGGATAGGGGACATCCCTGCCTGGTCCCTCGGTGGAGCCCGAAATACTCCGACCTCCTCCCGTTTGTCACTACACTCGCCGTCGGGGCCGAGTAGAGCAACTTCACCCACTTAATGAACCCTTCCCCAAACCCAAACCGTTTCAACGTCTCCCACAGGTACTCCCACTCCACCCTATCGAATGCCTTCTCCGCGTCCAGCGCTACCACTATCTCAGCCTCCCCCTCCACTGCCGGCATCATAATTACATTCAGCAATCTCCGCACGTTCGTGTTGAGCTGCCGCCCCTTCACGAACCCCGTCTGGTCCTCATGGATTACCCCTGGCACACAATCCTCTATTCTAGCTGCCAGGATCTTTGCCAGCAACTTGGCATCCACGTTCAGAAGCGAGATAGGCCTGTAGGACCCGCACTGCACGGGGTCTTTATCCCGCTTCAATATCAGGGAGATCAGAGCCTGCGACATTGTCGGGGGCAGAACCCCCCCCTCTCGCGCCTCATTAAAGGCTCGTACCAGTACCGGTCCCACCAAGTCCACATTTTTCTTATAGAATTCCACCGGGAACCCATCTGGCCCCGGCGCCTTCCCCGCTTGCATCTGACCTATTCCCTTGACTAGCTCCTCTAGCCCTATTGGCGCCCCCAGCCCTTCTACCAGCCCCTCCTGGACCCTTGGGAACCTCAATTTATTTAGGAAGTCCTCCATTCCCCCTCTCCTCGTCGGCGGCTCAGACCGATACAACTCCTTGTAAAAATCCCTGAAGACCCCGTTCACTTCTTGCCCCTTCTGCACTACCTTCCCGCCCCTCTCCTTCACTCCCCCAATCTCCCTAGCCGCATCTCGTTTGCGAAGCTGGTGTGCCAGCATCCTGCTCGCCTTTTCCCCATACTCATAGACCGCGCCCTGTGCCCTTCTCCACTGCGTCTCTGCCTTCCTGGTGGTCAGCAGGTCGAACTTGACCTGCAGGCTGCGCCGTTCTTCCAGCAGCCCCTCCTCTGGTGCCTCCGCATATCTCCTATCCACTTCCAATAGCTCCCCCACCAGCCTCTCCCTCTCCTGCCTCTCCTTTCTTTCTCTGTGCGCCCTTATGGAGATCAGCTCTCCCCTGATCACTGCCTTCAGGGCCTCCCAGACCATCCCCACCTGCACCTCACCCGTGTCATTCAAGTCCAGATAGCTCTCAATGCTCTTCCGGACCCTTTTACACACCTCGTCGTCCGCTAACAGCCCCACATCTAGCCGCCACAGCGGGCGCTGGTCCCGCGCCTCCCCCATTTCCACATCCACCCAATGCGGTGCATGATCAGAGATCGCAATGGCCGAGTACTCAGCTTCCCGTACCCTCGGGATCAGCCCCCTGCTCAACACGAAGAAATCGATTCTGGAGTACACTCTATGGACGTGGGAGAAAAAGGAATACTCCCTCGCCCTCGGCCTACCAAACCTCCATGGGTCTACTCCTCCCATCTGCTCCATGTACCCCCTCAGCACTTCTGCCGCTGCCGGCCTCCTATTGGTCCTTGAGCTCGATCTGTCTAGCCCGGGGTCCAGCACTGTGTTAAAGTCCCCCCCCATGATCAAGCCCCCTGCCTCCAGTCCCGGAATGAGGCCCAATAGGCGCCTCATAAAACCCGCGTCATCCCAGTTCGGGGCATATACGTTGACCATCACCACTTTCTCCCCCTGCAGCTTACCCTTCACCATCACATACCTACCCTCCTTATCCGCCACCACCTCCTCCGCCACGAACGACACCCTCTTTCCCACCAGAATCGCCACCCCCCGGTTCTTTGCGTCCAATCCAGAGTGGAACACCTGTCCCACCCACCCCCTTCTCAGGCGAACCTGGTCCACTACCTTCAAATGGGTCTCCTGTAACATAGCTACATCAGCCTTCAGTCCCTTCAGGTGTGAGAATACCCTTGATCTCTTGACCGGCCCATTCAACCCCCTCACGTTCCAAGTGATCAGCCGGGTCGCGGGACGACCCGTCCCCTTCCCCTGCCGATTAGCCATGTCCTGTTCCCTGCTCGCCCGGGTCGACCCTCCCCTACTGACCCGCTCCCCATGGCGATGTCCCCCTCCCCCCACCTCTCCAGTCCTCCACTTCCCGTTTCTGGTCTTTTCAGCAGCAACCCGGTGTCCCTCCCTAACCCCCCTCCCCCCCCCCCCCCCCCCAGGCTAGGACCCCTCCTAGCCGCGATGTACCCTCCATCGTACTCCCGTAAGTCAGCTGGTTCACGCTGACCCGGCTGCTCCTGCCACACTCCGACTCCCCCCGGCTCGGGGGGGGGGGGGGGGGGGGGGGGGGGGGGCCTCCCCCCCCCTTGCCACTCCTCCCTGGCCCCGCTCCAGCGCGGGAAAGGTCGCCATTGCTAGCCACGCCCCGCACTCCTCCCCTCCCCCCTCCTCTGCCCCGCGCGCGGGAAAACAGAGGAAAGCCCGCGCTTTCGCCCTGCCACACCCCACCCCGCCATCTTCAGCTCCACCCCCGTCCCCGTCCATGCCTGTAAAGGAACCCCCCCTAGGGGCCCATATCCCCGATCTGCTCTCCCCCCCGTCCCACCTCCCCAACTTAACATTATAAATAACAGATAAATAACAAATAACAATGTACTTAACAGTCGCCCTCTACCAAACAGCATAAATAACCATAAATAACCATGAATAACCACAATAACAATAACTAAGGGAAGTTGGCAAAGGGGGAAAAAACATCAGAAGAAAAACCACAGCAAGAGTTCAAAATCCAAACAGAGAATTCAGCTGAAAGTACCCGAGCGGCTACGGCCGCCAAGTATCCTCTGGGTCTAATTCGAGTCCAGTTTCTCTTCCTGTACAAAGGCCCACGCCTCCTCTGGGGACTCAAAATAGTGGTGTTGGTTCCTGTAGGTGACCCACAAGCGCGCTGGCTGCAGCATTCCGAACCTGATCCGTTTTGCATGTAGCACCGCCTTCGTCCGGTTGTACCGGGCCCGCCGCTTTGCCACCTCCGCACTCCAGTCCTGGTAGACCCTCACCGTCGAATTCTCCCACTTGCTGCTCCTTTCCCTCTTGGCCCACTCCAGCACTCTCTCACGGTCGCTGAGTCGCTGGAACCGCACCAGCACCGCCCTCGGGGGCTCATTTGCTCTTGGCCTCCTAGCCGTGACCCTGTAGGCCTCTTCCAGCTCCAGGGGCGAGGGGACGGCCCCTGCCCCCATCAGGGAGCTCAGCATTTCTGCTACATATCCCGGGAGGTCTGACCCCTCCAGGCCTTCTGCCAGGCCCAGGATCCTCAGGTTCTTACGCCTCATTCGGGTATCCAGCTCCTCAAACCGGCTCTGCCATTTCAGGTGGAGTGCCTCGTGCACCTCTACCTTTCCCACGAGGACCGTGGCCTCCTCCTCCCTCACAGTCATCTCCTGTTGCAGCTCCCGAATCGACGCCTCTTGGGTCGCCTGGGCTCCCATCAGCCTGGTGGTCGTCGCATTCATTGACTCCAAGAGCTCCATTTTCAGCTCCGTAAAGAAGCGCAGGAGAGCGGCCTGCTGCTCCTCCGCCCATTTCCTCCATTCCTCGGGTGCGCCACCGGCCGCCATTTTGGTCTTCTTCCCCCGCTTTTTTTTGGGAGCTGCTGTTGCTTTCTTTACCACCCCACTCCGGGTACCGACCATAAAGTTGGTCTGGTTCTCTTCAGGGAGCCTTCCCCCACCGGGATTTGTCCTTACAGCGCCGTTGGGGCCCTCCAATCGGCCCGAAAACACCTTTGTAGCAGGAGCAGCCAAACGTGCGACTTAGCTGGTCATAGCCGCAACCGGAAGTGGGAGCTAAGACTTTATGGTGGAACAGTTGAGGAACAGTGGAGAACCTTCCAAGCGATTTTTCACAGTGCTCAGCAAAGGTTTATACCAACAAAAAGGAAGGACGGAAGAAAGAGGGAAAATCGACCGTGGATATCTAAGGAAATAAGGGAGAGTATCAAATTGAAGGAAAAAGCATATAAAGTGGCAAAGATTGCTGGGAGATTAGAGGACTGGGAAATCTTTAGGGGGCAACAGAAAGCTACTAAAAAAGCTATAAAGAAGAGTAAGATAGAGTATGAGAGTAAACTTGCTCAGAATATAAAAACAGACAGTAAAAGTTTTTACAAATATATAAAACAAAAAAGAGTGGCTAAGGTAAATATTGGTCCTTTAGAGGATGAGAAGGGAGTTTTAATAATGGGAATTGAGGAAATGGCTGAGGAACTGAACAGGTTTTTTGGGTCGGTCTTCACAGTGGAAGACACAAATAACATGCCAGCGACTGATAGAAATGAGGCTATGACAGGTGAGGACCTTGAGAGGATTGTTATCACTAAGGAGGGAGTGATGGGCAAGCTAATGGGGCTAAAGGTAGACAAGTCTCCTGGCCCTGATGGAATGCATCCCAGAGTGCTAAAAGAGATGGCTAGGGAAATTGCAGATGCACTAGTGATAATTTACCGAAATTCACTAGACTCTGGGGTGGTCCCGGTGGATTGGAAATTAGCAAACGTGACGCCACTGTTTAAAAAAGGAGGTAGGCAGAAAGCAGGAAATTATAGGCCAGTGAGTTTAACTTCGGTAATAGGGAAGATGCTGGAATCTATCAT
This sequence comes from Scyliorhinus canicula, assembly GCF_902713615.1. Taxonomy (NCBI): domain Eukaryota; kingdom Metazoa; phylum Chordata; class Chondrichthyes; order Carcharhiniformes; family Scyliorhinidae; genus Scyliorhinus; species Scyliorhinus canicula. The sequence continues at coordinate 106,059,284 of NC_052156.1, read as the reverse complement.
CAAGGAAGAAATTGCGAGGCATCTGGATAGAAATTGTCCCATTGGGCAGACGCAACATGGGTTCGTAAAAGGCAGGTCATGCCTAACTAATTTAGTGGAATTTTTTGAGGACATTACCAGTGCAGTAGATAACGGGGAGCCGATGGATGTGGTATATCTGGATTTCCAGAAAGCCTTTGACAAGGTGCCACACAAAAGGTTGCTGCATAAGATAAAGATGCATGGCATTAAGGGTAAAGTAGTAGCATGGATAGAGGATTGGTTAATTAATAGAAAGCAAAGAGTTGGGATAAATGGGTGTTTCTCTGGTTGGCAATCAGTAGCTAGTGGTGTCCCTCAGGGATCCGTGTTGGGCCCACAATTGTTCACAATTTACATTGATGATTTGGAGTTGGGGACCAAGGGCAATGTGTCCAAGTTTGCAGATGACACTAAGATGAGTGGTAAAGCGAAAAGTGCAGAGGATACTGGAAGTCTGCAGAGGGATTTGGATAGGTTAAGTGAATGGGCTCGGGTCTGGCAGATGGAATACAATGTTGACAAATGTGAGGTTATCCATTTTGGTAGGAATAACAGCAAACGGGATTATTATTTAAACGATAAAATATTAAAGCATGCCGCTGTTCAGAGAGACTTGGGTGTGCTAGTGCATGAGTCACAGAAGGTTGGTTTACAAGTGCAACAGGTGATTAAGAAGGCAAATGGAATTTTGTCCTTCATTGCTAGAGGGATGGAGTTTAAGACTAGGGACGTTATGTTGCAATTGTATAAGGTGTTAGTGCGGCCACACCTGGAGTATTGTGTTCAGTTTTGGTCTCCTTACTTGAGAAAGGACGTACTGGCGCTGGAGGGTGTGCAGAGGAGATTCACTAGGTTAATCCCAGAGCTGAAGGGGTTGGATTATGAGGAGAGGTTGAGTAGACTGGGACTGTACTCATTGGAATTTAGAAGGATGAGGGGGGATCTTATAGAAACATTTAAAATTATGAAGGGAATAGATAGGATAGATGCGGGCAGGTTGTTTCCACTGGCGGGTGACAGCAGAACTAGGGGGCATAGCCTCAAAATAAGGGGAAGTAGATTTAGGACTGAGTTTAGGAGGAACTTCTTCACCCAAAGGGTTGTGAATCTATGGAATTCCTTGCCCAGTGAAGCAGTTGAGGCTCCTTCATTGCATGTTTTTAAGGTAAAGATAGATAGTTTTTTGAAGAATAAAGGGATTAAGGGTTATGGTGTTCGGGCCGGAAAGTGGAGCTGAGTCCACAAAAGATCAGCCATGATCTAATTGAATGGCGGAGCAGGCTCGAGGGGCCAAATGGCCTACTCCTGCTCCTAGTTCTTATGTTATGTTCTTTTACACAGAGAATACACCCCCGTCCCCTTCCCCCCCCCCCCCCCCCCCCCCCCCCCCCCACCGGTTTTCCCAAAATTCCTCGATTTTCCTATTCCCCAAGTATTACCAGTCACTTGTTGGTCACACACTGTTCTCTCGTCAGTAGGCCCAAATTCAAGTTCCCCTCCAAAGAGTTGAGCACAAAATCAAAGAGCAGTATTGAGGGAGTGCTGCACTGCTGGTGAGCCATCTGGCAGATACGAGATGTTAAACCCAGGCAACGCATGTCTTCTTGGGTCGTTGTGAACAAGACTGGGTACTAATGAGATTTTGAAGTTCTCTCTGATACCCTCGCCAATATTTAATCCTCAGCCAACATCACCAAAACTAAGTCGGTTTGTGGGACCTCACTGTGGGTGAATAGGCTGTTTGGGTTCCTACAGTGCAAAAGTGGCTACATTTCAGTATAGTACGTATTGGCGGCACAGTGGTTAGCACTGCTACCTCAACGTGGCAGGGACCCGGGTTCAATTCTGACCTTGGGTCACTGTCTGCGTGGAGTTTGCACATTCTCCCTGTGTCTGTGTGGGATCCCTCAGATTGCTCTGGTTTCTCCCACAGCCCAAAGATGTGCAGGTTGGTGAATTGGCCATGCTAAATTCCTATTAATGTCTAAAGGTGTTCCGTACAACTTGATATCCTTGCCTAACAACAGTCCAGTCATCTCAAGGGTTCAAGTGGACCCAGAACTATAATCTTATTTGCCTCACTTGTGCTTTACTGAAATCTTAACAATAGCATCAATGGATGAGATTGGAAGAAAAACCATGTACAAACATCCTTCTACCAGCTGTGGTGGTGGGATTTGAACCCATAGCCCCAGAGCATTAACCCGAGTCTCTGGACTACTAATCCAATGACATTACCACTGGACCAGAATCTCCCCATAAAAATATAACAATTATTACTCTTTTATTCCTTCACTAATATCTTCTTCTTTGACTCCATACCTTGCTTGGACTAAATCAACAAAACTGATACACCTCATATTTCAGATACTTTACATTTTTGACACATTTTAATGGATTCCATTCCACAACAAAATGAGCATAAATAATCTTCTAAATCTCAAGGGCCTCAGGCCATCTCATTTATCCACTGGTCTGACCGGGTTTCACACTGAACACATGCCAGCTACAGAAACTCAATATCTAATTGTTAACGGCACATTGTTACAATGCCACACACTGTACACCTGAACGTCAGGTTAGCCCTGCCAGAAGGAAGCCTGCCTGGCCTTTTCTGTTTAAGTAAGTCACACATAGACTATTGGCACCACCTGATCATTCAAAATTCACATCAAATATTTTGCATTTTAAATGATGGACATAAAATCCATATTAAAAACGATATACTTATGTAAAAGCAGCAAGGAACTATGCTTCCCTGTACTCTTTAAAATAATAATCTATAATAATAATCTTTATTGTCACAAGTAGGCTTACATTAACACTGCAATGAAGTCACTGTGAGGAGCCCCGAGTCGCCACATTCCAGTTCCTGCTCGAGTACACAGAGGGAGAATTCAGAATGCCCAAATTACCTAACAGCACGTCTTTCAGGACTTGTGGGAAGAAACCAGAGCACTCAGAGGAAACCCACGCAGACACGGAGAACGTGCAGACTCCACACAGACAGTGACCTGTAGCCATCTGGGATGGCCACTTCCCAATAAGCACAGAGCAACTCGCAAAGACTGATGGGTAAAATGGACAAGCAGGTTCAGAGCCTGAAATGCATATTTGTCAGCAAAGTCCAGACAGTATAGAAACCCCATCCCATTAGCATGTTAATCAGGCCGATTAGCAGGTGATAGCCCATCTCCCCCAGCAATCGGGACAGTCCCAGACATTTTGGCGCCACTCCCTGTCCAAGGGAAATGCAAACAACGGGGTCAATGACCTCTTAAGATACGCCCAGTGATCCAGATCCCCGCCCACTTATTGGCTAAGGAATCAAACGGAGTGATCAGGGATCACCCAATTAGTAAGGCTCAAATCGAAGGACTGCCCAAAAGAACGCAAAAGCCCCCAAGTATAAAAGGAAGAATTCACCATCTGCTCGCTCTCTTTTGGCCTTAACCCCGGTCACGGTCATCGCCAATCGCAGCAACACCAGAAGCAAGTTCGAGTTCAACGGCCACTACCAGACGGATGAGCCCAGCTGAGCAGCAGTTACCCCTTCAAACCCAAGAGATGCAGAATTGAACAGCGGCCACTGTTTCCTGACCTAAACCGGGTGCCCGAAGTTAAGTACAGGTTGTCTTAGTAATAGGTGTAGTTAACTAGTAGTGTTTATGTTGCATGACTGATTGTATGTAAATAAAGTACCCTTGACCTTGAACTAACTAACTGGTGTTTGGCACTTTGATCGATAGCCGGTTGAAACTTGTGGTGGTATCATTCGGTACCTGGCGACTCTAAGCATTCGGACATAGACAATATAGAAAGAAGACAAATTCACTGATTGCCCTAATTGGAACATAGCCAGAGAAAAGACCTAGTAGTAGAGATAATTTGGCAACAGTTACTGGCGATATCTGATGGGACTCAACCCAGAAGTGACCGTGTCACTCCGAGTGAACCCATAAAAGCAAAATAAAAGAAGCCACAAGCGAAACCAGTATCGATCAAACCTCCAGAACTCGGAAGTGTGTAATCTGCATGCTTACTAACAAAGGGATATAAGGTAAACTCGATAGATTTTGTTGCGTGAAACTTTCGGGAGTTGCGTAAACCGGAAAATAGCTTGAGCCGTACCCATGTTTGCACCACAGCTTTATTCCCCCTTGTTCCAAATTTCCGATAGAAAGAAGTATTTGTAGGGTTGGCCATGAAGGCAATCGAGTGCCTTATGCATCCACAAGAGCCCAAGGTCGCAGCGACCAATAGATCAGAACAGTGTCCCATTTGGGAAGAAGAGATCAGGAAAAACCTAAAGGGGAAAGGATGGCCCCTATGGTCGAAATTTTGCTCGAATGAAGAGACAGGTCCTGGCAGCATAGGACAGACTTGGTGGGACAGCCTGACCGAGATCCATAAAAAAAGAGTTTAGCTAAGGTTCGTAAGCCGATGGCAATCGTGTCCTGTCTGGCACAATTGCGAGGCACAGAGGAGGTAATGAAGATGCTCCACAAGCAGCTAGAAGAGAAAGAGAAAAGTACAGAGGGAGATTTAAGTGAGTGCAAGAAGTTAAATGTACAGCTCCGGGAGCAGTTAGCAGCGAAGGACAAGGAAATGGATGATGTCAAAAGGGCAGATCAATCCTGTCTCGCCCACCTTAGCAGCTTCCAAGTCCAATATGAAAAGGCCTACCAGGACACACAACGTGCTGTACTGGCAAGAGAAGAGACAGAATCAGGTACAGATCTTAAAGAAACAATGCAATGATTTGAAGGCAGCCCTCCGAGCACTCCAGAGTTCCACCACGGACAAGAGGCAGAGTTCGATGGATCATGCCAAATGCAGGTAGCAAATTGCAAGGTTGCAATTCCTGCCAGGAGTTCAAAATGGGTTTAGAGACACCTTTGGCCCACAGATAGACCAGGAAGACGGCTCCGATTGGCAGGTACTCAGTGAAACGGCCCAACGGTACATAAGTGAGACCGAGAATCCCTCGCTGCAGCTGTTCGACTAGGCGCTAAACGAAAGCAGAGTAAGGCCTGCCTTGACAAAACAGTACACCACGTCACCGACACGACCTTGATCACGCCCCCAGAATCAAATTTCACCCCGACGCTTGATTCGGCCGCTAGCGACAGCGACAGCACTACCGAAGCCCCTGAGAGACCCAAACAAAGATCCCTCGAACCAGGCCCCAGTCACTACAGGCCCAAACACCCTAACAATGATACACTCAGCCCCTTTGAAACAATTTCAGCCCCTTTGAAACAATTTATCTGCCCACTCCGGAACATGACCCGCCACCCGACGATAGCGACACCCCCCTGACAACCTCCCTACGGACCACGAAGCACTGGCACCGTGACAATTCCTGTCGCCTGGCGAGAAATGACGAAATGGACCCCACATCAGCACACGTCGCGTTAGCACACAAACTCCATGAAAGAGTTTGGCACCCGGGAGAGGGAGACAGCTACGAGTCTGACTCCCACCATGGTAACTCCTTTGCAAATCTTTTTGAAATGGAATCTTGAGGTGTCCACTTGATGAGAGTCAGGAACCGATAAAGATTTATGGTGTCCTGTACCCTGATGGAGCCTGCCCGTTGTTTTCTTTAATTTGTTATTTTTTAAAATGTTGAATGTTTGTTTATTTGTGCAAATACTCGTGTCGATCTCACTTAATTTCTTGATACAGTTTCTTCTTTCGGTCTCACACCAAAGTTCTTGATACAGTCATAACTACTCGTCTGACGCCACATGGCAGTTAGTGAAACAAGTATGTCGGCAACCCATATTGTTACAAATTTGTTCCGCTCTTGGAAGATCACTCAGGCAGTGGAGTTACGGCACTGATCTCTGTCCTGCCTGGGGACCCCCTATACGTTTGGTCAGCCAAGCTCGGGTACTGGAGCAACGGCACTGATCACCGCCCTCCCCGGGGATCCCACCCATTCTTGCCCTGCCGCAGACCATAAGCACCACCTATTCGACTACTTGGTTTGAAAACTCTTTTTCTGTTCTTTTCCAGTCCTGTGGTTTAAAGAATGCACTTTGCCACAACTTTTGCCCTTTCCAGCAACCCTTCGGTTGCTATCCCCCACCTACTATTTACATGTCTGAATCACTTGGTTGGTAAAACAAGTTTGCAGAGGATGGAGAAATTGTCCACCCACTCAGCTCATTAACCACAGGCTGCGAGAGTTCTCACGCTGTAACATTGAACTTTTTTGAGATGTCTCGTCTCCGCAAATGGTTGTTTTTAAAAAAAAATGAGGGAGTCACATATGGTGACGATTATAATGGGAAAATTGACGTTACAGAGACAGAGATGGAAATACAAGATGTTAAGCAACACGATGATAACAGACACTATGCTTGTTCCCTGAGAAAGATATGAAGATACTCGACAGCGAAGAAAAACTGGAACAAGATGAAAGCGACCCTGATGATCGGCATCATGATCGTCGCTGGAACAGTTCAGTTGTGCGCGTGACCCACTTCTACCCGCTCACCACACAGGCTCCAAACACAACCACTCAACACAACACCCAACACTGCACCGCACACACACCCAGCCACCGGTACCCCCACATGGTGTGAGAACCTCATCAAGTGGTATTCACTGTCATACACAGTGGAAGCCTTACTAGCAATAACCATATTGTACAGCATCATTCAGACAATTAGACTGCGGAAATGGAGACAGAGAGCCTCCCGCCCCTAAGTATATACATTCCGAGCCCCTTTCCTCGGACTCCAGCAGACCCCACACTCTTTCTGAACCTTTTCTTTAATAAATTCCGCGGTTGTTATTTTTGTTAATAAAATTTATTTTTCTGTGTACGTAAGTCTCAGAGATAGGAAGAAATGCGATGCTGCTATCGAATAATTTTTGTATTGTAACATAGGTTTTTGGATTGTAGATAGCAGCATGAGTGTAGTTTAGTTAGAGGCAGTTAGAGGTTCCCCTTTTACTGAAATTAAGTGGCCCCCTCGAGATTCTTAGACATCTGTTGTTTAGGGAAATTAGGTACATGTTTTTGGACCCATAGGACAGAGTAGAGTAGAACCTGTCCTTGGTTAAGGGTACCCACTTCCAACTAAGCACAGAGCAACTCGCAAAGACTGATGGGTAAAATGGACAAGCCAAGAGTCAGGCAGGTTCAGAGCCTGAAATGCATATTTGTCAGCAAAGTCCAGACGGTATCGAAACCCCGTCCCATTAGCATGTTAATCAGGCCGATTAGCAGGAGATGGCCCATCTCCCCCAACACAAAGGACTGGTACTCCAGCAACCGGGACAGTCCCAGACATTTTGGCACCACTCCCTGTCCAAGGGAAGTGCAAACAATGGGGTCAATGACAGCTTGAGACACGCCCAGTCATCCAGATCCCCGCCCACTTATTGGCAAAGGAATCGAACGGAGTGATCAGGGATCGCCCAATTAGTAAGGCCCAAATTGAAGGACTGCCCAAAAGAGAGCAAAAGCCCCCAAGTATAAAAGGAAGAATTCACCATCTGCTCGCTCTCTTTTGGCCTTGGTACCCCAGTGATGGTCATCGCCAATCACAGCAACACCAGAAGCAAGTTCGAGTTCAACGCCCGCTACCAGACGGATGAGCCCAGCTGAGCAGCAGTTACCCCTTCAAACCCAAGAGATGCAGAATTGAACAGCGGCCACTGTTTCCTGACCTAAACCGGGTGCCCGAAGTCAAGTACAGGTTGTCTTAGTAACAGGTGTAGTTAACTAGTAGTGTTTATGTTGCCCGATTGATTTTATGTAAATAAAGTACCCTTGACCTTGAACTAACTAACTGGTGTCTTTGATCAATAGCCGGTTGAAACTTGTGGTGGTATCATCCGATACCTGGCGACTCTAAGCATTCGGATAAAGACAATATAGAAAGAAGGCAAATTCACTGATTGCCCTAATTGGAACAGAGCCAGAGAAAATACCTAGTAGTAGAGATAATTCGGCAACAGACCAAAGCCAGGAAGCGAATCTGGGACCCAGGAGCTGTGAAGCAACAGTGCTACCCACTGTGCTACCATGCTGCCCAATCGGCAGCACAGTAATCAGGTTCAATAGGGAATATTGGACCTAAAGGGATCGGAGGGACATTTTTCCAACATTTCACTATGACTCCTACTATTTGGCCTGGTTCTTATCCACTTTTTCACCTCTCCCAGGACAGGTAATGGCATGTATCTATTGTGGGGTATAAGGTATCACAATGATGTGGGACATGCTACTTGGACCTGTTCATGCCTTAATACTTTGCTCCTCATTTTCATTTGCCATTTTTGTAACATTTGGAAGGTTTTGCTGTTTATACCCCTCATGCCCTCAATAAGATGCCCTCACAGACTGTTTATCGGACAATAATAGCTCATTAACTCGTAACAGTTCTCAGATTTAGCTTTACTTGACCTCAACCAATGTGGATAATCTACACTACAGAACACCACCTTGGCTGTAGGAAAATATAATGAGAAAGAGCCGAGGCCACAATTTTTAAAGTGCAGAAGGCCAGGTCTAGACTCGATACAGGGAGGTGCTTTCTTTCCCCAGAGAATAGTGAACATCCGGGACAGACTACTGGCTCGAGCAGTGGAGCTGACTCACTGAATTCCTAGAAGCAAGAGCTTCTGACTTGGAATAGACGGTAGGTACGTCGGACATTCAGAGGCAAAGTGATCTCCTTTCAATCATCTGGATGAATTGGAAAGGAATTTTCCAGTTTTTGTTTAAGCCAAATTGTCCTTTTAAGACTGGGTTTTTTTTCCTCCCCCTCCCAGGAGGTCACGTTAGAATTAGTTTTGGTGGGGTGGGAATGCATGCATCGTGACAAGTGATCACAATGATGGGGCAAGGCAGGACAGACTGGAGTGTCTTTATCTGCTCATCATTGCCCACATTCACCACGGTTAATCCCGGAGCTGAAGGGGTTGGATTACGAGGAGAGGTTGAGTAAACTGTGACTGTACTCGTTGGAATTTAGAAGGATGCGGGGGGATCTTATAGAATCATATAAAATTATGAAGGGAATAGATAGGATAGATGGGGGAGGCTATTTCCACTGGCGGGTGAAAGCAGAAGCCGGGGGAATAGCCTCAAAATAAGGGGAAGTAGATTTAGGACTGAGTTTAGGAGGAACTTCTTCACCCAAAGGGTTGTGAATCTATGGAATTCCTTGCCCAGTGAAGCAGTTGAGGCTCCTTCATTAAATGTTTTTAAGGTAAAGATAGATAGTTTTTTTGAAGAATAAAGGGATTAAGGGTTATGGTGTTCGGGCCAGAAAGTGGAGCTGAGTCCACAAAAGATCAGCCATGATCTCATTGAATGGCGGAGCAGGCTCGAGGGGCCAGATGGCTTACCCCTGCTCCTAGTTCTTTTGTTCTTACATGTTCGTTGGCTGTATTGTCCTCCCAAATGATTAAAAATAAAACAGGGATTTGTTCGGGGGACAGGGGACTGCCAGAATATTATGTTGTCCAATGACCTTGAGTTTGTCGGTGGAAGAATTTGGCTGGTCAACACTGGCAAAATAATTGCAGTTTCCTGGAAATCATTCAGGAAAGCAAATTACTTTCCTTTGAACCCATTATCTGCACTTGGAGCTGTGTCGCTACCTAGTCACAAAGCAGCTCGTGATCATTGTACATTGTGGTGATAAGGTTCAAGGACAGTACAGTTTAATCTGCCGAAACGAAAGTCCAGTTACTCCAGGCCAGACCACACTCAAATGGGCCACTGTGCAAACCCAGTGTTGTTCGATAGAAATCCTTGACTAGCCACAGATGAGACGACGGTGACAGAGTTTTAACCATATGCAGCAACTTTAATGACAGGCACGTCACACACAGTACAGGTAAATATGTATATTTACTGAACTTCTCAACACATCCTTTAATTATTTTTGGAGTGGGCAGCCCCTTTAATATATTTTTTTGCACAGACCCACATCTCTGATTATTTAAAGGGGCTGATTTGTTTATGGCCAGTGCAGGAACTTCCTGGTTGCTATGCAGCCCCTGTTAATAAGAGGGAGCATTACTCATACCATCCAGTAACCAAGGATGTTGAGCATTCATGTTGATCAATAGGCAAGAGCACATTCTGCCTTTCTTTGCCAACAAGCACACAAAAAAGTTCAAGTTCACATGCATACGTCATGCAAACATGGGTATTGCGATCACATGACCAATAACAACATCTGTTAGTCTTTCATTATTGGTTAATCAGAAATGCAATTAGCCTCATCTGGATCCCCAATCAGCCACTGAGTGGCTAAGTAGTAAATGACCCTGTGCTCGCGTTCCAACTGCATTGTGACAAGCTGTACACAGCTCTGCCCACATTGTCACGAGCTAAGCCTGCGTTCTATTGACAATTGATACCAAGATTCCTCCAGAGTGCAACCTCCATGGCCAAAGCAACAGTACTTAATTTAATGCCAAACCTAAATGGCATCTAATTTTGCAGGTGCCATTATAGCCCGACCAAGTGATCAGCATTTCACAAAGGCGGGGGAGGGGGCGCACATCTGGATTTACAGCAGTTCACATGAACTTTGGAGCAATTCCAAACTGAGTACAGTTTTTAATCAATTAGCATTCCAGGTTTTATTGACTTCAAAATGTGTCAGTCTTGGCTCACTGATAGCACACTCACCTCAGAGTCAGAAGGTTGTAGGTTCAAGCCCCACTTGACTTGAGCACAAACTCAAAGCTGACACTCCCGGTGCAGTACTGAGGGAGTGCTACTCTGCCCAGGGTGCTGCTTTTTAGGTGAGTGATTAAACTGACTTTCCATCTGACCTCTCAGGCAGGCATAAACATCTCGGTATGTTTTTGTTTAAGAGAACCAGGGGAGTTAACCTCCACGCCCTGGTCAACATGTATTCTTCAAGTAATGCCACTGGGATGGATTATCCGATCACCCGTCCCATCACTGTTTGCGGGACCTTGCTGTCAGCAAATTGGCCATTGCGATTCTTACATTCCAACAATGTAGCTACACTACAGAAGTACTTTACTGGCTGTGGAGCTCTCTGGGACACGCAAAGTCGGTGAAAAGTGTTGTATCAGATTCTACGGTCCTTTGTAAACAATCCCTCATAACCCCTCTCCCCGCCCACATCAACAACAAGGGTTGTTCCCAAACATTCCCCACTCCCATCCACAGTGGTCCCTGCCAATGAATGTCTAGGTCATGTCCCAGCTGCTTTGGACCCAATGGATATTCTTCAGATGAGGACTTGATAGGTATGGTGATTCTAAAAAATGCAGACCTAACATAGAGCCAAAACAGACACGATGGGCTGAATGGCCTCCTACTGTGTTGTACTATGCTACAACTCTCGACGGTAGATCCCCTATTCTTTTCTGCCTCCTTTGGAGGGCAAAAAAAAAAATGAGGGAACGTCACACTGGCATGTGTTACGGGATAAGCCATGTGATCAAGCTTCCAGGAATGCGTCCAAGTTGCCAACCCTACGTGGGACACTAACCGCACAAAGAGCGAAAGTTAACCTGGTCTAGAATAGAACCCAGTATTCAATCTGTGCCCATAACTAGACCTGTGACAAGAATAACAATTTTGCACCATCCTTTTGCCTTCTCCTTCTATAACGGCAACATGGATGCCTGCTAGGGAGATCAGTTCATCATTAGCTGTGTTTGAGTAAGGTGCATTGCCCATGCACGAAATCACCAAACTAATCACAACAAAGCAAAATTTGTTTTCTCTCAACAGCAAAGACGGGCAGTTTTCTAAGCAGTGTAGATAGAAGCTTAACAGCACAATGGCATATTGTTGATTGAGTGAAAGGATAACATTGTGGCAAATGGATTTTAATGTAGGCAAATGGGAGCTCATCCACATTGGACCTAAAAAGAATAGAACAAGGGACTATCTAAATGGTGAAAGGAAATAACGAAGGTTGAAAAGGCCCTCGGGAGCCCAGATACACGAATGAGCAAAATGTAATTTATAATCAAAGAGGCGAGTGGAATGCCAGCCTTTCTACTTTGAGGACTAGACTGCAAGAGGATAACAGTCATGTTTTATTGTTGAAAAGCCCAGGTTAGACCAGATCCAGGCATCACACCTTGGAAAGGATATTTCAGCCTCAGAGTATGGTGTAGATTTACCAGAACAAGACACAGACACCAAGGCTAAGCTAGGAGGAGAGATTACAAAACCCAGGATGTATTCCCTGGAATTTAGATGGCTAAATGCTGATACGATTGTAAACTCTCATGTAATTCTGGGACTGATGGGGCAGGTAAAGGTCAACTATTTCTGTGACTTGAAGAGTCCAGGAGCATGGGGGTGGACGGGGACTTCAGACGTCTCTCCCCTGCCCAAGAAGCAAAGTCGCGTGGAACTAGCTGGCTGGATGCTAGCCCATCACTCAGCTATAATGCATTGCAACCAGACTGAATGCACAGCCAGAGGGGCGCACAGGGAGGGAGACCCATCCTCGGGAGCTGCCAGCCAATCCGGTTGGCCGGCAGCGCCAGCAGTCTCGGTTGCACCAAGTGTGCATTAGTGGGCACTGCTGGGACTGCAAAAAGATCCACGGATCCCAGAACTGGGCAAGTCCAGGGTCTTGGACAATTTAGGGAGGGGAGGTGTTGGGGGTGGTTTGTTTTATAAAGCAGGCAGGTGGAAAGGGGCGTGCTATATTAACGGGTTTGCCTCCCGGTGCCCAGGAGATAGTACTCCCCTTCCTTCCGCCTGACTGCCCACACGTGCTTCTGGGTAGCATGGGTAGCATATTATCAGGATCAACTGGCTTGGGAAAAAGCTCAATTGACCCTTGATTATTAATTTAAATATGGCGGGGGGCTACCAAATTCACACCCACCGACCCAACCCCCCCCCCCCACACATAATATGGGGGTGTGCTCAGAGATCAGTGACATTCACATTCCATGGCTGCCTAGTTCACAGTAACTTGATTGCAGTGTTAATGTAAACCTACTTGTGACAATAAAAATTATTATTATTATTAGTTGCTTTGCAACTGGCCAATGGCTGTCTGATCAATTCTGCTGGCACCTCTTGGCATTTTAAAAGCAGACAGAAAACATGGCTGTGATCATGTGACTTGCACAAGTTCAAAATGTCTTTGAGCATAGAGAGATGATGTGTTCATTACACATCCTGTGTTACCTTTTGACACAATAAAATTCAACGGGCGCGATTCTCCGCTCCCCACGCCGGGTGGGAGAATCGCGGGAGGGCCGCTCTGGCACCCCCCGCGATTCTCCCACCCCCCCCCAATCGCCGCTCGCCGTTTTTCACGGCGACCGGCGATTCTCCGGCCCGGATGGGCCGAGCGGCCTGACGACCCCGACCGGTTGACGCCGGCGTCAACCACACCTGGTCGCTGCCGGCATGAACAACGCGCGACAGGCAAGTGTGGGGCGGAGAGAGGGTCGAGCACCACGGGTGGCTCGTCAGATGTCTGGCCCACGATCAGTGCCCACCGATCGTCGGGACAGCGTCTCTAAGAGACGCACTCTTTCCCCTCTGCCGCCCCTCAAGATCAAGCCGCCATGTCTTGCGGGGCAGCAGAGGGGAAGACGGCAACCGTGCATGCGCGGCGGACGTCACAAGGTGCTGCCGGCCGCGTCATTCTCGTCGCGCCGCTTTGACGCAAGCGTCAAGGCCCGGCGGCCGAGTTTCTCGCAACGCCGCTCCTAGCGCCCCGGGGGGGGGGGGGGGGGGGGGAATAGGGGCGAGGAGTGGCCTCCGACGCCGGAGTGAAACACTCCGGGTTTCACTCCAGCGTCGGCCGTTGCGGAGAATCGCGCCCAACTAGTCTAGTTTCGGTGAGGACAACAAGTAAAATACAATGGAGGGTCAATGGGATCACTTTCCCATTTGTCTAACACAAAATTGAGATTCTATTATTCGTTTGCCCATTGAGAAACAGAAAGACAAATCGAATGAAATGCGAGTTCTTTTTGTTGATGGTCCATCCTTAAACAATGAGGGACGTGATTCTCCAATCCCGCAGAAGTGTCCACGCCATCGTAAACGCCGTTGCGTTTTATGACAACGTGAACGAGCTGTTCCCACGACTAATTCTGGCCCATCCTGGGGGCCAGCACGGCGCTGGAGCGGTTCGCGCCACTCCAGCTGCCGATCCCGGCACGAACTGTGCGCCGCAGGATCCGCGCATGCGCAATTACACCGGCGCCAACAAGGACATGCGGAGTGGCCTCCTTCAACGCGTCGGAGTTAGGAGTAGGAGTAGACATAGACCACTCAACCCCTTGAACCTGTTCCGCCATTCAATAAGATCATGGCTGATCTGATTGCAAGCTCAGCTTCGTATACCTGACTGCCCTGATAACCTATCACCCTCTTATTAATCAAGAATCTATCTAGCTCTGCCTTAAAAATATTCAAAGATTCTGCTTCCACCACCTTCAGAGGAGGAGGGTTCCAAAGACATTCAACCCTCAGAAAACACTTCTTCTCATCTCTGTCTTATATGGGCGAACCCGTGTTTTTAAACAGTGACCACGCGATGCAGACATGGGAATAGCAACGTTGCCACGGCTCTGTGCTATTCAAATTAGAATCCTTCATTAATCCTGTCTATGTGGCACATACCTACCTAAACCAGGAGCGAATAATCCATAGCATGTTCCTAGAATATTTCTGACTGAGCATTGGGAGAAAAAATACAGAGGGATCCTAAGAAAACTGATCAGTAAAAGGGAGCAGTCATATGCAATTGGGCGGAGCCGCCAATTGATCTGGCGCCCTAGAAGGCACTGCATGATGCCTGCGAACATCATTTGAGTAATGGACGAGAAACTTAGCTCACTGGCACAGAATGTTAGTGCCCATGAGGCCAAGCTGCAGAATACAATTAAAAAGATCGACGAAACAGAGGAAAGAATCCGAAATGTTGAAAATGAAACTTGCTGAGGCCTGCATGCAGACCTTAGAAAACCAGCTACATGTTATGCCAGAAATCCTTGACAATCTGGAGGAAAAATGCCCAGGTCGTCAGTTTTGCCAGAAGGGGGAAGCTGCCTATTAAAATGTTTTGAGAGCTGGCTGTCATGTTTTCTTAAGCTTAATTTGAAAGCTGGGCGTATCAAATTGGAAAGGGTGCATCATATCCTGTCTTTGAGGCCTTGATAATAGAAGATTATAGAATCACTACAGTGCCGGAGGCCATTCAGCCCATCAATTCTGCAGGAACCCTCCAAAAGAGCACCCTAACGAGGCCCAATTCCCCACCCTATCCCTGTAACCTCAACCTCACCCGACCGTTGGGACACTTAAGGGGCAACTTGGCATGGCCCCTCCACCTAACCTGCACACCTTTGGACTGTGGGAGAAAACAGAGCATCCGGAGAAAATCCACACAGACACAGGGAGAAAGTGAAAACTCCACACAGACAGTGACCGAAGACCGGAATTGAACCCGGTCCCTTGCTCGGTGAGGCAGCAGTGCTAAACACCATGCCTCCCCAAGGGACATCCAACCTCCAGGACCTGTAGGTATTGATTTCCATAAGTTCATGGATCACCGGAAAGTACTGGATGCATCGAGGAGCGTTGGGACCTGGCTCCATGAGGGAGCGAGGGTCTCTTTCTTCCAAGATTTATTGGCAGCGACACAATGGAATTGCAGAAGTTTCAATTAAGTTAGAAAATGGCTCAAGATTATTGGAGTGAATTATGCCCCGATTTATCCTGTGATATGGAGGTGATATGCGACAATTCTGTGGAGACATTTGACAATCTGCTCGGTGCATTGGCTTCTGTGGAGTTCACGGAAGGTCACAATTTGGAGTAACAATTTGCAGCTCACTGAAATATCCGGACTCTCTCCCTGTCATAACAGAAACAGAAAATGCTGGAAAATTTCAGCAGGTCTGACAGCATCTTTGGAGAGAGAACAAAGCTAACACTTAGAGTTTGGATGACTGTTCATCAGAGCTAATGTTTCTTGCCTGATCTTACGTGGCTATGTTAGCAAGGTGGTGTTAAAAATCTAGCACTCTATGGAATGCTTTAACCTTAAGAATCTCAGGGAGGTATCTTGAATGGAAAACACCCTTCAGCGTGCTCCTTCTAGCTATGGGATGGCTGTGTAAGTGGCATGGTTGATGGGCCACATGATAGATATCGGTCTTCTCTTCTTCTTATCCGTATGTTTATGATGGTAATATGGGTTCTTTAGTATTCTTACTTTAATCACTGTAGCACAGTGGTTAGGACTGTTGCTTCACAGCACTAGGGTCCCAGGTTTGATTCCCAACTTGGGTCACTGTCTGTGTGGAGTCTGCACGTTCACCCCGTTTCTGCGTAGGTTCCCTCCGAGTGCTCCGGTTTCCTCCACAAGTCCAGAAAGACGTGCTTGTTAGGCGATTTGGACATTCTGAATTCTCCCTCTGTGTACCCGAACAGGCGCCGGAATGTGGTGACTAGGGACTTTTCACAGTAACTTCATTTCAATGATAATGTAAGCCAACTTGTGACATAAATGTCACAAGTTAGGGGCAGCAGGGTAGCATGGTGGTTAGCATAAATGCTTCACAGCTCCAGGGTCCCCGGTTCGATTCCCGGCTGGGTCACTGTCTGTGTGGAGTCTGCACGTCCTCCCCCTGTGTGCGTGGGTTTCCTCCGGGTGCTCCGGTTTCCTCCCACAGTCCAAAGATGCGCGGGTTAGGTGGATTGGCCATGCTAAATTGCCCGTAGTGTCCTAATAAAAGTAAGGTTAAGGGGGGGGGGGGTTGTTGGGTTATGGGTATAGGGTGGATACGTAGGTTTGAGTAGGGTGATCATGGCTCGGCACAACATTGAGGGCCGAAGGGCCTGTTCTGTGCTGTACTGTTCTATTATTGTTATACGAGTGGCGCCGTTGCCAGAAGGTGACCGAAGGGGTTTAGGTCTTCATGGGTGGGGTCAAATTGCAGAGGGACATTTGGCTCCTATTCTCATTCTAGTTTATCTTTTCTAAGGAGCACGCCTCCTGATTGTAATGATGATATGGCCATGGGGTTAGCTTGACGCGTCCTCACGTGTTGAGGATGTCCCATTAGAAATAATGCCATTTCAATTTTTTTGTATTTTGTCTTGTTGGGGTTAAAGAATTGTTGACTGAATCCTGCAATGGTACAGACAGGTCTCTATCTGAGAAAAATACATTATATAGAGCCAATGGTGCCTCTGGTATGACTGGAGATGGGGCAGTATGATTTGGTGCACACCCGGACATGGCACAAAAATCCTATCCTATACATTTTCTGGCTGATTCAGCAATGACGGTGGCTAATTTAATGTTCTAATAAAAGAAAAAAGATCATGGGCCAGCCAGTCAATGGGGTTTCCCATTGTTGGGCAGTCTCACACTTTCAGAAAACCCCCCCGGGCGCCAGCAAAATGGAGAATCACGCCGGCAGAGAATCCCGCCCCATGTCTTTCCTTAAAAAATGAGACGTGAACATAACCTTGTTGCAGGAAACTAATTTAGATGACAAGGAGCGCAAGGTCGAAGTGGCAGGTGCTTTCTGTTTCGTTCTCAACCAGTGGTATGGGCGTAGCAATATTAGTCAATAAAAATGTATTTATCAAGATAGAGAATTGTGTGAAGGGCAAAATGGGGGGGGGGTGTTATGTAATTGTCCAGGGGCTTTGTGTAAGGCCCAAATCATTCCCTGGATTTTGTTACTAAAGTCTTCATGGACTTTGCGGAGCTGTAATCCGGATTACACCTGGTAAGGACGTGATCCGAATCTGGATGGTTCACGTCCAAATTGAAGCCCAATTTGGGGCTCTCCCGCAACTCACCTGTCACTCCGTGGTGGGAAACTCACGTCCAATGTTTTGGTGTCCGCTTGTCTTTTTCCTTATTTATATTTACAATAATTGTTCTGCACTGTTTTCAGTTTTCTGAAAGTTTGTTGCATTATTTGTAAAAATTAATAAAACTTAAATAAAAGTATATATGTTACAAAAAAGTGAGCCCCCTACTTCCAGACATGAGGATTCACAATGACCTCAAAGGAAACGGGAGAACAGGACACCCATTTTTTATAGCTCATTGCGCAACTTCAAGACATGCTAAATTATTTCTCAGCTGATAAGAGTTGTTTTGAGTTGAAGTCAGAGTTATAATGTACGAAATGTGGCAGTGGGTTTGCGCACAGCAAGACTTCACAAAGAGGAATTTGTGAATTGCAATTGTGAATCACTATTGTCACTGGTCCAGTAATCCAGATACCCAGGATCATGCTCTGGGGACCACGGTTCAAATCCCACCGCGGCAGATGGTGAAGTTGGAATTGAATAAATATCTGGAATTAAAAGTCCAATGATGACCATGAAACCATCATCAGTTGTCGTAAAAATTCATCTGGTTCACTAGTGTCTTTTAGGGAAGGAAATAGCCATCCCTACTTGGTCTGGCCTACACGGGACTCCAGATCTATAGCAATGTGGTTGACTCTGAAATGCCTTCAGTTCAAGGGCAATTAGGGATGGGCAATAAATGTTGGCCCAGCCGACTCCCTCATCTCATGGGTGATTTTTGTTTTAAAAATGTGACAATCGCCAGAACATCTGATTTAGTGATGTTGGTTAAGGGATAAATACTGGAGAGGATCACAGGAAATAGCCCCCTTGCTCTTCTCCCAGTTGCATTGTGGGATCCTTTACACCCATCTGAGAGTCTTGGTTTAAAGTCTCATCTGAAAAACTGCGCCTCTGACAGTGCAGCATCCTCTCAGTACTGCACTGTGGTGTCGAGCTGGATTTGGTATTCTAAACTGACCCCACAAGCTTCTGACCCAAGAGATGAGTGTTACCAAATGGAGTCATGGCTGAATACATAGCCATCATTGGTCTTCAAATGTTCCCAGACCCTCAATCCCGTCATCACTTATTTTATTTTGTCATCGATCTGCTCCAGACGCCAGTTTAAGTTTCGGTGACTCCCACAATGAGACGGAAGTCACATGATGCTACAATTTGCATTTAGTTGATCTGGGGAGACATTTTAGTTTAATTTGTATAATGAGCTTGCAACAAAGTTGGATTCAGTTCATAAAGGGCCAAGTCCCGAAGCGAGGTTACCTGGAATGCCTTGCAGGAGCCAAATTAGGTAATAGAGATTGGAGAATGTGCGGCTAACTACCACTCCCCTGGAGACAGCTGCACTTTTCACTCTGGAATGTTTTCTAATCAAAATGTTAAACGTTTGTTGAAACAAACTAAAAAACTAGCCACCAGGGAACCTGCATGTGTATGGGGATGGAGCAGGGCAACAGGACCGGTTAAATGGAAATAGTTTGTTTATTAACCAGTCAACGGTAATAAAGATTTGACATAACATTCCAGATACCACATTCACCATTAAACAACAAGGAAAACTGGCCATTCCATATTGGCACCAATACAAGGCTATATCATCTCATTTTGACAAAAAAAAACACAAAGGCCCCTCCTGTACCATTATGATTATAATTGCCACAACAATGGGGTGGGAGCTTCCTATTTGATAATTCCCATTTCTGAGTCTGATTGGTAGCTCAGCTCAGAGCATTGTGGACCAACGGCAGGCCTTGATGTATCATTTCTTCATGTATTTCTTCACTAACTCCCCTCAGGAAGTGAACTGGAGGCCGAGACTAGGTAGAGAGAGTGAGAGAGAGAGAGAGAATGGACAAGAGAACACAAAACAACCAACAGTATAATGGAAAGAAAGGGAAATTTATTGCGTTGATATAGTGCCTTCCATGACATCAGGATGGCCCCAAGCACAAAAGACAATGAAGTTTTTTCTGGGGTGTTGCCTCTGTTCTAAATCCACACTAGAAGCTGCCACAGCTGCAGTGAGACAATGATCAGATAATCCACTTTTGCAATGTTGATTGAGGGATAAAATATTAGCCATGGGAATAACTCTCCTTGTCTTCCTGAGATCAGCGCCATGGGATCTTTTACCTCCACCTGAGAGGACCCAGTGTCCAATGCCTCCTCCAAAAAACGGCACCTTTGACACAGCCGCACTCCTCCAAGTGTCAGCCTTGATATCTGCACCCAAGGCCTGCAGTGGTACATGAAGCACAAATTCCAACTGAAAGGGGAGAGCGTTATTAGTGCTATCGACCCTCCAGGATTGGCCTGGTGTCTCCAGCGATTGAAGATCAACCTCCAGGACACCGTTGTGTGCAACCCTGGAGGAGAATCATCAGGACATTGAAAAGAAATTGGGTTTTTGGGTCATTGCTTTGAACATTTCTCTTCACCAGATATAAAAATATGGGAAATAAAGGTTGTTTGACTGTCAGTGAAGCGTCATCCAATTGGATAATGAGTCTTTTTGCTTTCCAATTGGTGTAGGAAGGCAGTACATGTTGGCAGAATAAATGGCTGGAGCGTGGGGCAATTTGCTGGAACCTCCATTAAATCACAGTCGGTAGCCTAGGTGCTATCCAGTGAGAATCGCCTGAAAAATGCAGTAAGTACACAAAAAGCAAATTAAAAAAGGCAATAAATTCGGCAATGAGAATAATTTGTGTAGTAATCCACGGGAGGCAGGAGTTCCGTCACCACACCAATATTTATTTACAATAACGATATTCCAGGAGCAGCTACAAACAGTGCTGCTAGCAGTCCATTCAACTTAAGACTCTCACAAAGCCTACACAGGTGATTATATGGGCCCCCTCAATGAGCTATCATTGAGGAGCTCATACTCCAATTGGCCAACCAATAAAGCCAATTGGAGTTCATTACAATTTGACATTAAACTCATACACAAAAAAGTTTTAATGATAATTTTTTAAATAATATTTCTTAGTGTCACAAATAGGCTCACATTAACACTGCAATGAAGTCACTGTGAAAAGCCCCTAGTCGTCACACTCTGGCGCCTGTACGGGCACATTGAGGGAGAATTCAGAATGTCCATTTCACCTAACAGCACGTCTTTTGGGTTTTGTGGGAAGAAACCGGAGCACCCAGAGGAAACCCACGCAAACACTAGGGGAACATGCAGACTCCGCACAGTCTGTGACTCAAGATGGAAACCGAACCGGGGTCCCTTTATTTTTCCCATGGAATGTTTGTCTTTATATGGACACAAGACAATGTGAGCTTCCACTTATGGAGCAGCGCACACCAGGAGTTGCAACCCTTCGCTAATAATGCCAGCTGGAAAAGTCTCCGAGCTGCCCTTCATTGCATCTGCTATTGTTCCAAACAAGCTTTTCAGCCAAATGGGTCTGAGCCCACGTTTCTGCTCCACACAAGTCTCCTCCCACCTTACTTCATCGAACCCGACTGACATGCTACTATTTCCTAATCTGACCTTGCAAAATTCCTTGTGTGGGATGAACACATTTATTCACGCAAAAGTGAACAAGACGTTTCAAGAGATATGTTTGAGCAAGCTCACACTGGTCCCGGCAGCTCACACGTTGTCGATTTGACTTCTTGCAAACTTGAGTGAAATGGCAAATTTCCAATCAGATTGTATACAGAGTGTGGTGCAGATCTCACTTTTTTCAAACTTTTCCAATTATGGGGCAATTTAGCGTGGCCCATCCACCTACCCTGCACATCCTTGGGTTGTGGGCTTGAGACCCACACACACTGTACGTGCGAAAAGTGACCCAGGCCGAGATCAAACTTGCGCCCTCAGCGCCCTGAGGCAGTGCTAACCACTACACCACCGTGTCACCCTAGATCTCACCCTAAAGAAGATTCCCATCAATATTTTCATGGATTTCATCTCCTTAGGTTTACCTCACATGCCCCTAGTTAATTAAGTGCCTATCCTTGACCTAGAAATCCACAGAGTCACAAAAGGATGGCAATCTAAAATATAAAACAATAAAAGCGCTCGTTAATAATTATTCAGACTAGGCAGGCAGCCATCTTACCTGTTTAACCACCAAAGTCTTTTTTTTTATTCACAGGACAAGGGTGTCACTGCCATAACCGGCACTTCTCATCAACCCTGGTATAATTTAGGAGCTTTCTGGGGGAGATGGTAATGTCGCTGGATTTGCAATCCAGAGGCTAATGTTCTGGGAGTACAGGTTCAAATCTCACCATGGCAGCTGGTGAAATTTAAATTAAATTAATAAAATCTGAAGCTAGTCTTAGTAATGGTGACCATGACACTATCAGCGATTGTTGCATACACTCATCAGGTCCTTTAGGGATGGAAATCTCCCATCCTCACCCAGTCTGGCCAACACGTGACTCCATAATCATGAGGTTGACGTTTAACTGCTCTCTGAAATGGCCTAGCAAGCGACTCAGTTCAAGGGAAATTAGGGATGGGCAACCAATACTGGCCTTGTCAACAACGCCCGCATCCCATAAAAGATTTTATTTTTTAAAATATTTTTATTCAAATCAGGAATATACATAACAATCATAACAAAGTAAACAAAAATACAATCCTCCTAACTTGATTTTTTTCTCTTATTTCTACTAAACCATTCCTTTTTATCCTCCCGCCTTTTTCCATCTCTCCTACCCCCCCTCACTTTACCCGCTGGCAACAAATAGATCTGTAAATAGAGACAAGAACAGCTTCCATCGCATCCAGAATTTCCCATCTGAGCCACAAAGGGCAAACTTTAATTTTCTCAAGTTTAAAGAATGCCACAAGATCCCCCAACCATGTTGGTATTTTTGGCGGATCTTCAGATTTCTATTCTAATAAAATTAGCCTTTTGACAGCATGGCGAAGGCCACCACGTCGGCTCTTTTCCCTTCTATTAGTCCCATGAAAGATTCTTAAAAAATACTTTCAGAGGGCAGTGAAATAGCCAAACTCATTGTGTGGAACTGGAGTCACAAAGGCCAGGACTGAAAATGTTCTTCACTGATTGACATTAGAGAATCAGTTTGGCTTTTACATGAAAATCCAAAGCTTCCTGATCACTTCTATTGATGCTGGCCTTTTATTTCCTTTCTTTTAAAACAAAAAACTGAAATTTCAAATTGCTGTGGTGAAATTCAAACTCATAGGCCAAGGCACTTGCTCAAAAGCCATCCACTTGCACAGATTTGAATTAGGCCTGTGATCTTGGAATTATTAGTCCGGATTTCTTGATTACCCTCCAGTACCATTATCACGACATTAATATCCTACTTTTCTCAATAATCTTTTTCTGGAGACGACACCAGTGCAAAAGCCCGATTTGTAATCTGGGCTAACAGACTGGCACAATGCCTTTAAAGGAAATGCCACCAGTTGCCCTCTCAGAGGGTGGGACACATACCAAGCAAGTGGTCGAGTTAAACCAACAGGACTTGCATAAAATATTCAACAGTGGGTTGCCTCCTGCAAGATGACAAGATCCTGTGCTGTCCAACAGTTTAAGCCAACTGGTGGACACCAGGTGACCATGCCGCAAGGTCACCCAGGCAACGCCAGGGCTGAGAGGGGTAGCGAGTGGTCTTCCCTCGTCAAACCTACTTCAGCTGCATCGGGACCACATTCTGACCTTCCTTGTGAGAAAAGCCACTTTCTCATTTACCACATTTTCCCAACTGACTGACAATTATTTCACTGGAACAAGAGGAGGCCATTCAACCCCTCAAGCCTATTGCATTGGTATGGGTTTCCTCAATTGTGTGAATTGCCTCGCTCTGATTTTAATGTTGAGCACCCACTTGCTCAGGATTCCACCACCAGAGGAAACAGTTTCCCTGCATCTAGCCTATCAAATCCTTTCCTCGTTCTGAACAACTCAATTCAATTGCTCTTCAGCCAATTAAACCCAAGGAAGTACAAGTAGATTTGCATTTAAAGAGCTTCTTTCATGACTTCACAATGAAATATTTTTGAAGTCTAGTCAGTTTTATTGTCAGAAACATGACAGCCAGTCTGCATACAGCAAGATCCCACAGACAGCAGTGTGATAATGACTGAATAATTTGTTTTATGTGAAATTGATAGAGGACAAATATTGGCCAGGACACGCGGAATAAGTCCTCTGCAATTTTTTTATCTGTTCTTTCATTTTATTCATAGGATATGAGCATCTCTGACTAGCCCAATATTTATTTCCCATCCTCAATTGTCCCTGCACAGGTGGTGGTGAGCTGCCTTCCTCAACTGGTGCAGTCCATGTGGTGCAGGTACACCCACACTGCTGTTAGGGAGGGAGTTCCAGGATTTTGACCCAGCGACAGTGAAGGAACGGTCGATATATATTTTCAAGTCAGGATGGCAGGTGGCTTAGAGGGTGACATATAGGTGAATGTCCGTCTGGACTTCTGTACAAGTCTCTGGAGTGGGACCTGAACCAGGAACAATGTGGCAATAGTGTGGCTAACAAAGTTATAGGCGAGTGGAAAATTCTAAACTCCGTGGCTCCGATTTTTTTTAATAAAAGGCATCAAAATACAAAGGAATGGAAACTGAATAAACAACACTTTTCTGTAAGATCCAGGAAGAGTTGGACCTTATAAAAGTGTATTCATCGGCAATGTTCACTCGAAGCTGTGCAACTACCCAGTAAACCGGACACTCCAATATAGGCCACACACCAGTCAAAAAAAAGATTTAAAGTGCTCAAGCTTTGAACAAATCACCCACGTACTACAAAAAAAAAGCGTACATTGCTGTACACTAATATATATTTATAGAGTCAAAAGTTTTCTCTACCTCATTGTTTTAGAACAATGATGATAAATTAGTCAAATGAGTTTCAAAGCCAAATAATGTCCATGGGATTAAAGGGACAGCGACAGCACAGTCACAAAATTAGCTGAAAGATATAAAACAAAGTACTGATTAGGTGGATTAGGTGGACATCCTAAATGTCCATGGATGTGCAGGTTGGGTGGGGTCATAGGGTTACAGGAAAAACGAGTGGGGGTTTGGGCCTTGGTAGGGTGCTCTTTCTTGTACCATCTCTTTAGGAATGGGTAATTCAGAGGTAATAGAAAGGGTGGGACTTACAACAATCAGCATTAATAGGGAATCAGTACTCAACAAACTATTGAGATTGAAGGCAGACAAGTCCCCAGGGCCTGACAATAGATGCTAAAGGAAGTGGGAGTGGAGATAATGGTTATAATATTCCAAAATTCCCTGGACACGGGAAAGGTTCCAGTGAATTGGAAAAATTCTAACACCCTTATTCAAAAAGGGAGGGAGGCAGAATGCGGGAAATTACAGATCAATTAATTTAACATCTGTTGTTGAAATCTATTATTAAGGAATAATATAAGGACATTTGGAAAGTCAAAAAGCAATCCATCAGAGTCAACATGGTTTTGTGAAGGGCAAATCATGTTTGACTAATTTGCTAGAGTTCTTCGAAGATGTAACAAATCAAGTAGATAATGAGGATCCTGTAAATGTAGTATATCTGGACTTCCGGAAGGTGTTTGATAAGTTGCCACACAGAAGGTTAATGCACAAGGTTAGATCACACGGGGTTAGGGGTAATTTATTAGCTGGATAGAAGACTGACTGACAGACAGAAGACAAAAATTCAGGATAAATGGGTCTTTTTCTGAATGGCACAATGTAACTAGTGAGGTGCCAGAGGGTTTGGTCCTTGGGTCCCAACTATTTACAATCCATATTAACAACTTCGATACAGGGATAGAAGGTTCGATAGCCAAATTTGCAGATGACACTAAAACATGTGGGACAGTAAGTTGCAATGAGGAAATAAGAACCTGACAAATAATAATAATAATAATAATAATAATAACTTATTGTCACAAGTAGGCTTCAATGAAGTTACTGTGAAAAGCCCCTAGTCGCCACATTCCGGCGCCTGTTCAGGGAGGCCGGTACGGGAATTGAACACGCGCTGCTGGCATTGTTCTGGATTACAAGTCAGTTGTTTAGCCCGCTGTGCTAAACCAGCCCCTTGGGAAGTTGTTGGAATACAAATGGATATAGATAGGTTAGGACAGTGGACCAAAATGTGGCAGGTGGAGTTTAACATGGATAAGTGAGGTCATTTTGGTCAGAAAAATGGAAAGGAAACTTATTTTCTAGACGGGGGAAAAGAGAGACTTTGGGTTGTGCCGGTGCAGAGGGATCTGGGTGTCCTCGTGCGTGAGTCGCAGAAAACTAGCATGCAGGTACAGCAGGTGAAAGCAAATAGCATTTATAGCTAAAGGAATAGAGTATAAAGATAAGTGTTGTTGTAACTGTACAAAACATTGGTATGACCGCATCTGGAATATTGTGCACAATTTTGCTCCCCTTGTATGAAATGAATGAAATGAAAATCACTTATTGTCAGGAGTAGGCTTCAAATGAAGTTACTGTCAAAAGCCCCTAGTCGCCACATTCCGGCGCCTGTTCGGGGAGGCTGGTACGGGAATTGAACCGTGCTGCTGGCTTGCCTTGGTCTGCTTTCAAAGCCAGTGATTTAGCCCTGTGCTAAACCAGCCCCTGAAAGATTTTGTATGAGGAAAGATGTAGTGGCAGTGGAGGCAGTTCAGAGGAGGTTCACTAGATTGATTGCAGAGATGAGGGGTTTGTCGTATGAAGAGGGATTGAGTAGTTTAGGTCGATACTCTCTCAAGTTTAGAAGAATGAGAGGAGATGTCGAGGTATACAAGATGATAAAAGGTACAGATAAAAGTAGACGTGGAGCGGATGCTTCCTCTTGTGGGGCATTCTAGAATGAGACCTCAGTCTCAGAATAAGAGGTAGCAAATTTAAAACAGATGAGGAGCAACGACTTCTCTCAAAGGGACGTGAATCTGTGGAATTCGCTACCCCAGAGTGCAGTGGATGGTGGAACAGTAAGTAAATTTAAGGAGGAATTAGTAATGGGTTGAAGGGTTATGGAGAACGGGCAGGACGGTGGAGATCAGGCCAGCAGGAGATCAGCTATGAGCGTATGGAACGGTGGAGCAGGCTGGAGGGGCCAATCCTGCCCCTAGTTCTTATGTTCTCAGAAAGACCTATTCGGCTAATTCCACATTCCAGTTCCTGGTTGTAACCCTGCAGGTAACAGCACCTCAAGCACAAATCTGCTGTTCGTGATTAATAAGGGGATATGGGGTTATGGGAAGAAGGCTGGAGAATGGGGATGAGGAACAAATCAGCCATGATCGAATGGCAGAGCAGATTCGATGGGTTGAATGGTCTAATTCTGTTCCGACATCTTATGGTTTCAAATCTGAGAAAAATGGCCGTTAATGCACAGACAACGCAATTAGACGGGAGACATTTCAGGTGAGGTGCTTCACTCCAGCTGGGCACTCGCCTCTTGCAGCCAGCAAACAACAAGGAGGGTATTGTGCTTGGCAAGACCAATTGCTTTCATACAGTGACACAGGCCTTGGATTCGAATCGCAGCCAACATGGTTTCAAATAATTTGAATATTTGTCATCCTGTACTAACAGCAAGGTCACAAATGTGAAAGCAAATCTCTTGATTGTAAGAAGTGTTGACGTCTCTTTGTGTTCTGATTAAGGCACCCTTCCCGTTCGGTTGTTCTGTTGGCACTAGGAAGGTTGCTGTTTGAAGCATTATCACGGGCTTTACTGACCTATTTACCATCACCAAATCTTTTCTATTTGAAGTATCAAGTGCATTCCCTCAAGCCACAATGCCAACCCGCACCCCCCCCCCACCACCCACCCCCCCCCCCCCACCACCCACCCTTTCCAAACACAATTCCCCCCCCCCCCCCCCCCCTCCGCCAGCAGCTGCAGAATTCCTCAAATTCACAACACCTCTCCGGCAATACTTGGCAATTCCGCAAGTTGCTTCATAAACTTCCTGAAATTCTCTGAAAAGGTAATTAATGAATCGTTTATGTTGCAGAAACCACTCCCTGATTTTTGCTCGCTGGCTTCCAGCCCCACTGCGGGTTGGATATGTTCCCGTTTTCTGGCACAAAGCAACTCCATGTTTTTAAAACAAGTGTGGACATGTGAGCGTCTGTGTGCATGCAAATAATTTGCAAGGTCTGTGTGGGACTCATGTTTAAAGCAAAGGTGTCTCGTCCCCTCACAGTGGGGAAGGGCAGGATCATGGCAGTTTCAGCAAAACCCCTTTCACAGAAGTACTGAACCTGACAACATACTAACAATAGTCCTGAAGACTTGTGCTCCAGAACTAGCCACACTCCTACAGTACAGCTGCAACACTGGCATCTACCCAGCAACGTGGAAAATTGCCCGGATGTGTCCTGTACACAAACACAGTGGTTAGCACTACTGCCTCAAACCAACAGGGGCCCGGATTCAATTCGGGCCTTGGGTGACTGTGTGGAGTTTGCACTTTCTTCGTGTCTGCGTGGGTTTCCTCCGAATGCTCCGGTTTCTTCCCATAGTCCACAAAGATGTGCAGGTTAGATGAACTGACCATGTTAAATTTGCCCCTTAAAGTCCTTCGTGCAGGTTAGGTCAGGTTACAGGGATAGGGTGGGAGGGGGGGGTCTGGATAGGCAACTCCTTTAGAGGGCCGAATGGCCATCCTTCTGCACTGTAGGGATCCTATGGATTCTATGAAATCCAGCCATTTACTGTCACTAGTTCAAGACAGCAGCTCACCATCACCTTCTGAAGGGCAATAAATGCTGACCGAGGCAGACAATGCCCAAATCCTGCAAAATAATTTTTTTTAAAGCCCAGATGCATCACCAGCCGCGTCTTTTGATCTCTGATGTCTCGCAAATTACTGCTTTAGGAGATGGGGAAAATATACACCTAGTTAAGTGGCGAATGCTGGCATGTTTATATTCGGCATCTGTCACCCTTCAGTTGACAGAGGGTGGCTCAAGAGGCTAAATTGCCTACTCCTGCTCTTCGCTCTTATATTCTAAGAAATAACTATTCTGTCTAATTCCACCTTTTGGTTGTAGGTAACAGCACCTCAAGCACAAATCTGGGGTTCTTGATTAATAAGGGGTCAGGGGTCATGGGGAGAAGGCGGGAGAGTGGGGATGAGGAACGTATCAACCATGATCGAATGGCGGAGCAGACTCGATGGGTCGAATGGTCTAATTCTGTTCCTATATCTTACGGTGTTATGGTTTCAAATCGGAGAAAAATGGTGACCAGACGGATTGGCACTGGGGGGTCATCCAGGGGGTTCGAGGCCCCCAGGTGCATGCCCTTTGGGCAGGGTGGCACCCTGACACTTGGTGCCACCTAGGCACCCTAGCAGTGCTACCTGGGTGCCACCTTGGTACCATCAAGGTGCCCAGGTGGCACTGACAGCTGTGAGGGGCACTGCCAGAGCTCCAGGTTGGCACTGCCAAGCTGGCAATTTTTTGCACGATGGTGATCGGGCTCGGGATGCTCCGCATGGGTGTTGGGAGGTGGCGCGGGGCCCGGGGATCCTCCCATAGTGGTTTGGGGCTGGGGGTGGGGGAGAAAAAAAATTGGCGGTCGCGTCAGGGGCTTCAGAGTTCAGGACATGGTGTTCCAACAAACTGAGCTCCAACCTGGGCTGTGTATTCCCCGCTGACGTTAAGTGGCCTTTTATAGTGTTGTGTTTCTCGGCACTCACAGTGCCACGAAACACGCAACTAAACACGCTCACTATGGGACTTTGTTCCCATTTAATACAATTGCGCCCAGAGTGCTCTACAGCCAATAAGATATTTTTGAAAAGTCGTCATTTGGAAGGAATTACCGAGCGAGGGAAGCCCAGCATCTCGATCATCTTTCACCATCCTGGTCATGGCACAAATAATGGAGCTGTTGACTAATTTTCACAATCAGTCATCATAAATCTACATCTATAATAAAAATTACAACAAAAAAAATCCTCTTTCTCCATTCCTCCCCCTCCATAAAACTATTAAGACTTTCAATGACCCTCTTTCACAGTTAATTTAAACTATTAGTACACAAGTCATTCAAGGACTTCACTGAACACAAAATGAAGCCTCATTAGTTCCAGAAGAGCGACAAAGGCAAGGATATAGTCAATCATCTGCTAATATTGCCTTGCTGGTGTACCAATTTGGAAACGGGTGGCCAAATCAGAGTGCTAACATCAATTTGTTCAACTGCTTGCAACTTGGGTGAAGGATCAAGTGCACGTACACGTTTCACTGGCTCTGTAAAGGACTTACTTTCAAAACTAATTTTAATGCAGATTCTGCATTCTGAGTACCTACCCACCCACTTTACCACATGACTAAAACGAGAGACAACTCTATTTCCCTCCGCCATCTCATTTTTAATATTTTTTTTTTTTTAAATGTATTCCCCTCGCTCCCACCTCAATAATATTATTTCTCAGCCAAGAAGTTTGGAACTTGGTGTGGACCCTTCAGGTAACAATTTGCTTTGCTTTGTTCTTTTTTTTTATTCTTTGAAGGAATTGCCCTTGGAGGTGTAGATGGCGGGTCACCTTCCTGAACCGCTGCGTGCATGTGGTGCAGGTACACCCACAGTGCTGTTAGGAAGGGAGTTTCAAACCCCTACAACCGAAAAGGATGTGCAGGGTAGGTGGATTGGCTATGCTAAATTGCTCCTTAATTGGAAAAAAAAATAATTGGGTATTCTAAATTTATTTTATTTTTTTGAAAAGGGAGTTGCAGAATTCTGATCCAGCAACAATGAAGAAAAAGCGATGTATTTCCAAGTCAGGATAATATGAGTGGCTTGGGGGGGAAACTTGCAGGTAATGGTGTTCTCACGCGTCTGTTGTCCTTATCTTCGAGGTGATAGTGGTCGTGGATTTGGTGGGTGCTATCGAAGGAGCCTTGGTGAGTTGCTGGGGTGCATTTCGTAGCTGGTACACACGGCTGCCACTGTGAGTTGGTAGTGAAGGAAGTGAATGTTTTAAGGTGGTGGATGGGGCACCAATCAAGTGGGCTGATTGGGGTGGCGTGATTCTTGAGAGTTATTGGAGTAACACTCATCGAGGCAAGTGGCGAGCATTCCATCACACTCCTGCCATGCAGATGAGGACAGGCCTTGGGAAGACAGGAGGTGAGTTAGGAGGGAGACAGTAGGATTCCCAGCCTCTGACCTGTTCTTGTAGTCACAGTATTAATATGGTTCGTCCAGTTCAGTTTCTGGTCAATGGTAACCCCATGATGTTGATTGGGGGGGGGGGGGGGGGGGGTGGATTCATTGAATGTCAAAAGGATGATGAAGCATCCTGGAATCCATCCATCCACAGCTGGAGATATTATTGCTGTGATTTCACTTCATATCTGTAACTGGAGATGTGGGTGATTCTGGAACTAGCTGTGAGGAATTGCAGGAGAAAACTGTGGCATATCACCAATTAGATCTTGTCAATATAGGAATAGACAATGAACAAACACTTGTTTCTTCAATGTCTTTCAGGGCCTCAGCACACCTCAATGAGCTTCACAAATAATGAGGTGCTTTAGAGGTGTAGCCACTTTTGAGAAACACCCAAATTAAATGTGAAAAGGCTGCATCACCTGAAGCCATAACACGGGTAGAATTTAATGTTGGCGAGAAGGACCTCGCCCACCACCTTCCAAGTGCTGCCAGCTACTGCCCACCTGCGCCACCAGTAGTGGCTCAAGCCGGTAATGCACCCACCGGAAACTGAGGATTAACAAGGGACCCAGGCCACAGATAAATGCGGGTGATAGGGGAGGATCCTAGCTACAGGTCGGGGGGGGGGGGGGGGGGGGGGGGGGGGGGGGATTGGAAGAAGGAACAGGGGGATGGCTCTCAGTGACCTCTCCCACCCTCCACCACCACTCAACAGGTCCTTCAATCACTGTGCGTCTTTGATCAAGAGGACTTTATACCCCCCCCCCCCCATCCCCAAAAACCCACAAGCAACCCCAACGAAGTTTTAGCGATCAGGACCTCCGCATGGAGACATCCTTGCCCCCTGCTGATTGAATTTGAGTGGTGGCAGCATGAATCGCTCATTTAAGGAGCTCAATTAGCATCCGGAGGGGGAACGGCCACCCACATGCCTTCTAAATTGACCACTCAGGGATTGGACGTTCCTCACAACTGAGCAACTCTGACCAGTGGGTATTTACTGAATAATTAGACTCTCTGTTCTTAAAGTAATACATCTATAATAATTGCTCATTGCATTGTCTAACAATCCTCAATCATAGAATCCCTACAGTACAGGAAGAGGCCATTCAGCCCATCGAGTCTGCCCTTTGAAAGACCACCCTACCTCCCGCCCTCGAATCTCACAGTAAGGGGCAATTTAGCATGGCCAATCCACCTAACCTGCACATATTTGGACTGTGGGAGGAAACCGGAGCACCGGGAGGAAACAGGGAACATATGAACAGGAGATCATTTTGCCCCTCAAATTAACATTCAAGTGGATAATGGTCAGTCTGTTTCTTAACTCCACCATCCTTATCTCCATGTCCCTTGATACCCGTAAGCGAACAGGAATCGCTCTGTGCCTTAGAAGCATCAAAGGAAACCAGGCTTTCATAGCCTTTCAGGAGACCAAGTTCCAAACTTTCACTACACTTCCTGATTCCACTCCTAAACACCTTAATTTCTCATTTTAAGATTGCTCGCATTGTTCTGAGTTCTCCCACAAGAGGAACAGTTTCCGCCACCCATCGATTCCCTTTATCATTTTAAACATCACAATCAGACCACCCCTCCATCTTCTACTCCAGCTGTGAGCAACTCCACTGGAGGTTAGCTAGTCAACCACTGCAGCGACCGAGTCGGGAACCACTGCATTGTGAGACCATCACACACAGACACATCCACCAGCACTCGGAGCAGGCCAGGTCAAGGATGGAAAGAAAGGCTTGCACTTTTATAGAACTCTTACTAACATCAGGATACCTCAAAGCACTTTACAGCCAATGGCTTACTTTTCAAATGTAGTCATTTGTAATGTACAAAATGCAACAGCCAAATCATTTTATTTGATGGATAAACGTTGGCCAGGACACCGGTAAGAGATAGTGCCAGTGGATTTTCTACATCAATATCGGGGGCCAGCTTACTATCCAAAATTCAACACTTGCCACAGTGCAACACTTCCTCATTACTGTACTGGAGGACACAACTGGATTGTGACGAAGTCTCTAAAAATCCACAATTTTCTGATTCATGTACAGGAGTGCGATGAACCGACACGAAAAGCCGTTTTTGCTTCCCTCTCAGAAACAAAATGACCTTTCATTCCACTTTCAATCCACTGAAGATTTAGAAGGTGCAGATTCAGAGATTCAGATCTCCAGTGTCGTCAAAAATCAATCTTGTTTGCAATATGTTACGATGGAAGTATTGAAAGTACGTGGATGTTTGCACATTTTTGCCTTTTTTGCTTTCTTTCTGATGATGTCTGTAACTGTTTACAAAGCCAAAAACTACCTCAATAAAATTGTTTATTTTTTTTTTAAAAATCAATCTTGTTTAAAAGTTAAGACTATGGCCTGGATTTTCCGGTTTCGCCGAAGGTCAATAGACTTTTGGTTGGCTCACCCCGTCCCCCAAGCAGTTCATAGAATCATTGAATCATCAAATTTACAATGCAGAGGGAAGCCATTTGGCCCATCGGGTCTGCACCGATTCTTGGAAAGAGCACCCTACTTAACCCGCGCCTCCACCCGATCCCCGTAACCCGAACTAGCCATTTTTGGAGACTAAGGGGCAAAGTTAGCATGGCCAATCCACCTAACCTGCACATCTTTGGAGTGTGGGAGGGAACTGGAGCACCCGGAGGAAACCCATGCAGACTTGGGAGAACGTGCAAACTCCACACAGACAGTCATCCGAGGTCGGAATTGAAGGAATGTCCGTGGAGCTGTGAGGTAGCAGTGCTAACCACTGCGCCATCGTGCCGGCCTGTCACAGCAGGGGTGGAAAATTCCAGTCCCAAGATTCCGCTCTGGAATAGAGGTCACCATGCTGCCGGATAGGTTTAGCTCACTGGGCTAAATCGCTGGCTTTTAAAGCAGATCAAGCAGGCCAGCAGCACGGTTTGATTCCCATACCAGCCTCCCCGAACACGCGCCGGAATGTGGCGACTAGGGGCTTTTCACAGTAACTTCATTGAAGCCTATTCGTGACAATAAGCGATTTTCATTTCATTGAGTTTCATCGACAGCACACCAACCACTTGCTGAACAAATTGAATCTTTATCACTGCTATCTCCTCCAGTGTAATATTGAAATCTGGTATGTCAGATAGTGGTGCTGGCTGCCAATACTCATCCCAGAGGGAAAACGTTACCACGCAGCAAGTGGTTTAGGATCTGGAATGCACTGCCCGACAGCATGCATTCAAGGCTATCAAGAGGGAAAAGGAAGAACATGCAGGGTGAAGTATGAGGAGAGGTTGAATCGATTAGGATTGTATTCACTGGAGTTCAGAAGAATGAGGGAGGAATATCATAGAAACCTCTAAAATTCCAACAGGACTAGACAGGGTAGATGGAGGAAGGTTGTTGCCGTGGATGTGTCCTGAACCAGGGGTCAGAGTCTGAGGATACGGGGTAGACCATTTAGGTCAGAGATGAGGAGAAATTTCTTCACCCAGAGAGTGATCGGCCTGTGGAATTCGTTAACACAGGAAATAGTGGAGGCCAAAACATTGCATGTTTTCATGAAGCAGTTGGATATAGCCTTAGGGCAAAGAGGATCAAAGGGTATGGGGGAAAAGTGGGATTTGGCTATTGAGTTGGATGATCAGCCATGATAATGAATGGCAGAGCAGGCTCGAAGTGCCGAATGGCCTCCTCCTGCTCCTAGTTTCTAGGTTTCTATGTTACGGGGAGAAGGCATGGAAGAAACACGAGGTAAACTGTACCCTGGGAGAGTCACAGAAATGACGGGCTGAATGGACGCCCCCATGCTGTAACACTTCCGTGGTTCCGTAAAATTACAACTGGTTCATCTGGTCATTAACATTGCTGTTCGTGCATGTCAAAAGTATTTCATTGGCTGCAACATCCAAGGGTTGTGAAATCCACGGTACAAATGCAAGACGTTCTCTCGACACCTTTAACCACTAGGTTAATGGGCTGACAGCCATTTAACTTTCAATGCATATTATTTTCTAAGGAACATAAAAAGCTAGCAAGGTTTACAAGTTTCTTTCGCGCGCTCTCTCTCTCTCTCTCTCTCACACACACACCCACACATACCAGTTAAATTTCTCTTAATTTCCCAGTTCAAAATATTTTGCAATAAGCAATTCACTTTGTTTGGCCAAAACTATTATATACTGGGCAGGTTCAAACAGAATTATCACACCCTTACACTAGAACAAGGAGTATTTATTGCTGACAACTCAAATGCTTCCGGAAAATTAGCTGTTCCAAATATAATCCTAACGTTTCTCATGGCGACATGCTAATATGGACAGAAGTGGATTTTCCACTTCTGAACTGAGTTCCAATAAGCAGACCAACAGGCCTGCGTTTCTGGCCCTCGATGAAGTTTCAATCCAGGTCTTAGATTTTGTTCATAGGTTTCCCTGCCACGCCCTCTGTAAAACACTGTCGGCCAGTTGCTGTTACAGGGCAAGTTGGCAGGGAGGTTTCTTAACTGGGAATACAGGGTCTCCCAAGGATCAGCGAGGAGACTTCAAGTCACATTTGCAAATAGTTTCTAAAAATGACCTAATGCTAACTTCCCATTGCTGTTGGCGACACGGTGCTCTTTCCATGGAACACAGTGGGATTTCCTGGATTGACAACTAACCCACCAGCCCAACCCAGGGAAGGTGGTCTCAGCACAGTGTGGGTGTACATAAGAGACAAAGTCTGTGCAGAGACATCTTGCTCTCCAGTGGGCAAATGATGCAATGGTGCTGGTCAGAACTCACCTTTGGTTTTCAGCAACCTGTGGCACTGTGAAGCAACCCTCGCAGAGCACTCGTGCCTCACAGCACCAGAGGCCCGGGTTCAATTCCGGCCTTGGGTGTCTATGTGGAGATTGCACTTTCCCCCATGTCTGCGTGAGTTTCCTCCGGGTGCTCCAGTTTCCTCCCACAGTCCAAAGATGTGCAGGTTAGGTGGACTGGCCATGCTAAATTGCCCTTGGGTGTCCAAAGATGTGCAAGTTAGGTTGAATTAGGGCTTACAGATATAGGGCGAGAGAATGGGTCGCAGTAGGATGCTCTTTCAGAGAGCTGGTGCAGACTCAATAGGCCGTATGGCCTCCTTTTACACTGTAGGAATTTTATGTTCCTCTGAAAACCGATTCCTGGTTGAATGAGCAACATTGCGCGATAATGTTCTGTCTTAAAGCCACATAATACTTCCTTAAAATGGTCTGTAATCAATTAGAAATCACTGAAATGATTAGGGCTTGCTCTTCAATACTATTCATCTCATTATAAAAAGCCTTGAAAAAGTTACACCTTGATGACTGAGGTGCAACTATGTTCTCAACCGAGTACTAACTTTAGATTACTATGAAACATCGACTCTGGAAATCTAATTTTGTTTGGAAATCTAATTTTATATTTGGAATGTCACAATTCACCATTATTGTTTGAAAAATCCAAGTATTAAAATTATTGTTATTAAAGTTTGACATCTCAGCTCTATGTTAATCCCAAATGTATGCACCAACCATTTATTAAATTATATTAAAAAGGAATATCAGTGTACTTTATTTCCTGGTTTGTTGTCTGTGAGAATTCTTCAGTCCGATTGGCTGCTTACCCCGATTGATGCCTGGAGAACCCTTGACATGGTTCCAGATTCAAACTAACATTGGGAATGGGGAAATCCACACCGGAAAGAGTGTTGGATCTTGGTGGGCAGTTTGTTTCAAGGTCACTAGCTCTGCCACTGACCTCAGAATCTGGGCCAATTAAACATTGAGAAAAATTACCGCAAAATGTCAAGATTGAAATAAATGGAAAAATAATTAATACTGTAGTTGTGTGGTTATCAGTCATTTTAAAGTTTCCAATTACTCATATGCATGCATCCAATTATCTTAATAACATTGGTGCAGTTATTTGCAAAGGTGAGTGAATTTATTAAAGATGTTCGTTGCTCAAACATCTTTTACTTTTTAAGTAAGGAAACACAACTACTAAGAATCCTCTTAACAAACAAGTTAACAGCCATTTGTTTTGAATACAGATTTATAAGTAAAACTTGTGAATTTTAAGAATCTGAAATGAAACAGATATGTAGTCATAAAGATACAGATAAATATATCAGCTTGGGTTAAAAAACAGTACCGTTCACACCACACATGTTGCAACAATGACCACCTCCAACAAGAGAGAATTTAACCATCGCCCCTTGACATTCAATGGCATTACCATCGCTGATATCTCCCACATTCAACATGAACTCCCACCAGAACTGATAAGGGGATAGTGTAGGTTAGATGGCCTTTAGTTTTTTTTTCCATGTCGGTGCAACATCGAGGGCCGAAGGGCCTGTACTGCGCTGTATCGTTCTATGTTCTATGTTCTAACTGAACCTGGGATGTCACCCTCAGTGCTTCACGTTAACAATATCATATTTCTATTTATAAAGAGCAGGAATATAATTCTGATCTGAATGCAAAGAAACCCCACCCCCAACACATTAGGTATCTGAATAAAATTGAAAGCAGGTGACACAGAGACACCACAGGGGTATGGTCTGGGACATTCCCCAAGTCAGGAACCAAAATCTCCAGCAACATTAGGTTCAGACAATTGACTTTATTTTGAGATACAGATAGTTTACCTCTAAATAAAGTTATGAAAAGGTTGAGTGAATTCTGGCATGTTACGGTCAGAATCTACATTGGGGAGGATTAACTGGCCTAACTGGACTAGTAATCCAGAGCCCCAGGCTGACTCGTGTGCGAACAGGCTTTGGGGAGTCAGGAGGCGAGTTACCCCACACCAGAGACTTGAATATTCAATCTCAACTGAGAATGATGCGGAGTTGCGGGAGTGCTGCACCATCAGAAGCTCTATGACTCTGACAACTCGAAGAACATTGGTGTCACAAAATAATATTTTGAGCATACTGTATATGAGCAATTTGAGGTATGCATAACATACTTGAGATGAACAGGCGCGTTTGGACCCATGGTCCTCAATCACTGGGGTTTCCGTCATCTCGCTTAGCATCTGTTGTCGA
Source organism: Scyliorhinus canicula (assembly GCF_902713615.1). Lineage (NCBI taxonomy): Eukaryota > Metazoa > Chordata > Chondrichthyes > Carcharhiniformes > Scyliorhinidae > Scyliorhinus > Scyliorhinus canicula. The sequence continues at coordinate 106,021,219 of NC_052156.1, read as the reverse complement.
CTCATTGATGGAGATTGATTGAAATGATCAGTCAATTACTTTATTATTGTAACCTGGGTCTACCAGTATGATACAAGACAAACTAGATGGATCATGATCTGTTGTAATCTGGCAATCCTTTTCTGCCCTGGTCAATATTCATCCCTCAGTAACACCATTATAGACAGAATAACTGATCATGTATCTCAATTTGTTTGTGGGCCCTTACTGTGCAGAAACTGGTCACCAAATCTGCATACTTAATAGTGACCAATTTTTCTTAGGTGCAGCATGGCCAACTGAACATTGTGTGTAGGCCGCACACAAGCTCCAAGACACCGGGTATGCACGGCCACACAAATAAATCTCAAGGGCCTGCGCATTTAAACAAATCAGACACACTACAAGAGGGTGTGTTGCTGGTGGCTTCGTTCCAATAGTACCTTCGAGATGGCAAACCACTCCCAAAATACAACTTCTTTCTTTACTCACATCTTAGCATTTTCATTTTCCATTTTTGAAAGTCTTTCCTCGATGTTATGCTTCACCCTTCAGAGTTTGAAGGAAGAGAAGCCATGAATTTTATTTGAACGTAGGCATCAGGTCGCTAGGCCATTGCAGAGGGCATTTAACAGTCAACCCTGCTGCTGTGGGTCTGGACACGTGTAGGCCAGACTGGGTAAAATATATTAGTCAACAAGACCTTTTTTTACGACAATTGACAATGGTTTCATGGTCATCATTAGGACTTTTGATTTCAGGTTTTTTTTTTTAAGATTGGATTCTAATTTCACCATCTGCCGTTGGTGGGATTTGAACCCAGGTCCTCTACCATGGGATTATTAGTCCAGCAGCTGTACCACTGCAACACCAGCTCCCCCAGGTTTTCACAAAGTAGGCAAAGGGGTAACCATTCCCACTGGCTGGAGAGGACACAAATTTAAGATACTTGAAAAGAAATTTTAAAAGGTGCTATTGGAACTTTATTTTTTTTACAAAGCGAATTGTGATCTGGAACACACTGTTTGAAAGGTTGCAAGAAGCAAATTCATAATGATTAGAAGGAATAAGCAAAGGTAAGGGACTAATCAAATAGCTCATTCAAAGGGCTAGCACAGACAAGATGGAACAAATGACTTCTGCCCCATTGTATGATTCTCTTCAATAAATGTTTAGTCGTTTCTTTTTACATCATGTATGATCAGTTAATTTAAAATGAGGCAGTAGATTAACAAACTGTTGTTCAGCACTTTCAAAAACAGATGGACCTAATGCTGCTTTAGGAACATGAGAACACAAGTAGGCCACTCGGCCCATCAAGTCCGTTCTGTCATTCAATGAGGTCATAACTGATCTGATACAATGGCCGGGATTCTCCCCTACCCGGCGGGGCGGAGTGGCGTGAACCACTCCGTCGTCGGGCCTCCCCAAAGGTGCGGAGAGTGGGCTAGGCCCGCACCGGAGTGGCTCCCGCTCCGCCGGCTGGCGCGAACGGCCTTTGGCGCCCCGCCAGCCGGGGCTGAAAGACCTTCGCCGGCTAGCAGATGTCCGCACATGCACCGGTGCATCAACAGCTGCTGACATCATACCGGCGCATGCGCAGGGGAGGGGATCTCTTCCTCCCCCGCCATGGTGAAGGCATGGTGGAGCGGAAGAAAACGAGTGCCCCCACGGCACAGGCCCGCCCGCCGATCGGTGGGCCCCGATAGCGGGCCAGGCCACCGTGGGGGCATCCCCCAGGGTCAGATCGCCCCGCCCCACACCCCCCCCCCCCCCCCAGGACCCCGGCGCCCGCCCGCGCCGCCAAACCCGCCGGCACCAGACGTGCTTTGATTCCCACCGGTGGGATTGGCCTGTCAGCGGCGGGACTTCGGCCCATCGCGAGCTGGAGAATCGGCGCGGGGGGCCGGCCGACCGGCGCGGCACGATTCCCGCCCCCGCCGATTCCCAGGTGGCGGAGAATTCGGGCCACGGCGGGGGCTGGATTGACGCTGGTCCCGGGCGATTCTCCGACCCCCCAGGGAGTCAGAGAATTCCGCCCAATAATCCTCAACTCCACTTTCCCGCCTTATTCACATAACCCTCGATTCCCTTACTGATTAAAAATCTGTCTATCTCAGCCTTAAACATACTTTAAAAAAATATTGTATTAAAGGTTTCATATTTAACAAACACAATCTGAACTACAACACAACTATGAAAATAGTTCAAATATGGTACAATTGTTGTGTTAACAACACAGGAAGTCATATATATATATATAGAAAACACACAACAAAGGCTACATCCAAACATCCCCTAACCATATACCCTTAGCCCCACCAATAAACCCTGCCTCCCCCTCACAGCTGATGGTAATTAACTCTTTGAAGTATGAGATAAACGGCTGCCACCTCAGGTAAAATCCCTCCACCGATCTCCCAAGAGTGCCAACGCAGAGGTTCTATCAGCAGAGAGTAAAGGAGCGGTGACATTAGGCATCCCGGTGTTGTACCCCTACTCCGAGGGAAGTATCCCAAGCTTATTGCATTCGGGCAAACACTAACTATGGGGTTCTAGTACAGCAACCGCTCACATGAAATAAATTTCTGCCCAAATCCAAACCTCCCAATACCTCAATGAGGTACTTCCACTTCACTCTGATGCTTTCTCTGTATCCATAGCTATAACCACCTCCGGCTCAAGGACCAAAGAAGGAGAGAGGACAACGTTCATGACCCTCCGTATATTAGAGGGCAGCTGCCTACTCTTCACAAATCCCGTCTGGTCCTCTACCACTATATCTGGGACACATGGCTCTAACCGCAAAGCCAGAACCTTAGCCAGTACTTTGGTATCTACATTAAGCAGCAAAATGGGCCTGTAAGAAACACACTCCATGGGGTCCTTATGGAAGATGAGTCCTGTGCAAGCGTATCAGGCAGATACCAAGAGCTAAATCATCGTTGAACATATCTACCATTACTGTTGCTAGCTGGTCTGAAAATCTTTTGTAAAATTCAACGGGATACCCATCAGGGCCTGGAGCCTTGTTCGTTCGTCTGCATCAATCCAATCGCCCTCAGCACCTCATCCAAGTCCAACAGGGCCTCCAGCTCCTCCCTACTCTAGGAAGGACAACCTATCCAGAAACTCTGCCATATCTGACACCCCCTCCTGTGGCTCCGACCTGTACAGATCCCTGTAGAAAGCCTCAAAAAAGGTACCAGCCTCCCTGAACAGGTGCCGGAATGTGGCGACTAGGGGCTTTTCACAGTAACTTAATTGACGCCTACTTGTGACAATAAGCGATTTTCATATTTCATAGCCTTCTCTCACTGTTGTCACTAAACCATCCTCGAGTTTCTGACCTGCATAATCTCCCGAGAGTCTGCCTGCCGCCTGAGCTGGTGCACCAACAGACAACCCGTCTCCTCCCTGTGCTCATATACTAGGCCAATTGTGCATCGTAGCTGCTTCTCAGTCCTTCCAGTGGATACCAAGTCAAACTGCACCTGGAGCCGCTTCCTGGTTGCAGACAGCTCTAGGATAGAAGCTTCCGGGTAGCAGCGGTCTATTTCCAGGATCTCTCCCTCCAAACGTTGCTTTTTCTCCCTCACTGCTCTTAAAGTGTGCTTTATATGAGACCACCTCTCCTCTCATCACCGGTGCCTTACATAGTGTAGAGGGAGACACCAATCTGTTGCAATTGAACCTGATATACTACTCAACGGTCATGGCTATGGGATCGCAGAACCCCTTCTCAACCAGAAGTACCACATCCAATCTCCATGGAGCCCCCTGGATGGGATCTGTCCCCAGCTCAAGGTCCACGACATGTGGAGCATGATCAGAGATCACTATCCCCGAATATTCCACTTTTCTGACTCCCAGGAGCAGAGACATTCAAACCAAAACTGGTCTATCTTGAGTAGACCTCATGTACATGTGAGAAAAATGAGAATTCCTGATCGTATGGATGCAGGATTCTCCATAGATCAGCTCCCTCCACTTGCTGCATGAAAGCCTGGAGCATCGTCACCATCCCTGAGAGAGCCAGAGATTTAGGGCTTGATCCCTCCAATTTGGGTTCCAAAACACACAGCTTCCTTCCCATTTCAACGTTGCGGTGCTCCTTGGCCCACTGCAGGACCTTTTCCCAATCCCACTGCAGGACTTTGTCCTAATCTCGGAAGCTAACGTACGAGGTGGTTCATTTGGTCAAGCCTTCTTCCTGAGCATTTGATGGGCCCTGTCGAGTACCAGGGAGGGATGAGAGACCACTATCGCCTACCACCTGCCAGATCATCTCTAATAAATACTCGGTGGGGTTCAGGCTCTCCGTTCCCTCCCGCAACTCGGAGGCTCAACCTCCATGACCAATTTTCCAGGTCGTCAACCTTCACCTTCAACCTTTTACTTCATCGGCCACCACTGCAATTGCAGCCTCGAGTGACGCAAGCTGGTCCTCGTGTCTCGTTTGCGCCTCCTCAACACCTTTCAGTGTCTCGCCATGTTTTTGTACCGTCCCAACAACTTTGTCGAGTTCCACCCAGACCAGTCCCAGCGTCTCCTCGATTGACTTACATATTTTGTCGGAGGTCAACTTCCAGTGCTTCTCAAAATGCAAGTTGAATTGTTTATTGAAATCTTTGGCCAAGGCATCAGAGAGCATCTCTAGTGTGATTGGGGCTGCTGCTGACTGCAGCTCTGCGGCCGCCATTTTAGGTACCGAGTGGCTCCACGAGCCTCTCGTCAAGAACAGGTCAATTTCAGGCTTCCTGGTCTCTCTTCCTTTCTATTTGAGCACGGGATCTGCACAAGGGGAACCTATTCTGCTGGTCTCTGATGTTCCCTGGTGAGTATTCCCCAAAAAACAGGCAAACATTCTGAAAATAAAAAAAGTAGGTGCCAATCGGAGCTCCCAGAAGTGCAACCTCCCTCCTACATGTCCCACCGGAAGTCTCAGCCTTGAACATATTTAATAACCCAGCCTCTGCAGCTCTCTGCGGTTACTGGTCCCACAGATTCATTACCCTCACAGAAGAAATTCCTCCTCATCCCTGGGCAGCCCCTTACTCTGAGATTCTGTCCTCTGGTCCTAGACTCTCCCACACGAGGAAACATCCTCTCAGCATCTACCCTGTCAAGCCCCCCGAGAATCTTAAATGGCTCAATAAGGCCGTCCTCTCAATCTTTTGAACTCCAATTTCAGGCCCAATTTATTCAACTTCTAGATCCTGGCTGACCATCTGCCTCAACGTCACTTTCCCACATTATCCCTTAATGTCTTTATTATCTAGAAATCTGCCCATTCCAGTATTGAACATGCTCAATGATTTGAGCTTCCACAGCCCTCTGGGATAGAAAATTCCAAAGATTCACCACCCTCTGATTGAAGAAACTCCCCCGCATCTCAGTCCTAAATGGCCTGCTCCTTATCCTGGAGACTATGGTCTTAGCCCCGGCCAGGAGAAACTTTTAAAAAATTCATTTTCACGAGATGTGGGCTTTGCTGGCTAGGCCAGCATTCGTTGCCCATCCCCAATTGCCCTCGAGAAGGTGGTGGTGCATTGTCTTCTTGAACTGCTGCAGTCCCTATGGTGTAGGTACCTCCACAGTTCTGTTAGGAAGGGTATAAGAGTGAAGGAACAGTGACATATTTCCAAGTCAGGGTGGTGAGTGACTTGGAGGGGAACTTCCAAGTGGTGGGGTTCCCATGTATCTGCTGCTCTTGTACTTCTAGATGGTAGCGGTCATGGGTTTGGAAGGTGCTGCCTAAGGAGACTTGGTGAGTTCATGCAGTGCATCTGGTAGATGATACAAATGGTTTCTACTGTGTATCGGTGGTGGAGGGAGTGAATGTTTGTAGATGGGGTGACAATCAAGCGGGCTGCGTTGTCTTGGATGGTGTTGAGCTTCTCGAGTGTTGTTGGAGCTGCACTCATCTAGGCAAGTGGGGAGTATTCCATCCCATCATACCCCTGACTTGTGCCTGATGATGGACAGGTTTTGGGAGTCAGGAGGTGAGTAACTCATCACAAGCTTCCTAGCCTCTGGCCTGCTCTTGCAATACAGTATTAATATGGCTAGTCCAGTTAATTTTCAGGTCAATGGTAACCCCCAGGATGTTGATTGTGGGGGATTCAGTGATTTTAGGGCCATTGAATGTCAAGGAACGGTGCGCGAAAGGCTTGGAGGGGGTTCCCTAGATTGCTGGGATATACCCTGCTGGAATGACTGCTGCTTCCAGATGTGGAAGGGGAGGGAAGAATTGGGGATATATACAAGTGGCTGGGGGAGCAGGGAGGTGAGCGTGTGGTGAAGATCAAGGAGAATTGGGAAGGAGGAGATCAATTGGGGAGTATGGAGTGGGGCACTGGGAAGGGTAAGCCGGACCTCCTCTTGTGCAAGGATAAGCCTGATACAGTTTAAAATGGTGCACAGGGTGCATATGACTCGGTCGAAAATGAGTGGGTTCTTTCAGGGGGTAACAGATGAGTGTGAGAGGAGTGGTCGGGGGCCAGCGAACAACCCGCACATACTTTGGGGTTGCAAAAAAATTAGGAAGATTCTGGGCGGGAGTGTTTGCCGTCTTAGCAAGAGTAGTGGAGGAGGAGGTGGACCGGACCCTTTGGTGGCGATATTTGGGGTTTCAGAGAAGCCGGAGCTCATGGAGAGGAGGAAGGCCGATGTTGTGGCCTTCGCCTCTCAGATTGCACGCCAGCGTATTTTGCTGGAGTGGCGGTGGACATCGCCACCCGGGGTAGCAGCGTGGTTGGGTGACCTGTACGACTTCCTGCAGTTGGAGAAGATAAAGTATGAGTTAAGGGGCTCAGCAGGGGGGTTTGAGAAAAGGTGGAGGATGTTTGTGACCGTGTTTGAGGAGCTGTTCATTGCAGTGGGGTGGCGGGAGGGTGAAATATGGGACAATTCTATACAGACTGTATATTTGATTGTTGGGGAGTATGTTTCCCGGGGTGTTTATTGGCTGTAACCTGCTTTGATACATGTTTTAATAAAATACATTTTTTTTTAAAAGAATGTCAAGGAGCGGTGGTTAAGTCCTCTCTTGTAGATGATTATCACTGCCTGGCATTTGTGCGGCGTGAATGTTACTTGCCACTTGAGAGCTCGAGCCTGGATATTGTCAAGGTCTTGCTGGATTTTCACATAGACTGCTTCAGTGTCTGAGCAGTCGCAAATGGTGCTGAACATTGTTCATTCATCAGTGAACATCCCCACTTCTGACCTTATGTTGGAAGGAATCATTTACGAAGCAGCTGAAGATGGTTGGGCCTAGGACATTACCCCGAGGAACTCCTACAGTGATGGCCCGGAACTGAGATGACTGAACTCCAATTACCACAACCATCTTCTTTTGTGCTAGGTTATGACTCCAACTAGTGGAGAGTTTTCTCCTTGATTCCCGTTTTGCTAGGGGTCCTCGATGCCATACGCAATCAAATGCTGCCTTGATGTCAAGGGCAGTCACTCTCACCTCACCTCTGGAGCCCAGCTCTTTTGCCACAGTGCTTGAACCAAGGCTGTAATGAGGTCAGGAGCTGAGTGACCTTGGCGGAACCCAACATGAGCTCCAGTGAGCAGGTTATTGCTGAGTAAGTGCCACTTGATACCACTGTTGATGACCCTTTCCATCTGTTATGGGCCAGGGTTTAGAGAACCCCAAAGTGTATCATGGAGTTCACCTGACCCACAATGTTTAATAGATTGTGGTATGGGGAGCACATGGCCCACTCTACAGGTGCGGTACAGCAGAAATGGAAAAGTATTTTTTAAAGCAAAACAATGTTTATTCTATGAACTCAAGTTAATCTTTTTAAAACATAGTGAACATCTTAGCAACTATCAATTCAAATATAACCCCCAAAGACTACAACACTAAGTAATCCTTAAACTGTCCTTTTAACATCCATAAGACTTTTAAAAAACCTTTAAACAGAAGCACATCAGGTTAAAGTCACTACTGAGAGCAGTTATTAGTTTTAAATTATCAAAGGATCGATTTACAGTCTTTAGATTACAGAGAGAGAGACTCATAAGAGACTCGTACACCTTTCTGGCTGTGACTGCAGCTATCCAGCTCTGGAAATGAAACTAAAACACACCCTGCAGCAAACAGCCTAAAACGAAAGTAAAAAGCTGACAGACAGCCCAGCTCCACCTACTCTCTGACATCACTGCAGTAGTAAACACCCATTTCTTAAAGGTACTCTCACTACAGATATTTATTTACATACCCATTTATAAACACCCATTTCTTAAAGGTACTCTCACATGACACATCACTTTGCTATGATTGAGTGTAGACTGATAGGGGCCAATTGGCTGGGTTGGGTTTGTCCTGTTTCTTGTGTACAAGGCACGCTTGGGGCAATTTTACACATTAATCGGGTAGATGCCAGTGTTGTAGCTGTACTGGAACAGCTTAGCTAGGGGTGCGGCAGGTTCTGGAGCACAAGTTTTCAGTACTATTGCTGGAATATTGTCAGGGCCCATAGCCTTTGCAGATACCAGTGCCTTCAGCTGTTTCTTGATATCATGTGGAGTGAATCATGTTGATTGAAAACCGAGATCTGTGATGCTGAAGACCTCCAGAGGAGACCGAGATGGATCAAGCACTTGGCACTTCTGGCTGAAGACTATTGCGAATGCTGAAGCCTTATCTTTAGCACTGATATGCTGGGCTCCTCCATCATGGAGGATGGAAATATTTGTGGAGCCTCCTCCTCCAGTGAGTTGTTGAATTGTCCACCACCATTCACTGCGGGATGTGGTAGGACTACAGAGCTTAGATCCGATGCGTTTGTTGTGGCATCGCTTAGCTCTGTCTATCAATTGTTGCTTCTGCTGGTCGGCACACAAGTAGTCCTGTGTTGTAGCTTCACCAGGTTGGTAACTCATTTATCGGTATGCCTAGTTCAGCTCTGGCATGCCTTCCTGTACTTTTCATTGAACTGGGGTTGATCCCCTGGCTTGGTGGTAATGGTAGAGTGGGAGATTTGCCAGGCCATGAAGTTACAGATTGTGGCCAAGTACAATTGTGTTGCTGCTGCTGGCCCACAGAGCCTCATGGAAGCCCAGCCTTGAGTTGCTAGATCTGTTCGAAGTCTATTCAATTTAGCACGATGGTGGTGCCACACAACACAATGGACCGTATCCTCAACGTGAAGAAGGGACTTTGTCTCCACAAAGACTGTGTGGTGGTCACTCCTACTGATACTGTCATGGACAGATGCATCTGCAGCAGGCAGGTTGGTGAGAATGAGGTCTAGTATGTTTTTCCCTTTTATTGATACCCTTACCACCTGTCACAGATCCAGTATAGCAGTTATGTCCCTTAGGACTTGGCCAGCTCAGTCAGTAGTGGTGCTACCAAAACACTCTTGGTGATAGACATTGAAGTCCCCCACCCAATGTACACTCTGTGCCCTTGCCACCCTCAGTGCTTCTTCCAAGTGGTGTTCAACATGGAGGAGTACTGATTCATCAGCCAATGGCGGTTGGTATGTGGTAATCAGCAGGAGGTTTCCTTGCCCATGTTTGACCTGAAGGTACGAGTCTTCATGAGATCCAGAGTCAATGTTGAGGACTCCCAGGGCATCTCCGACTGTATACCACTGTGCTGCCATCTCTGCTGGGTCTGTCCTGCCAGCGGGAGAGGATATACCCAGGGATAGTGAGAGTGGTGTCTGGGATGTTATCTGTAAGGTATGAATCCGTGAGTATGACTTTGTCTGTGAGACAGTTCTCCCAATTTCATCTCAAGGCCCCGGATGTTAGTAAGGAGAACTTCAGAGTTGGCAGGGCTGGGTTTGCTGTTGTCGATTCCTGTGCCTAGGCTGATGCCGGGTGGTCCACCTGGTTGCATTCCTTTTTATTGACTATGTAATGGTTTGATACAATTGGGCGTCATTTCAGAGGGCATTTAGGAGTCAACCACATTGCTGTGGATCTGGAGTCACGTGTAGGCCAGACCAGGTAAGGATGGCAGATTTCCTTCCCTGGTGAACCAGCTGAGGGTTTTTCTTTATAAAAACAATCGACAATGGTTTCATGGTTATCGTTAGACTTTTAATTCAAGATATTTATTGGATTGAATTTCCACCACTGCTATGGTGGGATTTGGACTGTCAGTCTCCAGAGTATTACCCTGGGTCTCTAAATCACCAGTCCAGACAGTACCACAACGTCAATGCCGCCCCATTCTATCTATTTCTAGCGCTACGTTTCAACGAGATAACTGCTGGCTTTATACTGAACGAATAATTTTCAAAAGGATGACAAGGTCCAGCCTGCAGTTACAAAATTGCTATTGCATAAATTTTATAATAATAGATGCTAAAATGTTGAGTCATCGAGTTTTACAGCATGGACAGAGGCCGTTCAGCCCATCATGTCCACGCCGGCCATCAAGCACCTATTTACTCTAATCCCATTTTCTAGCACTTGGCCCATAGCCCTGTATGCTATGGCATTTCAAGTGCTCATCTCAATGCTTCTTAAATGTTGGGAGGGTCCCAGTCCCTACCACCCTTTCAGGCAGGGAGTTCCAGATTCCCACCACCCTCTGGATGAAAAAGGGTTTCCTCAAATCTCTGCCAATTACCAACTCTATGCCCCCTGGTGATTGATCCTCCACTCAGGGGAAAAGTCCCTTCCTATCCACCCTAGCTATGTCCCTGATAATTTTGTACACCTCAATCAGGTCTCCCCTCAGCCTTCTCTGCTCCAACCAGCCTCTCTTCATAGCTGAAACGCTCCAGCCCAGGCAACATTTGGTGAATCTCCTCTGCACTCATTGGTACCAAGTACAAGTACCACACATGGTACTTGTCCAAGTGCACGATTCCCTGGTTTCAAGTGGATTGGGAGCCTATAAATGTCAGTGTTACAACATCTCATTCAAAATAGTCAAATATCACAAAACAATATCACCCGGGAAAGCCGACACGGAGCCAAAGGAAGTGATATTGGGGCAGGTTGGTCAAAGAAATCGGTTTTAAGGAGTGTTTTAAAGGATTAGAGGGAGATAGAAAAGAGGGGGGGGGGGTAAAAGGTGTTTGGGGTTGGGAAGACCAGAGCTTAGGAACTTGGCAACTGAAGACACTGCCACCAACGGTGGAACAAACAGAACTGCTGTACAAAATGACAGAATCGGAGCAACAGATGGTTCTCGGAGGGCTGCAGGAGGTTTCAGAGCGCCAGAGAGGCAAGGCCACGGAGTTTGAAGAGGAGACTGAGAAATACAAAATTGAGGCCCTGCTTGACTAGGAGTCGGTCAGTGAGCACAGGGGTGTTGGGTGAATGGGGGTTGGTGAGAGTTAGGATACGGGCAGGAGAGTTCTGAAGGAAATCAAATCAGGTTCTGAGAGGATGAAGTCCAAAGATGTGAAGGTTAGGTGGGGTTGCAGGGATGGGGCAGGATGGTCTTTCAGAGGGCCAATACAGACTCGAAGGGCCGATCGGCCACCTTCAGACTGTAGGGATTCTACGAAAGATGAGTGCCATTGAGCAGAGAATTGGAACAGTCCAGTCTGAAAGTTAACAAAAATATGAATCAGCCACAAACGATTTATTTCAGACCATTAGTTACTCAGTCCTTAGAAATAATAACTGTTATGCTGCAGAAGGTGGCCATTCAGCCCATCCGGTCTGCATTGGCTCTCCAAATGAACATTATGACTTGGTGCCAATCCCCTGCACATTGTTTCTATTCAAGTAATAACCCCAATGCCTTCTTGAATGCCTCGATTGAACTTGCCTCCACCACACTTTCAGGCCCAAACCATTTCTTGTGTGAAAAAGTTTTTTCTCACAGCACATTTGGAATCACTTATGTAAACTAAACAAACTGAAGCCACTGGGAAATTTAAATGAGACCATTCTTGAATTCAGAGGCTCTTGGGCACCATAGATTGTATTAGAGTCTTGACATCAGGCAGGATTCATGGTTAGCGTTAATAGGGAGCCTCCTTATTAGGCACAATGGCACAAATATATTTCAACCTGATGCACAGAATTAAACAGTCTCCAGTATAATTAAGGCCACCCTCCCACACTTCCCTATTGCATTGGGAGCACTATCAGTCACGTTCACACAATATTAGTCACACGGCTCTGTGGGCTGCAGTTGCAAATCGAGCACACAGGCAACATGCATCAGAGGAAGAGTCTTTCAGGTGAGGCTTGAAACTGAGCCCCTGGCAGCTCTCAGGAGGATATTTTTTAAATCCCATAGTGCTATTTTGATGATGAGCAAGGGCATTCTCACGCCCTGGCCAACTTTAATCCCTCAACCAACATCGAAGCAAATAATTTGATCAGTGCCGTTTGTTCTTTGTGCGATTTTATTTTGAGCACACTTTCAGTTGCATTGCCTCCATGCCGGCAGTGACTAAGTATCTCATTGGCCGTGTCTCACTTCAGAACCTCCTGAAAAGTTGCTATTTAAATGGAAGCTGTTTCTTCTTGTTCGTCAAGGGCTTTTCAAAATTAAAACTTTGCCGTTCTTCTTGGCGTCGTTCAGAATAGGCTTGATTTAGAATTTAGAACAGTACAGCACAGAACAGGCCCTTCGGCCCTCGATGTTGTGCCGAGCAATGATCACCCTACTCAAACTCACGTATCCACCCTATACCTGTAACCCAACAACTCCCCCTTAACCTTACTTTTTAGGACACTACGGGCAATTTAGCATGGCCAATCCACCTAACCCGCACATCTTTGGACTGTGGGAGGAAACCGGAGCACCCGGAGGAAACCCACGCACACACGGGGAGGACGTGCAGACTCCGCACAGACAGTGACCCAGCCGGGAACCGAACCTGGGACCCTGGAGCTGTGAAGCATTGATGCTAACCACTATGCTACCGTGCTGCCCTTATGTTAATAATGTTATTTGCTACGCTATGCTATACAGTCATAGAATCCCCACAGTGCAGAAGGCCATGTGACCCATCAAGTCTGCACTGACCCTCGGAAAGTGTGCTGTACCTAGACCCCCCCCTCCCCCAAATAATCTAGAACCCCACTTAACCTTTAGACACTAAAGGGCAATTTATCATGGCCAACCCACCTAATCTGCACATCTTTGAACTGTGGGAGGAAACCGGAGAAAACCCAGGCAGTAACAAGGAGAATGTGCAAGCTCCACACAGACAGTCACCCCAAGGCCGGAATTGAACCCGGATCCCTGGTGCTGTGGGGGAGCAGTGCTAACCACTGTGCCACCGTGAAGTATAACACAACGCGACTGCGCAGCCGTGCAAAGAGACAAGAAAAAGTATCTATAGCGCAAGTAAACGCCCAAGAGGCCAATCACAACCTGCATTTGCATAGCACCTTTAAAATAGCAAAACGCCCCAAAGCACTTGTCAGGGCCATTATGGAACAACATTTGATGGAGCTACGTCAGGAGATGCTGGAACCAATGCTGAAATGATTGGTCAAAGAAGCAAGCTCCAAGGAGAAGGACTGTCGGGAGCCGGAGGAGTTTAGACAGAGAATTCCAGAGCTTCAAGCTTTGCCAGCTGCAGGCAAGACTATCAACAGTGGAGCAATTAAATCGTAGGTGCGCAAGAGGTCAAAATTGGAAAAGTGCAGATATTGGAGAGGTTGGAGGGCAAGAGGAGAGGGTCGGGCGAGGGGAGAGGGGCCATAGAAGGGTTTGAAAATGAAGAGGAGAATTTAAAAATCGGGGCATTTCTCAACCGGGAGCTAGTGTAGGTCAGCGAGCACAGGAGCGATGGTTGAACGGGCGCACGGTAAGGTACGAGCAAGAACGTTTGGAAGATGCATGGAAGAGAAAAGCAGCCTAAACCAACCAGACAAAAACTGAACCCAATCAGGAATAACGGAATGTAAATTAGTCCTTGCAAATATAGAGATACACCTAAAATGATTTTAAAAAACATACATTCTGCAGAAATTAGCATCAGAGAAGGCCTCATGTGGCAGGATGTTAAATCAAATGCACCCCAAGTCTTGTGCGATACTTTTTCCAGGATTTTATGGTTCCAAATTTTCTTGGGAAATGAGGTCAGAGATTCTGAGTGGAGAAAACAGGAGAGAACGGAACTGGGGCACAGAGATTGAAGTTGTTTTCCTTCACAAAAACCTGGGCAATGGATTTCCTGCTGGGGTTGAGGGCTCAGGCAGGTATTGATCACCTCACATTGAGGGGGTAGAGAGAAAATCATGATCAATGGGATGCCGTTTCCTATCAGAATACTTGCAGCCCTTGCCACCTTTCCACCGAGCATACTGGGACATAAGCAGGGTCCCAGCATCTGCATTCGTGAGATTCCTAAGTATTGTCTGAAGGAACCTGCAGGTGGGAATTGTAAATCTCTCTCTGTCAAATTTACCCCCATATAAAAAGGAGTTCAGCTGGGCACAGGCCCTGCACCAACAAAGCCTTGTCTGACACAGGCATTGCCAGGTCACGATGCAAAGTTCCACCTCCCTCAAGCAGGTGCACAAGACTGAGGCAGAGACTTCCCCACACCCCCTCATCTATTTAAATTAGGTATCCCGTCCTGCCAACCTACTGCTGATAGGGTTCCACAGCAGACCGGCAGGAATTTCAGCCACTGTGGATATTTTTTTCAATAAAGGACTTCACTTTAAGAGTTGAATTAGCACGAGAAAACTGAAGATACAGCATAAACTCAGGGTCATTTGTACATGGTGGATTCTCCAATATTTCAGCAATCTTGTTGTTTTCACAGTTCCTGATTTCTTACAGGGTTTTTTGGGGCTGGTCGGATCAAGTCTTTAATCAGTTGGAAACGTCGGTCTGACACACAGCTTTCACACTGCGTTCCAATGAGTCAACATCACTCCTTGAAACAACAGTGATGGCGATAAGCTTATCACGTTTATGGAGCTTGTGATTTTTTTTCCCTGTGGCAAAGTTTGGAGTGTGACTGATTTTCCAGGCAATTCCTTTGAAAATGGAGATGCCATACTCAATCCTCTTGTGAGGGCAACATCAATAAGGGAGGGTGTCACACCACCCTTTGTCAAAGAGGTAACAGGAAAACATGCAACCCAGCCTTTCGGTGAACATCAAGTAAGTCTGACAAGGTTGGAGGAATTCTACACAGCGGTAAACATTGACTTGAATCCATTCCCTATGTAGCTCTTCCTACACAGTACATTTGTCACACACTCAGCCATCGAAGAATTGGGAACAAAAGGAATCCATTCAGCCCTCTTGAGCCTGTTCTGTCATTCAGTTAGATCGTGGCTGAACTCTATTTAGCCAACTAGGTTCCCCCACTATTACCAGCCTTGACCAATAAAAACCTGCCAATCTCAGTTTCGATTCACCCCCATCGTCAACAGCTTTTTTAGGGATAAGAGAACACGGGATTTCTGCTCCCCTTCCTGACTTCCTACCTCAAGGTTCCCCCACTTATTCTGCACCCCCCCCCCCAAGAGAAATAGTTTGTCTCCCTATCAAACCCCTGAACCATTTTACACATCCCAATCTGATCTTCTGTATTCAAGGGAATGAAGTGAAATGAAAGTCACCATAGTCCCCGAGGACCAAAGGCTGCTTTCCCCTTTTGAGAGGGAGAACTGACTGGTGATTTAACCCGAGGGTCACCACACCTCAGGCTAGGGGCAAGGCCGAGAAAGCGGGGCCTTCACGGATAACCTCAGCCAGGTGGGAATTGAATCTGCGCTGTTGCCATTGTTCCGCATTACAAACCAGCCGTCCAGCTAACCAACCCCCCCCCCCCCCCCCCCCCCCCCCCCCCCCCCCCCCCCACCTCCCCACCTCAGCCTCTTCTATGCACCCTGTCCTTATACTTTAACCATTTTTTTAGCCGGGTTATATTCTGGTGTAATCGCCCTTTCAAAGCCAATATCCCCCCTGAGATGCAGTACCCAGTGCTGAACACAGTATTCCACATACGATTGTTAATAGAATCCCAGCCGATTGGAGTCAAAAGCAAGACACAGAGCTTTTCATCACAGTGTGAATTGACTGTGTTCAGTCTCAGAACTCTCCTCTAACACCCAGCGGTCTCCTATTTGCCCATATGAACAAATTAATGGCCCCTCGACTACTCCGCCAGATGAAGAAGTATGCATCACCACTATAAAAGGAAGTGCCAGGAAAATCAGGCATGTAAGAAAAAAAAAGTTTCATGTCCCCTATTTTATATGTGCTCAATGTACTTCCTTAAACAATACATATCCTAACAATGTATTAACTGACCATTAGCAATGACCTCCTTATGTTTCAAATGCATGAAGCAACCTGGGCTAGTAGGCTTTAGCCAGTGATGGCTAGAAGCACACCCAATCCTTATTTAAGTGTCAAATGAGATTCAGACGAATTATATATCTCAGGCTACATACCAGCTGTAAAGCAGATTTAGTTAAATCTAACCTAATCCAAACAAGAAAAGGCAGATTTCCTGTGATTATGATACATTTCTCATCTCTGCTTTAAAGCGGTTTCACATTCATAAATCTCAAAACATGAGTAATTGTAACGTGGAGTGTGTATCAGAATCAGTTTGTGTAACTGGATAGCAGGGATGTGTTCCATGTGCAAGGCTTGCCAAGTCAAAGCAGAATTCACTGGGGCATCTCAATAAAGGGCTTTGAATTTTACAATTTGTCCCCTGATTAAGATACTAATTGAGAGAGGGGAGCATCAAGTGTTATCCCTCACAGAAAATATTTTTTTTGTATAGAAACATCATTTACCCCATTGACTGTAGCTGACCATGGGGATTCTGCTATCCTATGTTGGAAATCGAACGGAACATAAAATCCAGCTGCAATGTATGACAGTTGATTGAAGCAAACACAGCATCAGTGTCCATCAAGAACTGACCTGCATTTAAAGGATTTCTTACAGCACAGAATGCTTCACTTGAATTAAGTTTCAAGGAGAGTCTGGCTCAACACATATTAGCCAGTCAATCTGCAAGCTGTACATGACACAGCAGATCTGTGCATCGGGAAACAGGATCTAGGACCCCCTTCTCTCCCCGCTTCCTCCGCCCCCTCCACCACCCAGACCCCCATTCCTGCTGTGATAGACAATCAGAGCGGATGCCTCGGGGAACCTCTCACCACACCCAAAGCTGGGAGACTCCCTCAGCGATATTAAAAAAGTGTTGGGCGGACAGTACAGGAGGCGGCCATTCGGCCCATTGAGCCTGCACCGACCCTCAGAAAGAGCACCGCCCTATCCCCATCACCCCACCTAAGCTGCACATCTTTTCAGGCACTTATGGGCAATTGGTGGAGGATTCGGGCCCAGAGGGCGACTGTCCGAAGGCTGTCAGCCGCCCAGTGTCGGGAGTAGAGAGTACACATGAAGCTCTCTGCAGTTGGGTGCAGGGCTCACGCGTGCCCGACACTGTCCCCCCTCACCCCCTGTTGGGGACTCCCGGAATCTGGCACATCATAATTGAAGGTTCTTTTGTTTTTCTGCCTCAGTAAATAGTTCAGGCAGCATCCTATTGCCCACCCCCCTCCTCCGCCAACACCGTCCCTCCCCATCACCCACCTTTCCCCTCTCTCCCCGCCACCCCCCTGACTTTCCCTTCTGTTGGTACAGAGGCGAGGGTATCTGGTCTCTCCAGCGCAAAGTTTAGTGCTTGTACTGTTTGTTCTTTTGTACAACTGTGTTGTGAACTGTTTTAATAATCAGAGTATCCACCCCCCCCCCCCCCCCCCCCTCCCCTCCCTCCCTCCCGGTACATTGGTACTGAGGGGAGGGTACCCTGTTTCTCCAACACAAAATTAGTGTTTGTAACGTTTGGCCTTGTATATATATTTTTTACTATTTTAATAAAACAATATGGCCAATCCACCAAACCCATACCTCTTTGGACTGAGGGAGGACACTCATGCGGATAAGTGGAGAACGTGCAAACTCCACACAGTCACCCGAGGCCCGAATGGGATCCGGAGCAATAATCCCCAACCCAACACCAAAACAGGTGATCTGGGTATCATTACCTCAGGTCCCGCTTGTGGGATCTTGCTGTGCATAATGTGGCTCCCGCTTTTGAACTGTATGGCAACAGCCCCAAGAGCATTCTGTTCCCTCCAGTGTGATAGAGGACATGCTGCGGTCGGGCAAGGCGCTATATAAACGCGAGTCTTTCTATTCTCCACCTGAGTAATGCATGGCTTTAATACCGAACGGGGAAGGTTTAGGGCCTGATACAAACTGCCCACTTTAGGCTGAAAAGATGTTTCACCCCCCACGTGGGAATCCGGTGTTTCAAGGGCCAATACAAGTTGTTTACCTTAGCAAGTGTTATAGCAGTTCTTCCCCCCCCCCCCCCCCCCCACCACCAAACATAGTCAAAGTTGACACAGGAAGAGAGAGGTAGGGCCACAATCAAGGCATTTTGGCAGCTAAGGGTACAGGGTGGCAAAAAAAATCGAGAACGTATTTGTTTTTTTGCAACAAAAAAAGTTTGCAATTAAGTTGAAGTAATACTTTTGTGCAAAAAAAAAACCACCCACAATACATGCAACCCACTAACTTCTGCCTGTAAGATTTCCGCTTTCAAAACGATTCTGACTGCTTCATTAGATTTTGAGGACAGGGGACAACACACACTCCCCCCCTCCCCTCCCCGGGGTAGTTGAGAGAACTGGGGGCAGAATTTGCTTTCTCTCTCTCTCCCCTTCCTTCCTTTAAGATTACTAAACTCCAGTGAAGTGAACAGCGCCTGCCTGTTTTAACAAGGCTTTCAACCCTGCCTTGCGAAACAGCCTCAACAATTCAATATCACCTCATTACCAGAGGCCCCTCTGCCAGGTTTTTTTTTTAAAGACACACACTTCCGACTTTTGTCACACTCTTGAAGAGGCAAAGGGGCCTTTTTCTTCTGCACAACCCAAACATTTAAACTCCTCCCAAAAACTGCAATTGAATGGAAATTGCAAATTTCCTTGCAAAGTTTATCAGTTTCGTTTTAAACTCTCAGGAGTTACACTCACCCCAACGTGCTGATGAAACCATTGACAGTCCCTTCGGCATACAGGGACACAATGTCCCCAATGTGGAGGAAGCTGGACAACTTTTCCATCTTTGCATGTTACTGAGGCCAATCCGCGAGTTGAGGGGAGACTGGAGAGAGAGAAGTGACTACCCTCCAAAACCGTGCTGGGTGGACCGGGCCGGAGAACTGGCTCTTCAAGGCAAGCAAGAAGCCAGGAGAGCTTCCAAAGTTGACTCGCCCACTCTCTGGCTCCTCGACCTGAGCCCAGTGCAGAAACAAACAAAACGTAAAAACGCACGCCACCAAAAATAAAAAATGAGACAAAGCAGCAACGCGGAAGTGAGTGGAGGAATGTCATTCACTGTGCACCCCGCCTCCTCCCTCCCATCCAGCCAGTGTCCCACTCTGCTCTCATCGAGCTCCAGCAGCCTTGAGCAAATGCAAAGTATCCTTCTGCAGTTACCTTTCCAGTAATGTGCCTCTACACTCCACTGCTATGTCAGCCCGTCAGATCATCTCGCCACCAGATCATTATCAAATCTAATTCTCATTATAAATGATTGTAAAATCTCATTCATAACCTATTTGCTATTTTAAAATTTAAAGAAACAAGAGGAGCCACACGCTGTCCCATCCTGGGATTCCTTGACGACTCCATTTGATTTCTAACCTACTCCTTGTTTTGTTGAGTTCAAAACAAAATGAAACGTTTTGTGCTGATATATACAGTTAATCATTTTTATTTACTGAAACTATATAGACGGATTGATCAATTGGGCAGATCAATGGCAGATGGAATTTAACCCCGAAAAGTGTGAGGTGATGGACTTTGGAAGGAGTAACAAAACAAGGGAATATTCAATGAACGGCAGCACACCAGGCAGCTCAGAGGGACCTTGGGGTGCTTGTCCACGGATCCCTGAAGGTGGCAGGACAGGTTAAAGCAGTGGTTCTCAACCAGGGTCCATGTAACATTAGAACATAGAACATAGAACAGTACAGCACAGAACCGGCCCTTCGGCCCTCAATGTTGTGCCGAGCCATGATCACCCTACTCAAACCCACGTATCCACCCTATACCCGTAACCCAACAACACCCCCCTTAACCTTACTTTCATTAGGACACTACGGGCAATTTAGCCTGGCCAATCCACCTAACCCGCACATCTTTGGACTGTGGGAGGAAACCGGAGCACCCGGAGGAAACCCACGCACACAGGGGGAGGACGTGCAGACTCCACACAGACAGTGACCCAGCCGGGAATCGAACCTGGGACCCTGGAGCTGTGAAGCATTTATGCTAACCACCATGCTACCCTTACTGGGGGTCCACACAAAAAAATACCGAATTGGGGGTCCGCGGTGATATTTTAGTGGTCCATAGAGCAATTCAACTTCAGAACAATTGTTATTACTGATAATTACATTTTTACAGTAATCTACGCCATATTAAAATACTAAAAGTAGAAATATTCATGTAGCTATGAATTTTTATGGCAATCAAGTAGAAGAAAAAAACTTTACATTCGTAACCCTGAGTTTGAAAACCCCGATCTAGAAAGCACAAGTCAGGAGTGTGGTGCAATACTCTCCACTTGCTTGAATGAGCACAGCTCCAGCTACTCTCGAGAAACTCTACAGTGTAGAGTGCACGCAAAATTCAAAGATGGGAAGCATAATATATGGAAAACAAATGACACTGCTAAAAAGTACCCACTACTCTGGGAAAAAGCACAGCTCTACGTTATAGCTCTTCCATCATCTTACCTTGTTGAATCAGGATTTAGTCGTGTTTTTCACTTATTATCAAAAGCTCGTAATAGACTCGACATTGTGAAAAAGGGTGATCGACTATCATTGACCTCGATGGAGCCGAATATAAAAAAACTCGCTGAGCAGCACCAACCACAGGGATCTCATTGAATAAATCTGCATTTTTTTCTTAATTACTCACTTAGGCCTATCTTAAAATGGTTTATTATGAATTATTTACTAGTGTACATAATGCTCATTTACTATTTCTTTAATATTTGATACAATTCCTTTACTTTTTTGTTAGTGAAAAATATAAGTAGCTTTTTTTTCTGTGGAATGGCTATGGGGGTCCACAAAAAAAAATTAAGAGGAAAAGGGTTAAAAAAGGTTGAGAACCACTGGGTTAAAGGGTACTTAAGAAGCCATATGGGACACTTGCCTTTATCAGTCGTGGCATAGATTATAAGAGCAGGGAGATTATGTGGGAGCTGGACAGGACTTTGGTCAGGCCACAGATGGAGTACTGTGCGCTCACTGTATGGTCGCCTCACTATAGGAAGGCTGTGATTGCGCTGGAGAGGGTGCAGATGAGATTCACCAGGATGTTCCTTGGGATGGAGCATTTGGGCTATGAAGATAAGCTCGATTGTTTTCTTTAGAGCAGAGAAGGCTGAGGGGGGGACCAGATTGTGTACAATTATGCAGGGTATGGACAGGGTGGATAGGAAGCAGCCGTTCCCCTTAGTTTTTTTTTAGAACATACACTGCAGAAGGAGGTCATTTGGCCCATCGAGTCTGCACCCACCCACTTAAGCCCTCATTTCCACCCTATCCCCGTAACCCAGGGGTGGGCAAACTTTTCCGTGCAAGGGCCACATTCAGAAATTCACAATTTTAAAGGGCCGCATAGTATATTAAGTAAAATAATTACTTCACCCGGTTATGATTCTGGGCGCCTCATATAGAACATAGAACAGTACAGCACAGAACAGGCCCTTCGGCCCTCGATGTTGTGCCGAGCAATGATCACCCTACTCAAGTCAACATATCCACCCTATACCAGTAAGTAACCCAACAGCCCCCCCCCCCCCATGAACCTTAAAAAAATAAAAATAAAAACAAATTTTAAAAAAATTATTTTTTTTTTTTAATGACTTGGTGGGCCGCATAAAGACCTTTGGCGGGCCGCATGCGGCCCGCGGGCTGTAGTTTTCCCACCCCTGCCGTAACCCAATAACCCCTCCTAACCTTTTTGGTCACTAAGAGCAATTTATCATGGCCAACCCACCTAACCTGCACGTCTTTGGACTGTGGGAGGAAACCGGAGCACCCGGAGGAAACCCATGCAGACACGGGGAGAACGTGCAGACTCCACACAGACAGTGACCCAGCAGGAAATCGAACCTGGGACCCTGGCACTGTGAGGCCACAGTGCTATCCACTTGTGCTGCCCTGAAAGGAGTAATGATTCATAGAATTTACAGTGCAGAAGGAGGCCATTCAGCCCATCAAGTCTGCACCGGCTCTTGGAAAGAGCACCCAACCCAAGCCCACATCTCCACCCAATTCCCATAACCCAGTAACCCCACCCAACACTAAGGGCAATTTTGGACACTAAGAGAAATTTATCATGGCCAATCCACCTAACCTGCACATCAGTTGAAGGGTCAATCATTTCATAATGAGGGGCAGGTGGCTTGGAGGGGATTTGACGAAATGATGTTTCACCCAGAGGGTGGAGGGAGTCTAAAACGCATTGCCTGGGAGGGCTGCAGAGGTGGGAACCTCCTTTATAAAGTACATGGATGAGCATTTGAAATGTCATAACATTCAAGGCTATGGGCCAAGTGCTGGAAAGTGGGATTAGTATAGATTTAGTGTAGCTTTGTTAGTGCAGACCCAAAGGTTCGAAGGGCCTCTTCTGTCCTGTATGACTATGAAATATAAAATTAAGACGAAATCCAATCTCCCAGCCCTGTGTAATCTATAGTGGTAAAACCTTTGACAAGGGTGATGGTAGCCTCATGATAATATCACAGGACCCGGAATGCAGCTTACTGCTCTGGGGACATGGGTTCAAATCCTATCACAGCAGCTGGTGGGAGTTTAAATTTGATATTTAAAAAGAAATGTGGCATTGAAAACTAGTCTCAGTAATGATGACCAAGTGGTTGTAAAAACCTGTCTGGTTCATTTTCTGCCATCCTTGCCTGATCTGGTTTGCGCTCCAGGCACACTTTAATATTGGCTCACTTTTCACCCCACCATCTTCCGCTTTCAAAGGATCATCTTCCACCATTTCTGCCAACTCCAACATGATGCCCCCCCCCCCCCCCCCCCCAGGACCATCTGTCACTTGTTCTTTAATTTTGCTTTCACTGAGGACTGACCTTTGTTCTCCTATTAACACATTCTGCTCCCTTACCTTTATGCCAATGTTAGCATCTCCCATAATCCTTCACGCTGCCATTAATGTTTCCTCTGTTTTGTGCCCAGCACATCATTGTCCAATCTCTCTCCGTGCTTCTGCCAATCACTGACCTTCCATTTTGCTTCACCTGCTCCACCTCTTGTCATACAGTATATAATCCCTCGCATTTCACCCTCACTTTAACTCTGAAGTAGAGTCATACTGACTTGAAATGTTAACTTTGCTTCCTTCTCCACAGACGCTGCCAGACCTGCTGAGGTTTTCTAGCATTTTCTGTTTTAATTTCAGATTTTCAGCATCTGCAGTATTTTGCTTCAGTCTTAATGGTTCACTCTTAACTGGTGCAAGGAGACTTAAGAGATGGCAACAAATATTCGCTGTTCCAGCAACACCCACGTCCAATGGAAGAATAAAAAGTTTGAATCCACCGAACAGAGTGGATGATGTTGTTTGGCATTGTAACAAACATTGGTCCATCATCTGAAATTGTCTCAAGTTTGGACGAATATGAACAGGATCAGGCCATTCAGCCCTTCGATTCTGTTCCAACATTCTGTTAGATCATAGCTATTAGTTAATTTTCCCATTTCTGATTGTCTAGGACTCTCCCAGTATGGATATTGATTTCAAAATATTTTTGCTTAAACTATTTCCTCCAGCGGGAGCACACTTTCACATCCTCCTCTGTCCACACCTCCCCATTGGGATCTCTCCACAAAGCAACCTCCAGCTCTGCACCTGCATCCATCCTGAAGTCCTTCTAGTCACACCTACTGTACAAAGAAAATGAACCAGACAGGTTTTTACAACCACTTGGTCATCATTACTGAGACTAGTTTTCAATGCCACTTCAAACTGAGAAGCCAGGGAAGGGTAGGGCAGTGGGAAGTGGGACAGGTAATGAGTGAGGGAATGGAAAGCATAGGGTTCAAGAGAGATTTAGATCAAGGGACAAGGATATGGAGGGGTTAGGAGAAAAATGGACTGGGGGAGGGTGTGGGAACAGAGATGGAGTAGGGGCATGGAAATTGGGATTGTGTGAGGATTAGGGTACAGAGGGAGCCTGGGACGTGGTGGAGGGAACAGGGGAAGAGTTGGTGTTGGTGCAAAGAGACAGAAACTGGGGGATGGGGATCAGGGACGAGATGGAAACTGGGAGATGAGAGTCTGAGGAAAGACACTGAGAGGTGTGGATCTGTGAGGAGGGTGGGAGACAGAGAGGATGAAGCAAGAGCAGCCTGTACAGGGGTGTGTGAAACTTGGGCTCCTTACAGTGGGGTAGACAAGGAGAAATAGATCCACGGGTGAGTGACTGGGATCCATGAAGACAGAGACCAAGGATCGTCATTGGCGGAATTGGGTATTAGACAGTGAGCTACCTCACCACAACTTTGAGGGAGAGACATTAAAAAGGCAGTGGGGGCAAACATTTGAAAGGTAAATGACAGAAATATCTGAGGGGATGGGATTCCGGGAGAGAGCACCAGTGCTGGGGGCTGAATGGCCCTCCTCCGGTACTATCATTTCAATCTTTCTATGGAATCTCTCATTTTGCCGAGTCTGAGCTCAGTGATTCTGAAATGTTGGCGCTGAGCTGAGTTTAGGACAATGTGCCCTTTGCAAGCTGCCCTAAACACCGAGCTCACTGCTCTCTGGGCAGTCTCTCAGTTTGTTTCAGGACAGTCTGTGTCTGTCCAGCTGTGACGTGTGAAGACCAAATACAGACCAGCTCTGACACTGAGGCTCCCAGTTTAGTGTTGTCACCTTCACACACAACCAGAGTCTGAGGAGGTAGGGAGGGAGGCCAGGCCTGTTCAAAGTAGCTCCAACTGGGAGTCCTGACAGTATCTTGAGCAGTGCCTGGGAGCCTGGCTAGTTTCAGATTGAATATCAGTGGGTTAGAGGATTATTATTAGTTCCAGATGCCGGGGTATAATTTATTCCTATCAGTTACATATAGACTATCAATAAATTATGGTGTCACTGTTGATTATGAAGAAAATCTGAGTGTTGTCACTATTGGTTATCAGTGCAATTTCAGTGAGTTATCTTTAGTTACTGCTGGAATTAAAGTTCCTCCCACCTCTGAAAATCATGTAGCCACCTTCAGTTTCCCCTTGTTCCCTACCCTTGTTTTCCCCTCTTCTGCTACCCCATCTAGGATTTGATAAACCATAGTAATTTAAGTTACCATAGTCCCAGATGACCATAGGCTGCTTTCCCCTTTGAGGAGGAGAGCTAACTGGTGGTGATTTAACCTGAGGGTCACCACCAGTCAGTCGAGGGGCCAGGTTGAGAAGGCCGGGCCTTCATGAATAACCTCAGTCGGTACGGGAATTGAACCCACGCTGTTGGCCTCTCTCTGCATCACAAACCAGCTGTCTAGCCAAGTGAGCTAAACCAGACCTTAATAAACTATATATGCTCTGAGATTGAAAAAATAAAACAAGAGACAAGAAAATAACTTTTCAAAATTTTATTTTAGAAAGAACCACCAGGGTAAATATTCTAAAAGCTGCACCATGATTTTATTAATCCCATTCTTCAGCATTTGTGAGTCAACTTTTGCGTTTCAGTATGGTTTAGTAATCATGCTCTGGCCTCAGAGTCATGTGGGTTCAAGCCCCGCTCCAGACTGTATGGCTCGAATTCTCCGGCCATTCACTGGCGGCGGGATTCTCTGGTACCGCCAGCAGCGCGCCCCAGCGTGGGGTGGCGTCAATGGGAATTCCCGATATTCCACGCCCCCCCTCACCCGTGATGAAATGAAGTTCCCGCCAGGAAGGGTGGGGACTTCACTTTACTAAATTAAAATATCATTAGCGAGCCATCCTGCCGGCACTTTCACCCTCATTGAATATTCAAACTGGTGATGTCACACCGACGCGATTGACAGCGTATAAAAATGTGAAGCTGGTGACCTCACCTCTGAAGCGGGTAGCGTCGGTGAGCACGCAGGTTGCCATTACCCACCAGGGAGTCCAATTGGGAAGGGTCACTGGAGAGGACGTGTGGAAACTAACCAAGAGAGGATTGAGTCGAGGCATTGTGGTGTCAGCTTGGAGGTGGGGTGGACATTTGGCCCCCTCAAGGCTGTAGGGATGAGCTTTGTGGAAGGTCGCTGCCAATGGTCCTGGAGTCCAAGCTATCAGGATGTTATCATGCGTGGCTGATTGTTCAGGATGGAAGACTTGAATGATCAGCAATCCATGATAGTTTGGGCAATAAAGGTTAGAGTTAACAATCACAATGAGTGGAAATTGGAGTCCAGAGATTGGAAGCCACATCCCTAATAACATCCCTGACCCTTCCTTGATGAGCCAATATTGTAATGCACGATTGTGCCACTGATTGGCGCCCTGTAGTTATCTGTTTGAGAGTGAAGTCCCAAGCATTGAACTCCATGGCTTGCACCCACCTCTCGATAAGACAGCTGTGGAACGAGATTAGCCCCCAATACAACGGAGCCAAGGTTACCAAACTCAGCATGCAACCCTTAAATGAGAAGTTAAATGAGACTTTCCAGCATTTTCTCTTTCGTTTCAGATTCCAGCATCCACAGTAATTTGCTTTTACTTAAATGAGAAGGTGCTGTGGCAGCATTTCGTCCCCCTAGGAAGTCAGCGCACAGGTCAAGTCATGGTGCGCAAGTGCCCTCAGTCTTCACCTATGGAGGGGGGGGGGGGTCCGCAGGCCATTAAGGCTCTCCAAGGTAGATGCCCATCTATCACATAGAGTTGGGAGAGTCTCATTTGGGGACATGGCCATTGTGTGAGAGAGTAAGGGAGTGCAGCTCATTGGAAAGGCGCATATCTAGGGGAATGTGTACAGGTCGATGTCCAACGTCTTGATAGGGTAATGGTCAGGACATTGACAAGACCCCTAATTGCTCACAGATCTGTTTTCTCCCTTTCAGTTTTTGGAGTGTGAGGATGATGGACCCAATGGCTGTTCTTCTGATTGCAGTGGACCCGGAGAGAGGATGTCAATGTGCAGCTATACGTGGACAGGACCAGCACCCTGCAGATAAGGTTGCGGCATGGCCTGCTGAGTTACCAGGGTCAGGACGACACATTGAGGTGTCTCTGAGGAGACACTACTGGCCACGGGTATGCCGGGGGAGAACAACCTCCAGATGAGGGCGATCCAGTGCTGGAGAAGACTGCATCTGTTCTGAGGAATGGCGGACCACTTGTGCCAGGCGATGCGCCATGTGGCAAAACATGGATGGGGAGGTCACCCATTGCCTGTGGCTTTGAAGGTTACAGCTGCGCTGAACATTTATGTCAGTGGCTCGTTACAGGGTTGCACAGGGAACCTTTGTGGCATCTCTCAGTCTGCAGCACACAAGTGTGAAAGGGAGGTGACAAAGGCGCTATTTGCGAAGCCACAAAACGACATCAAGTGTGACTGGGACCAGGTGAGCCAGGATGCCACATCCATGAGATTCCCGGCATAACTGGCTTTCCCAAAGTGCAGGGTCTGATTGGCTGCCAGTATGTGGCTCTGCACACTCCAGGCGATTGGTGTAGCCTTCATGAACTGCGAGGGATTCCACTCCGACAATGTGCCGATCGTCTGTGACAATATGATGAGCATAATGCAGGTGTGTGCCCGTTTCCCGGGAAGCATCCACGATAGCTCTCAATGTTCCAGGCAATGACCATCTCCAATATGATAGAATCAGATCATAGCCTCTTGCTATTCAGTGGCATTACCATCACTGAAACCTCCACTATCAACATCCTGAGGGTTACCATGGATCAGAAACTGAACTGGACTAGTCATATAAATACTGTGGCTACGACTTCCGGTGGCGGTTTGTTGCACGTTTTACTATGGGCGTAAAACGCGTTTATTGGAGTGTATTAACACGCCTCCGAGTTCGACGTGTGCTTAACACTGCTAGGCTCTGTTCTATGTAATTATTTAAGCTCTGGAGTCGCCAGCTGCCGTATAGGCAACGTCACAAGTATTCCAAGGTCAAATTCAAAGTAATAAAGACGATACACCGATTAGTCAAGTTCAAACGATCAATATTTATTATACAGTTAATAATAAATACTCATGCACACACTAAGAGACTAAGCTACAACTAAACATAAGCAAACAGAATACTTATCTAACAGGAACAGGCAAGGTCAGAGAACGAGGCCTTCGTCCTGGTTTTGTCTGCAGCCTTCAGCAAGCGTTCTGGCACTTGGGAGTCTAGCGGGCTTGGATCGCGTAGCGAGCGTTGAACTTACGGTTTCGGCGGCTGGTGCTCAACGGCTGGAGTCAGGATACCAGGTGTCAGTCGGGGCCGGAGCACAGGTTTAACAGACCGGACAACACGAGGTCCCTATCTTTTATAGGGGTTCCGTTGTCCTTCCCTCTTCTCGGGCGGGCTCTACCTATTGGATCAATTTCTTATCGATACTGGATTAATTCCCCAATGCGAGGGGGTCTCCGTGATGGAGGGGGCGTTTCTTATGTCCTTTTGTTCGGAGGTTTCTGGTGCCTCGATGTCTGGGTCTTGATTGGAATGTGTCCATTCAGAACCAAATGTATCTATTGTGTGGGTGTTCAAGTCTGATGGCCTCATTAGCATGCAAAGCGTTTTGCCATTTGCACCTAGCTAAGGTCTCTTCACCTGAGCCCAAACTGGTTTCTGCTGCTGCAGAATGCAAACTGCTCTTTGCAGACTGCTGTTCTGGCTGAACTGTCTGTTTCTCAGCAGCCTTCCATTTTAGTTTGGCTCAGTGTCCATTTTGCGTGGCCAGCATGGCTACATTCCCTCCTTGTGATCCTCACAATCATACTATTGTGAAGGATCACCTATGTACTTTGCCTCCTTGTGTTCTGACCTCTTGCCGGTTCCTGTTCTACTCTGTTCTAAACTATGGGAAGAAGAGAAAAAAAATTTTAACTAACATTTCTACTTGGCCCTATGTCAAAGGGACATGCATTACTACAATTGGGAACCTCTACCTATCACTATTAACCTTAACCTTAACTTAAACATTTAATCACTCTAAAACCTTAACCATTCACACCACAACATCACACTTCCCAACTCGGCAGTCGAGTATGGAACAATATAATACATGGCTGAATTTTATTTACAGAGTGTTGTAATCAGTGAGGGGTTGAGGGGTTTGGTGGAATCCGAAGATGGGGGATTGCACTCTATAGATGGGTGAGGTGCTGGAACGAGAGGCTCTCCTCTTCCATTTCCTCAACCTGAGGGTCTGCACTAGGACGATGAGGATCGCAATCACCAACAGTGATTCGATTATGTAGGACATGGAGTACCACGTCATGAATTTAGTACACCAGGTCTGAACCTCGCTGATCAGAGCTGAGCACTGGGGGTTTGCTGTAATGGACACATTTACGGTGGGGGTTGTGGGGGAAACGTGTCTTGTTTCCACACATATACATATGACATTAAATAGTAATAAGTGGGCTTCCATCATTTTGCTGTTCTTCTTCTTTCTCTTCCTTCTTCCTCCGGTATTGACAATCCTGGCTTCGACCTCTGTCTCGTCCTTTGAAACCTTTGGGATCAAGCACAGTATCTGTCAATACACAGTTTAAGACCTTTACTTGTTAGTGCATCTGTCTTTCAAAACCCAATTGACCCTTTAAAATGACTGGCTAAGTCACACCCTGTGACTCCCCTCATTTTTTTTTCAAAAAGCGAATTTAAAGACCAGCATACACCTAACAATCCTTCCTTCTGCGAGCCGTCTCGCAGGCTTTGCTGATTTACCATCCGAATGTTCCCGGATGTAAATAGCATGTGGGATGGCGGCCGAAGGGCTACCTAACCTAAAATGAAAACAAACTTGGAAATAAACATCCGAATGAGTTGCGTATGGGCCGCTACGGGTATGAGTTGGATGGGATCCCCGGGTAGGGCGTGCTGTGCCATACCCGAGCTTGGCTGACCAAGGGTTGGTTCTCAGACAGGGCGGGTCCTCAGTGCCGTTTGTCCACTGCCTGAGTAACCTGGAAAGAACGGGTACGAATGTGTTTACCATGACTTGCAGCCTCTATTTCGCCGAATAGAGGGGCACCTAAAAAACCAAGGGAGCCAAGATGCTCCAACTGAGGACATCACTGAAGTTCTCAGAGATATCTGCGGACAAGCTATTTGGCGTGTGGCCTTACAACTTTGGAAAGGATCTCCAATCAAACCGAAGTTCTCAGAAGTTTCGGCAGACAAGCTAACGTGTATGTGAGGTGGTCACAATCTTTTCAGCTGAAAAGAAGATGTCCATCCTCCAGCTGAACAATGTACAATCCTGAGACAAACAAACATGAAACGAAGACAAACATACGTGCAGGTTCCATCAGAAAGGACATCGTTTCCCTCAAACGATTCCTATCTTACATCATCTGGACACCTCACTTTGATTCTGCCTCTGTGAACAGGGTCACAAAGGGGTTGCCGTGTCGGGAGTCAGACACCGTGTCGTCCTGCTCTCCCGGATCCCACACCCTTGTGTGGATCAGGCATGCTATTTTGGAGTTGTGTGACCGGGGGTCACTTTCATCATTGCGGACAAGTCTGTAGGAATTGTCCCTGTGCCATTGTGTAGCGTCGAGTGTGTTGTCGGGGTAGTCGGGGTCGGGTGGTGGTTCTGGGTTTTTGAGGTAAGTGACTTCCATGGGGTCACTGGAGTCGGGGTCGTAGTTGGTGCAGTGTGGGCTGTATGGCTGTGTGGTGTCGCTGTCCTCAGAGGCAGTGTCTGTCCTACTGTCTCTGCTGTGGCAGCTTGTGGGCGTGTCGGGGCGTGGTCTGTAGTGGTCTGTGGGCGGAGTCGTGGGCGAGTCCGTGGATGAACTGGTCTGTGAGGGGGATGGTGGAAAAGTGTCTCTGGTGGGCGGGGTGAAGTGTTCTGCCGCGTCTAGCAGGACATGGTGAGCATGGTTGGCCTGTGTTCCATAAGCCTTTAACTGGTTTATATGGAACCACGCGGTCTTCCCATTAGGATATTTGATCCTGTAAACGGAGGGGCTAATTTTGTCCGAAATTGAGTAGGGACCGGAATATTTTGGAGCCAAAAAACTGCTGGGGTTATAAACAGATAACATTACCTGTTGCCCAACCTGGAATTCTGTGGTGTGTACGGTCTTATTGAAACAGGCAGTACGTTGCTGTCGGCGTTTCCCTAGCTGGACTGCGGCTGCGAGCTGTGCAGACCTCACAGTCTCAACTAGATCTTTAACTGCCTTTTCATGTGTGAGGGCCGTCACTTCGGGGCTTGTCATGTCCAGTCCTAAAAGGAATTCTGTACCTTTCATAGGGCGTCCGGTCATGAGTGTGTGTGGTGTGTATCCTGTCGATGTGGAGACAGTGTTCCTTATGAACATAAGTGCAAAGGGGAGCACTGAATCCCATGTGGAATTGTTCTCTTGAACCATTTTCCTAAGGGTAGTTTTTAGGGTCCGATTCATGCGCTCCACAATCCCGCTGGACTGTGGATGATACGCAATGTGGAAGTTCTGTTTGATTCCGAATATTGTCAGGACGTTCCTCATGACCCGTCCTGTAAAGTGAGATCCCTGGTCCGAATCGATACTTCGGGGTAAACCCCATCTCGTGAAGATGTGGTGGGTCAGGATCTTTGCAGCTGTCTTAGCTGTGTTTGTTCGTGAGGGAAATGCCTCTACCCATTTGGTAAAGGTATCTATCACCACCAGAACGTATTTATAGCCATTCCGACAAGGGGGCAATGGACCTATAAAGTCGATCTGGAGGTTTGTCCAAGGGCCGTTAACTGGGCGAGTATGCCGAAGTTGTGCCTTCTTAGAATACCTGTCCGGGTTATTCTGAGCACAAATCAGGCAATTCTCAATGTAGTGCGTTACATCATTCCTGAGATCAGGCCACCAACAGAGTTGCCTGAGGTGCCTCGTTGTTGCATCAATTCCCTGATGCCCGTGTCCGTCATGGAACAAGGCAATCATCTGATTCCTGTCCTGCTGTGGGACCACATAAAGTCGGTCCTTAATGATCACACCCTCATGTGTGGTCAGTGCGTGTTTAAAGTGCTCGTAAGCAGGCACAAAGTTTCCCTTGAAAACCTCCCTGAGGTCTCCGTCCTGTTTTTGTGCTGCCACGAGGTCTTTAATATCAGTCTGTGAGACTTGGACTGCGCTCACAGGGGCGCTAGCTGGTGCGCTAGCTGGGGGGGTCCATAAGTGTCCTCTCCTGGAACCTGCCTTAGCCAACGCGTCGGCTTTTACATTCCCAGGGGGTGATGACCTATGGTGACTTCTTACTTTTATTATGCCGAAGGTCCTGTCCTTCGCTTTCGCTAAAATATGCTGGAGTAGAGGGGCTGATGGAAGGGGTTTTCCGTCTGCGGAGACAAAACCTCGTGTCCTCCACAGGGGCAGAAAATCGGTCAAACTGTTACAGACATATAAGCTGTCTGAATATATGTCTGCTGGGCTGGGGAAAGAATCGGGGTGGTCCACTATGTACGCTATGGCTGCTAGCTCTGCTGCCTGCGCGCCTAAGTGACCTGGTAACTTAAGAGCGATTTCTTCGAGAGCGCGCCCCTGCGCGTCCTCTACATAGATGCCGCATCCTGTGATACGCTCACCATTTAAAACTGTGGAGGAACCGTCTACATAAATCCTCAAGGGTCCACACGTGTCTGTGGGCTGGGGGCTTTGTTTTGGGTTCCCTATCTTCCTGGGGGGTGTTTTGGCTAAAAAGGGTCCTGTGTTATGCAGGGGAGCTACAATTTCACAGTCATGGGGCTGTCCGGGGTATTGGAGGTTGTCTGCTAAGTATGTGTGGGTGCGTGTCCGTTTTACTGTAATGTCCCGTCCTTGTAAAAGTAGGGTCCATCTAGCTGCCCTAATCTGGCTAACTGAACCGTCCTTCAGTCGACCGTCTAGGAGTAGCTGTGTGGGTGTATGTTCGGTTAGAATGGTGATGGGGTTTAGTCCGGTTATGTATGAAAAGTACTGTACTGCCCAGAAGACAGCAAGGAGGTGCCTCTCAGAGGCCGAAAATCCTTGTTCTACTGGGTCTAACAGTCGGGAGGCATAAGCCACTGGTCTTAGCTGCTCGTGCCGTTCCTGAAGCAACACGGCCGAGAGGGTCAAATCGGTGCTCGCTACCTCTATTGCGTACGGTGAAAGTTGGTCGGGGACTAGCAGCGCGGGTGCTGCACTAAGGGCTCGTTTCAACTCTTCCACAGCGCCTGTATGCTGCGGAAGCCATTCCCAGGGGGCTCCTTTCTTAAGGAGGTCTGAAAGTGGGGCGGCTTTTGTCGCGAATCCGTCGATGTGGTTCCGACAATAGCCAACCAGTCCTAAAAACGACCGGAGGGCTGAAACATTCTGGGGAAGGGGCAATTTGACAATCGAATCAATTCTTTTGAATTCGATCTCGCGTTTGCCGTGCGTGATGACTGATCCCAAATACATCACTTTACTTTCCAATATTTGGGCCTTTTTCGGGTTAACTTTACAGCCAATTTCAGTTAAGAGTTCCAGGAGTTCGGCCAGAAGCGAAATGTGCTCTGCCTTTGTGTCTGTCTGCAGTAGTAGGTCGTCTACATACTGTACCAGACAATCGGGTCGGGAAAATTTCTCTAATCCACTTGCCAGCTGTCGGTGGAAAATGGAGGGGGAATTGTGGAATCCCTGTGGGAGGCATGTCCACGTGTACTGCTGTGTTTTAAAAGTGAATGCGAATTTGTATTGGCACGCTTTTGCCAATGGTATTGACCAGAATCCATTACTGATGTCCAATACCGTGAAGTACTTGGCGTTGAGACCCTGCTTGAGCATGGTCTCGGGACTAGTAGCTACCGTTGGGGCTACTGCGGGGGTTACTTTGTTGAGTTCCCGATAATCGATGGTCAGACGCCATGATCCATCGGGCTTCCTCACTGGCCAAATAGGGGCATTGTTGGTGGAGGCTACCGTTCTCAGTACACCTTGGTCCAACAAGCTGCCTATAACTTTTTCTATTTCCACCTCTGCCTCGAGGGGAAATCTATACTGCTTTTGCGGTCGGGGGTCCTGTCCGGTAACATGAACTTGTCCAGTCATTCTGCCACAGTCATGACGGTGACTTGCAAATGCTGTCCTGTGTTTGTTTAGTAGGGCCTTAATTTGTCGGTCGGTGTGGAGTGTAGTCAGGTCGAATGAGTACTCTCCCACTGCGCTAATCCGATTAGCGTAGTCTCCTACTGTGAGGGTGGCTGGGGCTCTGTCTGATCTAGCCATTCGCCAGACACACTGGTTCACTGGGTCGAACGACAAGCTGTGAGCGTTCATAAAATCTATCCCCAGGATGTGCTCTGCTGTCCGGGGAAGATTTACTAAAACTACGGGGTGCCTTGTGGAAATGTTCCCTAGCTGGATCGCTACGGGTGCTGTGATATGTCCCTGCTGCGAGTGTCCGGTGAACCCGCTAAGTGTGATGGTGGAGGTGGTCGGCCACGTGTCTGCGTGTGCCGTGGTTGTGGAGTTAATGGTGGTGCGGGATCCTCCTGTGTCCCACAGTAACTCTATGGGCTTCCCTTTGACTTTTGCCGTGACTACGGGCCTCCCTGATGAGTCCCATAGTGTGTCACAGACCCAAGTGGGGGAGCCCGAACACCGTCAGTTCGTCTCGTCCACATTGGTGGGTCCTGACTGTACTACTACATTGTGGATTGGTTTTGCTTTGTTGCGGTTCAGAGTGCCTGTCTGCTGGCCTCTCTGAGATCGCTGGGGTGCTTGGCATTCTTTTGCCCAATGCCCTAACTGTCCACAGTTATAGCATTCCTGTCCTTTCTGTTGAGGGCTGCTCTTGCCTTCATTTACCCATGCGGGCTTCTGGTGCTCTCTGACTGCTTGGATATCTGCAGCAGCCTGAGCCTCTTCTGGGGATCTAACCTTTGCTTTTGCCTGAAGCGATTGCTCCCAAGCGCGGGACAATCTTTTCAGGACCCATTTTTCGTTATGGGCCTCTTCTGAGGGGTCGTAATTATTGCAAGCGCTCTGTCCTGCTTCTGTTGCGTGTGAGATAATTGTGCGCGTCCACTTAACCATGTTTTCGCGGGTTAAATGCGCTCTATCTAGCTGTCCGAAAACTGCGCTGAAATGAATCCACAGCCTTCCTGCGAATGCTGTGGGGTGTTCGGATCTCTTCTGCCTGCACTTATTCAAGCCTTCTACGGGGTCACCTCTATTGTACCCGATGGCATCTAAGATGGCAGTGTGCATCTCCTCTAGGCTGCCTCCTGCCACGTTTTGTGGGTCGGGGAGGGCTGCCACTACACTCTGGTCTAAGCTCAGCACGGTGAGCTTAACCTGCTCTCTCTCATCCAGGCCGTACATGGTAGCCTGCTGTTTTACTTTCGCGAAGAACTGGTGGGGGTCTGCGGTGGGGAGGAACGGAGTGATCTTTTCACAAGCGTCCCTTAGCTGGG
Source organism: Scyliorhinus canicula (assembly GCF_902713615.1). Lineage (NCBI taxonomy): Eukaryota > Metazoa > Chordata > Chondrichthyes > Carcharhiniformes > Scyliorhinidae > Scyliorhinus > Scyliorhinus canicula. The sequence goes on along the minus strand of NC_052156.1, from coordinate 105,985,628 downwards.
TTACTGTTAAAGGGGTGGTGTAAGTTATGTCTGGGGCGCCTTCTGATTCGGCTTTCCTCTGTGTGGTTACGGGATTCATGGGTGCGGTTATGATCTGAGCTGTGGGGGGTTGGGGTGCCTGTCGTTTCTGCTGAGCTGCGGGCGCACATGTTCCCTGAACATACCGCTGCGCTGTCTCGCTTAATTCCTGCCAATCTGGGGCGTTTTCCCCATCTAACTGAGCTCCAAAGGTGCTTTGGAAGCCATTCTGCACCGAAAGCAGAGATTGCAGTTCCGCAATCTGTTTTCTGCATTTCGCGTGGTCAACTGTGCTTTGTCTTTGTTCGGTCGTTGCAGCGTGGAGTGCTCTCAAAGCTGCTTTGAGATCGGAGCATTGCCTCTGCAATGCCTCCACCTGCTTCTCCGATTCCTGTCTTATCAGAACGGCACGTTGCACGTCCTGATAGGCTTTCTCATACTGGGTCTGGGAACTGTTCAGATGAGCTAGACAAGACTGGTGAGCCCTCTTGGCATCATCCACCTCTCTATCCTTCTCTGCCAACTTCCCTTTAAGATCCAGGTTTTCTTTCTCGATGTCCCTGACATCGACCTTACTCATTCGGTTCCTTTCCTCTAAATCTGCCCGGAGCGTCCTGATGACCTCCTCTGCGCCTCGCAACTGTGCCAAGCAGGACACAATCGCCATCGGCTTGCGTGCTTTACCTAAACTCTTTTTGTGTATTTGAGAGAGGTTCTCCCACCAAGTATGACCTATACTTCCGGGACCTGTCTCCTCATTTGCACAAAACTCTTTCCAAAGGGGCCATCCCTTTCCCTGCAGATATTTGCGGAGTTCCAGCTCCCACGTGGGACACTGGCCTACCCTGCTACTGCTGCTGGTCGCTGCGACCACAAACCTTTCTGGGTCCATCAGACGTTCCATTGCCTGCATGGCCATTTCCTCTGACTCTCTTTTTATAATTTGGAACAGGGGGTTGCTGGGGTGGTGTTTCGTGAAAAGGGTACGGCTTACGCTATTTTCCGATTACAAAACTACCGAAAGTTTGTCGCAACAAAAAGCTTTCAGTTTTACCTTACAGCCCTGTTAGTACGCATGCACTAAAACACACTTCCGAATTTCGCTTATTATTTTGAACACCTTGAATACTTGTGATCTCTTTCTTTCTCTGCAATTTGGAGTTCTAATTCAAATTTCAGGGTCCTGGACACTGTGGTGTTTCCACTTGCAACAGGGTCCCACCAGAGTCGCCACTAAATGTTGCACGTTTTACTATGGGCGTAAAACGCGTTTATTGGAGTGTATTAACACGCCTCCGAGTTCGACGTGTGCTTAACACTGCTAGGCTCTGTTCTATGTAATTATTTAAGCTCTGGAGTCGCCAGCTGCCGTATAGGCAACGTCACAAGTATTCCAAGGTCAAATTCAAAGTAATAAAGACGATACACCGATTAGTCAAGTTCAAACGATCAATATTTATTATACAGTTAATAATAAATACTCATGCACACACTAAGAGACTAAGCTACAACTAAACATAAGCAAACAGAATACTTATCTAACAGGAACAGGCAAGGTCAGAGAACGAGGCCTTCGTCCTGGTTTTGTCTGCAGCCTTCAGCAAGCGTTCTGGCACTTGGGAGTCTAGCGGGCTTGGATCGCGTAGCGAGCGTTGAACTTACGGTTTCGGCGGCTGGTGCTCAACGGCTGGAGTCAGGATACCAGGTGTCAGTCGGGGCCGGAGCACAGGTTTAACAGACCGGACAACACGAGGTCCCTATCTTTTATAGGGGTTCCGTTGTCCTTCCCTCTTCTCGGGCGGGCTCTACCTATTGGATCAATTTCTTATCGATACTGGATTAATTCCCCAATGCGAGGGGGTCTCCGTGATGGAGGGGGCGTTTCTTATGTCCTTTTGTTCGGAGGTTTCTGGTGCCTCGATGTCTGGGTCTTGATTGGAATGTGTCCATTCAGAACCAAATGTATCTATTGTGTGGGTGTTCAAGTCTGATGGCCTCATTAGCATGCAAAGCGTTTTGCCATTTGCACCTAGCTAAGGTCTCTTCACCTGAGCCCAAACTGGTTTCTGCTGCTGCAGAATGCAAACTGCTCTTTGCAGACTGCTGTTCTGGCTGAACTGTCTGTTTCTCAGCAGCCTTCCATTTTAGTTTGGCTCAGTGTCCATTTTGCGTGGCCAGCATGGCTACAGGTTATGAGGTAGTAGGTCGTACATTTGGTGGCTACCATTTCAGTCGGACTTTTGGACCTTTTCCCCTGACTTTTTTGCGCTTTTGAGCGCAGAACTGGAAAGCAATAGTACTCAGGCACAGGACCCATACAGAACTGTATGGACCTAAGAAGCTGGAGGGACCGTAAACAGCATAAGAAGTGGGCGAGTAAGGGCACAGTGGAGGCTGTGAGAGAGACCAGCATGGCTGGTGTTCAGAGCAAGGAGCCAACAACCCAGCCCACAATGGAGCAGCTGCTGCAGACTATGCTGGAGGGCTTTTTGGCTTTGAAGCGTGACAACTTGGAGCCGCTTCAGAAGTCGATTGATCAGATGGGAAAAAGGCTGGATGATCAGGCTTAGAAGTTCCAGCAGTTGGAGAAGTCAGTGGAGGAGCAGGCTGACTTTCAAACGGTGGCAGATGTGGAGATTCGGAGGCTGAGGAACCAGCAAAAAGTGCTTCTGGAAAGGCTGGAGGACCTGGACAACAGATCTCGCCTGCAGAACGTGAGAATCGTGGGCGTCCCGGAGGGGGCAGAGGGGCTAGATGCTGCCGCATATGTGGAGGGTATGTTTCAGAAGTTGCTGGGGAACGAGTTGTTCCCACGCCTGCCGGTGGTGGACAGGGCACACAGAGTGCAGGTGAGGCAGCCGCGACAAGGGGGTCGCTCACGAGCGATGGTGGTACGCTTTCACAGGTACCTGGACAAGGAATGGGTGCTGCAATGGGCAAAGAGCACACAAAGCTGCACTTGGCACAATACCACCCTGCGTGTGTACCAAGGTTTGAGCGCGGAGGTGGCCAGGAGGAGGGGAGGCTACAGGCAGGTGAAGGAGATACTGTATAAAAACAAGGTGAAATTCAGGCTGCTTTTTTGGCGCGACTGTGGGTTACGTATGAGGGTCAGCACCACTATTTCGAGGAACCCGAAGAGGAATGGACTTCGTTAAGAAGCAAGGACAGCCCTGAGCTGAGGACATTTGGACTCATGTTAGAGCTTTTAAGTATATGTGGTGTCTCACCCGTTTTGGGATGTATCTTTTTTTTCTTGTTTTTGCGTGCTTTTTATGTAGTTTTCCTGAATGTTTCCTGTTTGGGCACTGCTTAGTTGGAGTTTGGCTTGGGGGGGGGGGGGGGGGGGGAGGAGGAGGATTAATGAAGAGAGGATTAATAAAGAAAACAGTTAAAAGGGTTGGTTAAAATGGATGCTTCAGGAGAACTTTGTGCAATTTTTTTCTGTGTCTGTATGGGTAGGACTGAAGAGTGCCTGTTATTTCTTATCTCTTTTTTTTCTTGTTTAACTTGAATTGTGCTATTGTGGGGGTTGTTTATGACTTGTATAGAGTGTTTGCTTAAGTAGGGCTGATCTGGGGAAGTGGTGTGGAGGGGTTGGGGGGAGGGGTGACTGGGAACAATCTGTGGGAGACGGGCTGGTGCCGAGGCTGGGAGCCCCAGGCTAGCTGAGGGCAGATTGTCACCGGGAGCCGAGCAGGGGGGTGTCCATATAGTTAGATTAGAGCAGGGGTTAGGTGATAGGATGGTGTTGCTAGCGGGGAGAGGGGAGGAGTTGTTCTGCTGACGAGGATGGAAACTGGGCATGGCAACAGTGAGGAGGTCATGGGTGGAGCCAGCCAGGAGGCGGGCCAGAGGAAGCGCGACACATGGCTGGGGGGCTAGCCAAGGAAAGAGGATGGCTGATCGGCAAAGGGGGGGGTGGTGAAGTGCCCCCAACCAGGCTGATCACCTGGAGTGTTAGAGGGTTAAACGGGCCAGTGAAGGGGGCGCGTGTGTTTGCGCATCTGCGGGTTCTGAAGGCGGACATAGTCTTGTTGCAGGAGATGCACCCGAAAGTGGCAGACGAGGCTAGGTTAAGGAAGGGCTGGGTCAGTCAGGTCTTTTATTTGGGGCTTGATTCCAAGACGAGGGGGGTTGTGATCCTGATTAATAAAAGGGTACAATTTGAGGCGGAGGGCACAGCCTTGGATGGGGGTGGCAGGTTTGTTATGGTGAGGGGTAAGCTCGAAGAGTTGGAGTGGGCTCCCAGCCTCGGCACCAGCCCGTCTCCCATCCATTGTTCCCAGTCACCCCTCCACACCACTTCCCCAGATCAGCCCTACTTAAGCAAACACTCTATACCAGTCATAAAGAGTGTAGTCCTGGTCAGCGTGTATGCCCCTAATTGGAACGATGTGGATTTTATTAGGAGGTTGCTAGGGAAGATCCCCGACTTGGACTCGCGGAAGTTGATCATGGGCGGGGACTTTAATACAGTCCTGGACCTGAGCCTGGATCGGTCATGCTCAAGAATGGGCAGGTTGCCAGCGATGGCAAAGGAACTGAGAGGGTTCATGGAGCAAATGGGGGGAGCAAATCCGTGGAGATTTAGCCGGCCGACGGCGAGGGAGTTCTCGTATTACTCCCAGGTCCACAAGGTGTATTCCCGAATTGACTACTTTGTTGTGAGTAGGGACCTGCTGGCCGGAATGGTGGGGGCAGAATGCTCGGCTATTGCCATATCGGACCATGCTCCGCACTGGGTAGACCTGCAGTTTTGTAAGGACAGCTTTCAGCACCCACCATGGAGGCTGGAAGTTGGATTACTCGCGGACGAGGCGGTGTGTGAGAGGCTGAGGAAATGCATGCAGAATTACCTGCAGGTGAACGATACTGGAGAAGTCTCGGCAGTGGTGCTCTGGGAGGCACTGAAGGCAGTGGTGAGAGGGGAGCTGATTTCAATCCGGGCGTACAGGGACAGGACGGATAGGGCAGAGACGGACCGACTGATTAAGGAAATTCTACGGACGGACAGGAGTTACGCGGAATCCCCGAGGCCAGAGTTACTCGGGAAATGACAGAGGCTGCAGGCCGAATTTGGGGTGCTGACTACAGGCAAGGCTGTAGGTGCGATTTCTGAGCATGGGGAGAAGGCCAGTAGAATGCTTGCGCAGCAACTGAGGAAGAGGGAAGCGGTGAGGGAAATAGGGAGGGTAGTGGATGGGGAAGGTAATCTAGTGGGTGATCCAGCAGGGCTGAACAAGGTCTTTAGGGACATTTATAGGAAGCTGCACACTTCGGAACCACCCGGGGGACTGAGGGGGGGGGGGGGGGGGGGGGGGGGTGAGGCGATTCTTGGACAGACTGACCTTCCCAAGAGTGGGGAGGGGGTTGGTGGACGGACTGGGGGCCCTGGTCAGGATCAAAGAGGTATTGGGGGGCCTGAAAGTCATGCAGTCGGGTAAAGCCCCGGGGCCGGACGGGTATCCGGTGGAGATTTACAAAACATTTGCCGGGATAGTGGGGCCGGTGCTGGACAAGGTCCTTAACGAGGCAAGAGACAGAGGGAGTTTACCCCCGACGATGTCGCAGGCCACCATCTCGCTCATACTGAAACGGGATAAGGACCCGGAAGCTTGTGGGTCATACAGGCCGATCTCCTTGATCAATGTAGACGCCAAGTTACTGGCCAAGATTTTGGCGACCAGAATTGAGGACTGTGTACCGGATGTAATTGTGGAGGACCAAACCGGGTTTGTAAAGGGGAGGCAGCTGGTGGCCAACATAAGAAGGCTGCTCAACGTGATTATGATGCCCCCGGAGAGTAGGGAGGTAGAGATAGTTGTAGCCATGGATGCTGAAAAGGCTTTTGACCGGGTCGAGTGGGACTATTTGTGGGAGGTACTAGGATGGTTTGGGTTCGGGGCAGGTTTCATCGACTGGGTTAGGCTATTGTATCAGGCCCCGGAGGCGAGTGTAAGGACGAATAGGACAACATCAGACTACTTTAGACAGGGCTACCCTCTCTCCCCACTGCTGTTTGCGCTGGCCATAGATCCGCTGGCAATTGCACTGAGAGCTTCGAGGGGCTGGAAAGGGCTGGTCCGGGGGAGAGGGGGACATAGAGTCTCGTTATACACCGACGATCTGCTGTTATATATATCGGACCCAATGATGGGGATGGACGGTATTATGGCAACCCTGAGGGAATTTGGCCAGTTCTCCGGATACAAACTGAACATGGCTAAGAGCGAGTTGTTTGTAATTCAGGCGAGGGGGCAGGAGAGTAGGCTGAAGGGGTTGCCGGTCAGGCTAGTGGGGGAGAGTTTCCGATATTTGGAGATTCAGGTGGCACGGGACTGGGGCAAGTTGCATAAGCTCAACCTGTCCCGACTGGTGGAATGAGTGAGGGAGGAGGTCCGGAGGTGGGATGCGCTCCCGCTGTCATTGACGGGGAGGGTGCAGACTGTTAAGATGACGATTCTCCCGCGGTTCTTGTTTGTTTTTCAGTTTCTCCCCATCTTTATCCCGTGGTCCTTCTTTAAGAGGCCGAATAAAATTATTCTGGGATTTGTATGGGCAGGGAAGTCCCTGCGGGTGAAGAGGGTGATGCTTGAAAGGAGCAGAGGAGAAGGGGGGCTGGCGTTGCCGAACTTCAGCAACTATTACTGGGTGGCCAACATAGCGATGATAAGGAAATAGATGGTGGGTGCAGGGTCGGTTTGGGAGCGGATGGAGGCTGCTTCCTGCAGGGGCACTAGCTTAGCAGCCCTGGTCACGGTGCCTCTGCCGCTTTCGCCGGCGCGGTACTCCACCAGCCCGATAGTGGTGGCAGCTCTTCGAATCTGGGGCCAGTGGAGGAAGCATGTAGGGGAGGTAAGAGCATCGGTGTGGACCCCAATCTGCGGCAACCACCGATTTGCCCCGGGGAATATGGACGGGGGGTATCGACTGTGGAGGGGGGCGGGGATTGTGAGGATGGGGGATCTGTTCCTGGAAGGGAGCTTTCCGAGCATGAGGGCGCTGGAGGAGAAGTTTGGGCTGGCGAGAGGGAACGACTTTAGATACTTGCAAGTGAGGGATTTTGTTCGCAGACTGGTGCCGTCTTCCCCACGTCTCGCGTTGAAGGGGAAGCTAAACAGGGTAGTTTCTCGGGGAGAGGTGACTGAGGGTTGTAGGGATGGTGGAGGTGACTGAGATGCGGAGGGGCAAAGCCATGGAGGGATTTGAAAATGAGGATGAGAATGTGAGACCCAGCATTGAGAGGCATTATACAATTCAGCCTAAAGTTTTTCACAGAGGTAATCTCTAGTGATGAGGGTGTTCATACTGTACTGAATAGAATGTGGAAAGCTGTATACATATGTATCAATAACAGCTTCTTCCTGCATATCAAGATAAAACTGTTATTACACTGAGCTCAATGTGAGTATTACAAATAGCCCATTCATTGTAATCAATGATCATATTTCAGTGCCTAATTTAACTAACAAAGCCAAGTACCACTAATATACCTGCTCTTTGACATAATTCTGATCCTTTACATGTCTCACTAACATAATGAAGAGTCTTTTTTATATTGTAGGGATAATGTAAACAGAGGATATATTCCGAAGAGTAGATATTTATTAAGTGTTGAAATTTAGACTCGCTTGCCTTCCCCTTTGATAAAGGCATTGATGAACATAGAACATACAGTGCAGAAGGAGGCCATTCGGCCCATCGAGTCTCCACCAACCCACTTAAGCCCCACTTCCACCCTATCCTCGTAACCCAATAACCCATCCTACCCTTTTTTGGTCACTAAGGGCCATTTATCATGGCTAATCCACCTAACCTGCATGTCTTTGGACTGTGGGAGGAAACCGGAGCACCCGGAGGAAACCCACGCAGACACGGGGAGAACATGCAGACTCCAGACAGATAGTGACCCAGCGGGGAATCGAACCTGGGACCCTGGCGCTGTGAAGCCACAGTGCTATCCACTTGTGCTACCGTGCTGCCCATTGATTATTGCCCATTGAGATTGATGTTTGATTAATAACCTCTATTGGAAAACGTACAAATGGAGCCCATTAGATAATTTCATGACCAGGAAGCCGGCAGTAGGAATAAAAAGGATTTATTTAACTGAACATAACGTGTGCCCACGGCAGTAACTATTTACACTTCACGTTCCCCATTGGGACAGCCACATGGCAGTCCCTGCTCGGGCCGGCTTTTTTGAATGGTATCACAGTGGTTAGCACTGTTGCTTCACAGCGCCAGAGACCTGGGTTTGATTCCCGTCTGCACGTTCTCCCTGTGTCTGCGTGGGTTTCCTCTGGGTGCTCAGGTTTCCTCCCACAAGTCCCGAAAGACGTGCTTGTTAGGTGAATTGGACATTCTGAATTCTCCCTCAGTGTACCTGAACAGGCGGCGGAGTGTGGCGACTAGAGGATTTTTACAATAAGCTCATTGCAGTGTTAATGTAAGCCTACTTGTGACACTAATAAAGATTATTAATATGTTGTTCGATCTTACGAGCCCAGCTGGGTGGGCCTGCGCCCACTACCGGAGAAGCACGTATCCCACAAGCCCCACAGGAAAATCAATCAGGGTTTCCCCATGGGCCCTGTGGGTATCTACACAAAGATACAGAGCTCATTAAACCGGTACCAATAATAGCATCTACTAAGGGTTCATTGGGGCTTGTAAGCAATGTCCACACAACAGCCCCATCCAAGACAAGACGGAGTTCTTAAAATGGTCTGGTATGTAGCACATTTTCTGTGCCTAAGGGTTGTAGGGGGAGATGAGGTTATAAGAGGGGTGAGGCCATGAAAGGATTTAAACACAATAATCATCTCAATGTTTAACTGGAAGAAATTGTGTGTCATTCAGGACATTCAGTCCAGCAATGTGACTACACAGAGGCGGAGAAAGGTGCAGAAAGATGGTGGAGAGATAGAGATCAATGTCATCAAAGCAGATGAGGAAGCTGATCCCATGCTGCTGGATGGTGTCACCAATGGGTAGCATGTGGATGATGAAAAGGTAGGAACCATGTTTAGATTTACTCTAGATTCTTGAATGATAAGGGAGTCAAAGGTTATACAGGGAACGGGAGGGCAGACAGCAAAGTGAGGTCGAGGCAGATTGCAATCAGATTAGCCATCACCTTATTGAATGGCAGAGCAGGCCCGACAGGTCAAATGCCACCTGGTACTCCAGAGGCGGCAGAGCAGGGCAGAATAGAAGCCATTGGTTGTGTAGTCACCCGGCAGCTGGAGTTACCTTTACAGAATCAGTTGAGTGAGCTTTATCCACACGTACTTTTCAATGTCAATCATGTAGAGCCATGAGATGTTCAATTTAGAAATCTACACACTCTCTGTAAAACCACCGTTTTGGAACATCAATAATCACCCGGTGCGGAGAGGAGAGGAGGAAAATATCCTTGTGAACCTGTTCTTGGGCCCGACCAAAGCTACAATAAACAGATCCAGGCAGCAGGCGACCGAGGGGGTCACCTAAAGCAACTTCCTGCCCCTCCACTGCGACTACATTTGCACACCGGGTGCCCATGGAAAGGGAGCGTGCGGTGTTCATGGGCACTATCGATGCCTTCCGTGCCCGCTGGGCCCCGCAGGGTCTGGGATGCTTCATTGACCCTCTTAATGACATTTTAATTTGATGTGTTGTTTCATTTGAGATTTGTTTGTGTTTAAGGCAGTATCCCTTGAAGGGGCTGCCCCTTTTCATTTGTCCCTCAGTTTGTTTAATTTAGTTTATTTGGTTTCATCAAAATAGTTGGAACATGATCCTGACCAACAAGCAGGTGGTGCTTGAGGCGGGAAGAATAGTTTTGGATGTAGGAGGCTGGTACATTATGGTCAATGGAAAATTGGAGGGGGTAAAGGTGGTATTAGTCAATGTGTATGCACCAAATTGAGACGATGTGGAGTTTATGAAGAGGATGCTGGGGAAGATACCGGACCTGGACTCGCACAGGTTGGTCATGGGAGGGGACTTCAATACAGTTATTGACCTTGGTCCTTGGTTTAGACCGGTCAAGCTCAAAACCGGGTAAGGTACCAGCAATGGCAAAGGAACTAAGAGGGTTCATGGAGCTGATGGGGGGGGGGGGGCAGCGGAGGGAGGGGGGCGGGGGCGGGGGCGGCGGCGGAGGAGGGGGGGCGGCGGAGGGGGGGGGAGGGAGGGGGGCGGGTGGCGGAGGGGCGGGGGGGGCGGCGGGGGAGGGGGGGAGGGAGGGGGGGCGGGCGGCGGAGGGAGGGGGGGGGGGGCGGGGGCGGGGGAGGGGGGCGGCGGAGGGGGGGAGGGAGGGGGGCGGGCGGCGGAGGGAGGGGGGCGGGGGGGCGGGGGGGCGGGGGGGGGGGAGGGGGGGCGGCGGAGGGAGGGGAAGGGGGAGGGAGGGGGGGCGGGCGGCGGAGGGAGAGGGGCGGGGGCGGCGGCGGGGGAGGGGGGGCGGCGGAGGGGGGAGGGAGGGGGGCGGGCGGCGGAGGGAGGGGGCGGGGGGGCGGGGTGGGCGGCGGCGGGGGAGGGGGGGCGGCGGAGGGAGGGGGGAGGGGGAGGGGGGGATGGATCCATGGAGATTTGGGCAGCCGGGGGTGAAGGAGTTCTCCTTTTACTCACACGTGCATAAAGTGTACTCCTGGATTGATTTCTTTATTCTGAGCAGGGCTTTACTGACGGGGGTGGTGGACACGGGATACTCGGCGATCACAATCTCAGACCATGCCCCGCACTGGGTTGACCTACAGGTTAGTAAAGATACTAATCAGCGCCCGCACTGGAGGTTAGAAGTGGGTCTTTTAGCTGACACAGTGGTGTGCGGGTGGCTGAGGAAATGTATTCAGAACTACCTGCAGGTCAATGATACGGGGGGAAGTTTCAGCAGCGATGGTCTGGGAGGTATTGAAGGCGGTGGTTAGAGGGGAGCTGATCGCGACACGGGCCCATAGGGAGAAGGTAGACAGGGCAGAGACGGACCGAATGGTAAAAGAGATACTACAGGTCGACAGGAGGTATGCGGAGACCCCAGAGGCAGGGCTTTTAAAGGAATGGTGGAAGCTACAGGCAGAGTTCGGCTTGTTAACCACAGGGAGGGTGGTGGAGCAGCTGAGAAAGGCGAGGGGGGTGCGATCTATGAACATGGAGCAAAGGCCAGTAGAATGCTTGCACAGCAGCTTAGAAAGAGGGAGGCAGCCAGGGAGATAGGGGAAGTAAAGACTAGAGACGGGAGCCTGATTGGAGACTCAGCAGGGGTGAATAAGGCATTTAAGGAGTTTTATAGTCAGCTGTATGGGTCGGAACCCCCAACGGGGCCGGAGGGTATGAGGCACTTCCTAGTGTGGCTGAATTTCCCAAAGGTGAGCGGGGAGCTGGTAGAAGGGCTGGGGGCCCCGATCGGGATGGAAGAGATAGTGGAGGGTCTGAAGGCGGGTAAAGCCCCGGAGCCGGACGGGTACCCACTGGCGTTTTATAAAAAGTTCTCTGGGATATTGGGTCCGTTGTTGATGAGGACATTCAATGAGGCAAGGGAAAGAGGGGTGCTTCCCCCGTCTATGTCACAATTTCGCTGATCCTGAAACGGGAAAAGAACCCGGAGCTATATGGGTCCTACAGGCCGATATCCCTATTGAACATGGACGCCAAACTCTGGCCAAAATTATTGTCCTCTAGGATTGAGGATTGTGTTCCGGACGTTATTGGGGAGGATGAGACGGGGTTTGTTAAGGGTAGGTAGTTGGTGGCCAATATAAGGTTATTAAACGTGATCATGATGCCCCCGGAAAGTAGGGAGGTGGAGGTGGTGATCGCAATGGACGTAGAGCAGGCCTTTGATCACGTAGAATGGGATTATCTGTGAGAGGTACTGGGATGGTTTGGATTTGGGCGGGGCATTATTGACTGGGTCAGGTTGCTGTACCAGGCACCTGTGGCGAGCGTACGGACTAATAGGACAACATCGGACTATTTTAGGCTGCATCGGGGGACGAGACAGGGATGTCCCCTCTCCCCACTGTTGTTCGTGTTAGCCATAGAGCCGCTGGCAATTGCACTGAGAGCCTCAAGGGCTGGAAGGGGCTGGTCCGGGGGAGGTGGAACACAGAGTCTTGCTTTACGCAGATGACCTGCTCCTGTATGTATCGGACCCAGCAGAGGGGACGGAAGAAATCATGAGGATTCTGGGGGAATTTGACCGGTTTTTGGGGTATAAACTAAATATGGGAAAAAGTGAGATGTTTGCGGTCCAGGAGAGGCGACTGGGCGAGCTGCCATTTAGAGTGGGAGGGGGAAGCTTTCGGTATCTAGGCATCCAATCGGCGCAGGAATGGGACCGGCTGCACAAACTAAATCTGGCCCGACTAGTAGACCAAATGAAGGACGATATTTGGACGTGGGACGCGCTCCCGTTGTCTCTGGCTGGGAGGGTGCAGACTGTGAAGATGATGGTCCTCCCGAGATTCCAGTTTGTGTTTCAGTGTCTCCCCACCTTTATTCTGTGGTCCTTTTTTAAACGGGTCACCAAAGTGATCCCTGGCTTTGTTTGGGCGGGCAAGACCCCGCGAGTAAAGAGGTGGATGCTTGAGCGGAGCCAGGGAGAGGGCGGGCTGGCTCTGCCAAACTTCAGTAACTACTACTGGGCGGCGAATATAGCCATGGTCAGGAAGTGGGTGGTGGGGGGGGAGGGTCGGCATGGGAGCGAATGGAGCCGGCTTCATGTAAGGGCACCAGCTTGGGGGCGTTGATAACGGCGCCTCTACCGTTCCCGACGGCACGGTACTCCACCAGCCCCATGGTGGGTGGCGGCCCTGAGAGTCTGGGGGCAATGGAGGAGACATGTGGGAGCGGAGGGAGCATCGGTCTGGTCCCCAATCTGTAATAATCACCGGTTTGTCCCCGGAAGGATGGGCGGGGGGTTTCGGAGATGGCAGAGAGCAGGGATTGAAAGCAGTGTAAGAAGTCTCACAACACCAGGTTAAAGTCCAACAGGTTTGTTTCAAACACGAGCTTTTGGAGCACTGCTCCTTCCTCAGGTGAATGGAGAGGTATGTTCCAGAAACATTTATATAGACAAAGTCAGAGATGCCAGACAATGCTTGGAATGCGAGCATTTGCGGGTAATCAAATCCCTGGGGCGGAGAAACTACGACATCTTCTTCGCAGCCTTCAACACATCATCAATGAAGATGAACATCTTGCCAAGGTCATCCCCACACCCCCACTACTTGCTTTCAAACAACCGCGCAACCTCAAACAAACCATTGTTTGCAGCAAATTACCCAGCCTTCAGAACAGCGACCACGACACCACACAATCCTGCCAGGGCAATCTCTGCAAGACATGCCAGATCATCGACATGGATACCACCATTACACGTGGAAACACCACCCACCAGGTACGCGGCACATACTCGTGCGACTCGACCAATGTAGTCTACCTCATACGCTGCAGGAAAGGATGTCCTGAAGCGTGGTACATTGGCGAGACCATGCAGACGCTGCGACAACGAATGAACGGGCATCATGCGACAATCACCAGGCAGGAATGTTCCCTTCCAGTCGGGGAACACTTCAGCAGTCAAGGGCATTCAGCCTCTGATCTCCGGGTAAGCGTTCTCCAAGGCGGACAAGCGACAACGCAGAATTGCCGAGCAAAAACTTATAGCTAAGTTCTGCACGCATGAGTGCGGCCTCAACTGGGATCTTGGATTCATGTCGCATTACATTCACCCCCCACCATCTGGCCTGGATTTGCAAAATCCTACCAACTGTCCTGTCTTGCGACAATTCACACCTCTTTAACCTGGGATTACCCCCTATCTCTGGATCTGTAATGATTTGATTACCCGCGAATGCTCGCATTCCAAGCATTAAGGGCAGCACGGTAGCATTGTGGATAGCACAATTGCTTCACAGCTCCAGGGTCCCAAGTTCGATTTTGACTTGGGTCACTGTCTGTGTGGAGTCTGCACATCCTCCCCGTGTGTGCGTGGGTTTCCTCCGGGTACTCCGGTTTCCTCCCACAGTCCAAAGATGTGCAGGTTGGTGGATTGGCCATGAAAAATTGCCCTTAGTGTCCAAAATTCTATGATTAACCTAGGACAAAAGTTCGGCACAACATCGTGGGCCGAAGGGCCTGTTCTGTACTGTATTTCTCTATCTATTGTTTGGCATCTCTGACTTTGTCTATATAAATGTTTCTGGAACATACCTCTCCATTCACCTGAGGAAGGAGCAGTGCTCCAAAAGCTTGTGTTTGAAACAAACCTGTTGGACTTTAACCTGGTGTTGTAAGACTTCTTACTGTGCTCACCCCAGTCCAATGCCGGCATCTCCACATCAGGGATTGAGAGGATGGGGGATATGTTTATAGAGGGGAGCTTTCCTAGCTTGAGGGAGCTGGAGGAGAAATTTGGATTGGCGAGGGATTGGCGGGACTTCCGACATAGGCACGTTTCAACCTTCCCGTTCCTACCACCAAGGGGGATACAGGACAGGGTAGTTTCCAGAGGGTCGGTGGGAGAAGGGAGAGTCTCTGACATTTACAAGGAACTTATGGGGTCAGAGGAGACGCAGACCAAGGAGCTGAAGCGTAAGTGGGAAGAGGAGTTGGGAGGAGAGATAGAGGATGGTCTATGGGCGGATGCGTTGAGTAGAGTCAACGCGTCTACAACATGTGCCAGGCTCAGCCTGATACAATTCAAGGTCGTTCATCGGGTTCACATGACAGTGGCCCGGATGAGCATGTTCTTTGGGGTGGAAGACAGGTGTACAAAGTGTGCGGGAGGGCCAGAGAACCATGTCCACATGTTCTGGACATGTCCGAAGCTTAGCGGATTCTAGCAGGGGTTTGCGGATGTTATGTCCACGGTGATAAAAACAAGGGTGGCACCGAGTCCAGAGGTGGCGATTTTCGGGGTGTCGGAAGATCCGGGAATCCAGGAGGAGAAAGAGGCAGACGTTCTGGCCTTTGCTTCCCTGGTAGCCCGGAGACGGATACTATTGGCTTGGAGGGACTCAAAGCCTCCGAAGTCGGAGACCTGGGTATCGGAATGGCTAGCTTTCTCTGTTTGGAGAAAATCAAGTTCAACTTGAGAGGGTTAATGTTAGGGTTCACCCGGAGGTGGCAGTCGTTTGTCGACTTCTTTGCGGAAAATTAACCGTCAGCAGAAGGGGGGGGGGGGGGGGGGGGGGATTAGCTTAGCTTAGCTTAGAGTGGGGGGTTAATAAAGATGGGACCTGTAAGGGAGGAAGACGGCTTTTGCACTATGTTTATAGATGCATGTACATTGTCTATTTTGTTGGAACAACAATAATGGGGCACCCAAGTTGGGCAGCAGTGAATTGTAATGTCAAAGTGGTTCCCGTGCGGGGCCTAGCTTTCCTGTGGAGCAAACTAACCATGGGGCTGATTTTATCTCTCCTGCCCCTATCCCAAACAATTAGTTCAAATTTAACTGGGTGAATATAATTGATGTTTGTACTTTGGCACAGTACAAGGACTGTTCGAAACAATAGTTTTTGGACTGTGCCAATCCAGGGTTCTCAATGATCCAACTCAATGGGAACTGGACTTCATTAAAGAGATTTGCAATGATTTATTACTAAATGACATTTATAAAAATGTTATCTGCATTTTACAACATTTCAGTCTTTCACCTGATTATTGAATATTGGAATAATAATCTTGGAATGATGGATCGCTTGCTCATTTTGCTGGAATAATTTAGAGATGGGTTGGGAGCCTGCATTGTGGAATTTTACAAAAGGGAGCAATTTGGCATATAAAGGAAGACTTTGTATTCCCATAACGTCACCCACAATCTCAGGAGTGCCAAAGTGCTTGTTGGCGTGCAGTCACTGTTGCAATGTGCACCATCGCATTCTGAAAGAAGTGTCCATTTAGTCCCATGACCTGCTCTTTATACAGACCGTATTAAATGTTATTTTTGGCAAATATTTAGCCATTTTCCCTTTAGAAGTTAACATGGAATCATGGGTTTGAGCCCGGGGGGTTGATAGTGTATACAGGAGGTGGAGGGAAGTGGGGCTGGTCAAGGTGAGGGATTTGTATTTGGAGGAAGGGTTCGCCAGTCTGGAAGGGACTTTGCACAAAAGGTTTGGAGGGGGTTCCCAAGGTTACCGGGATACACCCTGTGGGAGCGACTGCTGCTTTCGGATGTGGAAGGGGAGGGAAAAATTGGGGATATATATAAGTGGCTAGGGGAGCAGGGAGGTGAGCGGGTGGTGAGGATCAAGGAGAAATAGGAAGCAGAGTTGGGAGGGGAGATCAATTGGAGAGTATGGAGTGAGGCACTGCAAAGTGTAAATGGGGCCTCGTCTTTCAGGTGGTGCACAGGGTGCATATGACTCGGGCGAGAATGAGTGGGTTCTTTCAGGGGGTAGCAGATGAGTGTGAGAGGTGTGGGCGGGGGCCAGAAAATCACACACATATGTTTTGGGGTTGCAAAAAATTGGGAAGATTCTGGGCAGGAGTGTTCACGGTCTTAGCCAGGAAAGTGGAGGAGGAGGTGGACCCGGACCCTTTGGTGGCGATATTTGGAGTTTCAGAGAAGCCGGAGCTCATGGAGAGGTGGAAGGCCGATGTCGTGGCCTTCACCTCTCTGATTGCACGGCGGTGAATTTTGCTGGAGTGGCGGTCGGCATCGCCACCGGGGATAACGGCTTGATTGGGTGACCAGTACGACTTCCTGCGGTTCGAGAAGATAAAGTTTGAGTTAAGGGGAGTTTGAGAAAAGGTGCGGGATGTTTGTGACTGTGTTTGAGGTGCTGTTCATCGCAGGGGGGTGGGTGGTGGGGGGAGGGTGTGGGAGGGTGAAGAGGCGAAAAATCTGTACAGACTGTATAGTTGATTGTTGGGAAGTATGTTTCCCGGGGTGTTTATTTGTTGTAACCTGCTTTGATACATGTTTGTAATAAAATATGTTTTAAAAAAACGAAGTTAACATGGATTCTGCTTCTATCATTAGTGAAGTGTGCAAGGCCCAACCATCTTCAACTGCTTCATCAATGACTTTCCCTCTATTGTGAGGCCAGAAAAGGAGATGATTTTTGATGATTAAAGAATTTTTGAGGTCTGACACTGCAAGAGGAATCTGCTGTTGGAACATCTATCCCTTTATTTATCAATTCCAGACTTTAGTATTCTAAAGCTTTCCTGGCCAACCTCCCATATTCCACTTCCCATAAATTGAGTCCATCTAAAGCTCCACTGTTTGTAACCTAGCTAGCACCAAGCCTTGTTCATCCATTATTCCTGTGTTTGCTGAACCACATTGGCTCCTCAGCATCGCCTCAAATTTAAAATCTTATCCATGGAGTAAGATATCTGCATGGCTTTGCCGCTCCCTATCTTTTGTAACCTCCTCTGGTTCTATATTCCATAAATTCTCTACAGTGCAGAAGGAATCCATTCAGCCCATCGAATATGCATCGACTCTCTGAAGTGCACCCTACCTAGGCCCAATCCCTCACCCTATCCCCGTAACCTCACCTAATCTTTTTTTAAATTTTTTAGCACGGCCAGTCCACCTAACCTGCATATCTTTTTGGAATGCGGGAGGAAACTGGAGCACCTGGAGCAAACCCACACAGACAGTTACCCAAGGCAGGAATTGAACCTGGGTCCCTGGCGCTGTGAGGCAGCAGTGCTAACCACTGTGCCACAACTTCCCAGTATTCAGCGTTGCTCCAGTTTTGGCCTCTTGTGCATTTGTGACTTTGTTCACCCCATTGTTGGCAATGGTGTCTTCAGCTGTCTAGGATCTAAGCTATGGAATTCATTTGCTAAGCCTCTCCACCTCTACATCTCCCTCTCCTCATTTAACATACTCCTTAAAACCTACCTCTTTGACAAAACTTTTCGTCACAGGATCTTTACGGTGCAGAAGGACCCATCGATTCTGCCCTGGCTCTCTGAAAGAGCATTCTACCTAGTTTCCACTAGTCTTGTCCCCATGACCTTGCACATTCTAAACACAGAAAATAGAAGCAGATGGAGGCCATTGAACTCCTCTAGCCTACTCCGCTATTCATTATGATTATGACTGATCATCCAACTCAATCCTGCTTTCCCCCCATATCCTTTGATCCCCTACACCCTAAGTGCTATATCTAACTGCTTCTTGAAAACATACAATATTTTGGCCTCAACTACTTCCTATCGTAACAAATTCACAGGCCGACCACTCTCTGGGTGAAGACATTTCTCCTCCTCAGACTGTGACCCTGATTCTGGACATATCCACCATCGGAATCATCCTTCCTGCATCTACCCTGTCTAGTCCTGTTAGAATTTGCTAGATTTCTATGAGAACGTCCCTCATTCTTCTGAACTCCAGTGAATACAATCCTAACCGATTCAATCGCTCCTCATACATCAGTCCTGCTATCCCAGGATACAGTCTAGTAAACGTTCACTGCACTCCCTCTAGAGCAAGAACACCCTTACTCAGATAAGGAGAATAAAACTGCACGCAATGTTCCAGGTGTGGCCTCATAAAGGCCCTGTATAATTACTGCAAGACATCGCTGCTCCTGTACTCAAACCCTCTCGCTCTGAAGGCCAACATACCATTTGCCTTCTTTATCCTCTGCTGTAACTGTTTGCTTACCTTCAGTGACTGGTGTACGAGGGCACCCAGTTCTCATTGCACATTTCACTCTCCTAATTTATGTCCATTCAGCTGCAAATTTGGAGATATTACACTTTGTTCCCTCATCTAAATCATTAAAATATATTGTGAATACCTGGGGTCCCAGCACCGATCCTTTTGATTCCCCACTAGTTACTGCCTGTCCTTTGAAAAATACCCAATAAATCATACTCTTTGTTTCCTGTCTGCCAACCAGTTTTCTATCCATCTCAATACACTAACCCTGGATCAGGTACAGGCGGTTAAAATGAATATGTTGCCGCGATTTCTGTTTATTTTTCAATGCCTGCCGATTTTCCTCCCAAAGGCTTTTTTCAGGGAGATTGAGGGAAGGATTACCTCGTTCATATGGGGAGGGAAGGTGGCCAGAGTGAGGAAGGTGCTGCTACAGAGGGGAAGGCAGGCAGGCAGGGAGTTTGGGTCTCCCGAACCTGATGTACTACTACTGGGCGGCGAATGTGGAGAAGGTGCAGAGCTGGGTCAGAGGGTTTGATTCCCAGTGGGTTAGAATGGAGGAGAGTTTGTGCAGGGGGTCGGGACTGAAAGCACTGTCAACAGCGCTGCATCCGATAGCTCCGGGGAAATACTCAGGGAGTCCGGTAATAATAACTTCATTGAAAATTTGGAGGCAGTTTCACCAACACTTCGGGTTGGGGGCAGGGTCAAGGGAAATGCCGATTCGGGGGAACCACAGATTTGAGCCAGGGAGGTGGGATGGAAGTTTTCGGAAATGGGAAGGGAAGGGGATTAAGACGCTAAAAGATTTGTTTCTTTGGGGTCAGTTTGCAAGATTGAGGGAGCTGGAAGCAAAGTATGGGCTGGAGCAGGGAGAAATGTTTAGATACATGCAGGTTCGAGATTTTGCCAGGAAGGAGATACAGAACTTCCCGGAGGAACTGGCCTCCACATTGCTGGAGGACGTGCTGATGACAAGGGGACTGGAGAAGGGGGTAGTGTCAAATGTGTATGGAGCTATTTTGGAAGAGGATAAGGCACTACTGGAAGGGATCAAATCAAAGTGGAGGAAGAGTTGGGAGAGGTTATAGAAGAGGAGGTCTGGTGTGAGGTGCTCTGGAGAGTAAATGCCTCCACCTCATGTGCAAGGTTGGGGCTGATACAGCTGAAGATGGTATACAGAGCACACCTCACGAGGGCGAGGATGAGCCGATTCTTTGAAGGAGTAGAAGATGTGTGTGAGCGTTGCGGGGGGGGGGGGGGGGGGGGCTCATTACATTCATATGTTTTGGTCCTGTCCAAAGCTTGGGGAGTACTGGAAGGAGGTTTTTAGGGTAATTTCTAAGGTGATGCATGTGAGGCTGGACCCGGGTCCCCGGGAGGCCATATTTGGGGTGTCGGACCAGCCAGAGTTGGAAACGGGTTTGGAGGCAGATATCGTAGCCTTCGCCTCGTTGATCGCCCAAAGGCGGATCCTGCTGGGATGGAGAGCAACCTCTCCACCCTGTGCCCTGGCGTGGGGACTTGTTGGAATACTTGACCCTTGAGAAGGTTAAGTTTGAGCTGCGGGAAAGGACGGAGGGGTTCTGCAAGTCATGGGCATTATTTATTATGCATTTTCAAGAACTGGATAACATCGAACATTAGAACATAGAACATAGAACAGTACAGCACAGAACAGGCCCTTCGGCCCTCAATGTTGTGCCGAGCCATGATCACCCTACTCAAACCCACGTATCCACCCTATACCCGTAACCCAACAACCCCCCCCCCCTTAACCTTACTTTTATTAGGACACTACGGGCAATTTAGCATGGCCAATCCACCTAACCCGCACATCTTTGGACTGTGGGAGGAAACCGGAGCACCCGGAGGAAACCCACGCACACAGGGGGAGGACGTGCAGACTCCACACAGACAGTGACCCAGCCGGGAATCGAACCTGGGACCCTGGAGCTGTGAAGCATTTATGCTAACCACCATGCTACCCTGCGGCCCCAAGTTGGGGGGGGGGGCTGTGTATATTAAGGATGACTATGGGTAATCTCTGATTCCTTTCTGGTCATTTGTTTATGTAAACATGGGGGCTGATGTTTGGGGGTTGGTGGGAGGATGGGATCGCTGTTATTGTTATGGGGATTGACATATTTGGTGCTGATTGTTGTTTGTTGTTGGTGGGTGTAAATTCAGGAGAAAATGTGAAGAAGGAGGAGAATAAAAATATATTTTTAAAAAATACATTAACCCTAATCCCATGCGCTTTCATTTTACACACTAATCTCTTATGCGGGACTTTGACAAAGCCTTTTGAAAGTCCAAGTATACCACATCCACTGGCTCCCCCTCATCAACTCTACTGGTTACATCCAGTAGATCAAGTTGCAGCAAGAATTCCAATAGATTTGTCATGCATGATTTCCCCTTCAGAAATCCATACTGACTCTGTCTGAACTTGCCACTATTTTCTCAGTGCTTTGCTATAAAATCTTTGATAATGCATTCTAGAATTTTCCCTACTACCGACGTCAGGCTTACTTGTCTATAATTCCCTGTTTTCTCTTTACCTCCCTTTTAAAATAGGGGAGTTACATTAGCTACCCTCCAATCTGCAGGAACTGTTCCAGAGTTGATAGAATCCTGGAAGGTGACCACCAATCATCCACTATTTCTGGAGCCACTTCCTTCCTGGGCAGCATGGTAGCACAGTGGGTAGCACTGTTGCTTCACAGCTCCAGGGTCCCAGGTTAGGTGGATTGGCCATGCTAAATTGCCCTTAGTGTCCAAAAAAGGTTAGGAGGGGTTATCGGGTTACGGGGATGGGGTGAAAGTGAGGGCTTAAGTGGGTTGGTGCAGACCCGATGGGCCGAATGGCCATCTTCTGCACTGTATGTTCTATGAAATATTGATTGAGATCAAATGATTCCAAAGTATCTTTACCTGACCATCACTCAAGTCCAAAGGTAACATTGTGCCTGCGATTCTGTATATCAATAGGAGGTGGAATTCTCCCAAGCCCCTACCAGGTTCAATGGGGATGGAGGGCGGGAATGGGGGGGATGAAATCATTTTACACTAGTGTATATTTACAGTGGGATCTTCCACTGGTGCCCTGCCATGCTGCATTGGGAAGTTCACTGGAGACTAGTGTGATCCTCCTCATTTGCATCCTGCTAATGGGTTGCAGATGAAGGCCCGATTGCCCATGCTTGATTCTCTTTGATGCCAGTGCAAAATATTCCAGTGCGCACGTTTGAAACAATGTGACGTTCAGATGTTCGGACTCACCTGAACAATACTTGGGGCTGCTTCCAGAGTTCAGGATAGAGACTGATGGCAACACTGGCTCCCGTAACAGCAATGAGTGAGCGGAGCGTCTACAGGTGGACCTTCTAGATTCACTGCCGTGGAGGTCCATCTCTAGCCTCAGAGTGTTCCTGGAGATCCATCTTCTTTCTCAGGTTGTCCGTATTCTGCTCTCAAGAGTGCTCCATGAGATCCATATTAATTTTCAGGAAGTCCGCATTGTTTCTTCAATAGTGGGTCAGTGATGTTGGACGCCTTCTCAATATGGTGCCCAGATAGGATGGCAGTCCATGTGCCATAAGCCCTGCTCCACTACAGAATATGGCACTAAACACCCGGTTGCATAATTAACGAGATCAGGGTGTTTGCCTTTTGTATCCAGCCGGCATCCGTAGTGGGAATCAGTCCATGTTCCCGCCCCTGTCACAGGACGTAGTCCCTAGATGAGAGAATTCCGGCCAATCTTTCCCAGATTCTGAATTGCCAGGGGCAAAGGTTGTAGACGGTTAATGTAAGTGATCTTTTCTTCCTCACGAAGATCACACAATGAATTTTTTTTCATGTAGCAGTGTCTTTGAACTTGAGTAATTCTGAAATAAGGCACAGGCTGTCAAAACTTTTGTCTTACACTCATCAGGACAGACTGGATTCTTCGGTCCTCAGCCATGTGTTTCTTGGCGGTGCACTGTTCACTGGCAGCCAGATTCTCTGCTCCCACCGCTGTCAATGGGATTTCCCATTCAAGCTACCATACATTGCCAGGAAACCCATGGTGGGGGGACAGGTGCGCTGTCGGCGAGTAAAGAGAATCCCAATGGCTGGAGAATTCCAGCCCAAATTTCAAAAGGATCAACAATTCATACTGCATGCAGAGAGACTGGAAAGTGTCTTTTAAATTAGTGGCTTGGCAACTCACGTCACGAGCATCTTGATTTCCTGACTGAAATTCTTGTATGTCATTGATAGAACATAGAACATACAGTGCAGAAGGAGGCCATTCAGCCCATCGAGTCTGCACCGACCCACTTAAACCCTCACTTCCACCCTATCCCGGTAACCCAATAACTCCTCCTAATCTTTTAGGTCACTAAGGGCAATTTATTATGGCCAATCCACCTAACCTGCACATCTTTGGATTGTGGGAGGAAACCGGAGCACCCGGAGGAAACCCATGCACACACGGGGAGAATGTGCTGACTCCGCACAGACAGTGACCCAGCAGGGAATTGAACCTGGGACCCTGGCGCTGTGAAGCCACAGTGCTATCCACTTGTGCTACCGTTGATAAAACAAAGTTATTTTCAGAGAGGGTTTTTATTCTCTCATTGTAATGAAAGTGAGTTAACCTTGCTCCTAAAGCTTTGGCATGTGAAAAAAATGAAAATCGCTTATTGTCACAAGTAGGCTTCAAATGAAGTTACTGTGAAAAGCCCCTAGTCGCCACATTCCGGCGCCTGTTCGGGGAGGCTGATACGGGAATCAAAACGTGCTGCTGGCCTGCCTTGGTCTGCTTTGAAAGCCAGCAATTTAGCCCTGTGCTAAACAGCCCCTTCATCAGTCACTTCATCAGTCAGTGAATAGGGTCACTAATCAGAGAGAAAATTACATTTCATGTTCTGCTCATGAGCACCTTTCTTATTAGACGATTGGCACTTGAAGAAAATCACCTGTTGTTGTTACGGTGGCGAAAATAATCATTTGTTTTTTCTTATCAGCCCGCAGCATTGTCCAGTTGATTACAGGGTCAATCATATCTCTTCAGTTGTTGTTAATTCCAAAAAGGTTACTCTAATTGAATTCCAACCACTTCGCAAATCAGTAGGCAGCCACCTTTCAACTCCAAAAATACTCAAGTGGAGTATTAGCAGGAAAATATCCCAAAACGTTTGCTTTTGCCCAGAAGCAAGTATCCTTGCTAACATCTGGAGACTTGTACCAAATTGGGAGAGCTATCCCACAGCCGAATCGAGCAACTGACTCACGGACCATGATATAATAACTCAGAGGAAAGCTGTAATAAGTGAAGATGGATTTATTTACATATTTACAATAGCCTGCGCAATGCAACATCCCACTCCCAGTGCAATGGTAGCTGGGAGGACTTGTCTCACCAGGCCTTGAGTTGGGCCTGTTTTTATCTCTTGCTCATAATGAACCCCAGGTGGTTGACCCATATCTCAGGAGCTCGTATTCCACGAGTCCCACGGGGAGATCAAAGCTTGTTTCCCCACGATCCTGGTGGGGGTTATGACACATACCTGACAGTCAATGTCCCAGGCACTTCCATCACCATCCCTGGGTACATCCTACCCCTCTGGCAAGACAGACACAGCAGAGGTGGCAGCACAGTGGCATACACCTGGAAAGGAGTGGTCCCCGGCATCCTCAACATCAAATCCCAACCCTACAAAGTCGCAAGGGATTAGGCCAAGGAAACATTGTGTTAATTATCAGCCACTGCCCTCTCTCAGCTCAGTATTCCTCTATGTTGAACACCATTTGGAGGAAGCACTGAGGGTGTCAGGGGCACAAATTGTACTCTGGGTGGGGGGAACATCAATGTCCATCACAAAGACTCAGTAACACCACAACAGACCGAACTAGCCGAATCCTGAAGGATCTGTCAAACTGGATCTGCGGCGGGGTAAACAAGAGAGAAAATATTCTCGACCACCCCCTCATCAATCTACCTATCGCAGATGCGTCTGTCCATGACAGTAATTGTGGGAATGACCATCGCACAGTCCTTGTGGAAACAAAGTCCCATCTTCGCGCAGGATGCCTTGCATCATGTTGTCCGACACGACCACTGTGTTGTTAAATGGCGGATCTTTAACTTCCATCTTTGAGGACACAAGTGGGGTCTCTTTAGCATCTCATTGAAAAGATGGTACTTCTGACACTGCAGCACTCCCTGAATACTATGAGATCCAAAGTTTTTAGATTCGCACTTACCCAGCTCACAAACATCTTCTGCACTGTTCCATACTCCAAATCATTCTAAAACCCACCCTTGAGTTTGTTTCAAACTAACTGCATGCACGTCAAGTATTTAGAACAAATAAAATGCATGAAGGATGGTACAATTTGCACATTAAACTCAAGCTTCTTCAGCTGTTCAAGCTGTTTAGCACACTTGGCTAAATCGCTGGCTTTGAAAGCAGACCAAGCAGGCCAGCAGCACGGTTCGATTCCCGTAACAGCCTCCCCGAACAGGCGGTGGAATGTGGCGACTAGGGGCTTTTCACAGTAACTTCATTGAAGTCTACTCGTGACAATAAGCGATTTACATTTCATATGAATATAATAAGTCACATTAACAGATGTGCCTTTCTCCAACCTGAACTTTCAACAGAGCCCTGAGGGCCTCACCTCAAAGACCTCACTTAATGCTTCAATCTCTCTCACAGTGAACACATTGCCACCCTTGCCCCTCACCCCAGCAACTCAGATGTCCTTGTTTTCAAATCTCGCCATGTCCTTGACCTTCCCACTGCCTATAATCCCCTCCAGCTCCACAACCCTCTGACATAATTATGGGTGAATTTAATCTTCATGTTGATTGGGTTAATCAAGTTGGTAACGGCAGCTATGACAACAAATTCATTCGGGATAGTTTTGTACAGTAATATGTCATGGAACCAACCAGGGAACAGGCTATCCTGGATCTGGTAATGCATAATGAGGCAGGTTTAATACATGACATCAGGGTAAAAGATCCCCTTGGAAGTAGTGATCATAACATGATAGAATTTAATATTTAGTTTGAGAGTGAGAAACTTGGATTGGAAACAACTGTATTTAACTTAAATAAAGATAATTAGAATGAAATGAGGATAGAGCTAGGTAAAGCGGACTGGGTGGATACATTATTAGGAAAGACAGTAAACAAGTGGTGACAGACATTTAAGCAGGCAATTCATGATTCTCAGCAAAAATAAATCCCAGTAAGGAGGAAAGATTCTAAGAGAGAGATAAACCAATGGAAGTTAAGGAGAATATTAACTTGAAAGCTAATCAAGGAAGTTGAGGAGAGTATTAACTTGAAAGAAAAAGCATATAAGGAGGCATATAAGGAGGCAAAATCAGTGATAGCCTCTAAAATTCAGAATCCAGTGTAGCCATCTAAGATGGACACCAGTAACACAAAATGGAGAACTGCAAAGACTGCAGGGAAAAACGGACAGTAAAGAGCAAACAGCTTGCAGAAGCTTACAGCATTCAGACATTTGCAAAAACCGGTTTCCCCACAGCTGCAGAGTCCAGGCAGCGGTGTTAATGGAAAAACGATCTGCATACTAATGAGGTGATACCGGGACAGTCCCAGATACAATAGATACATTTAAGTACCTATCGATACTTTTCAATAGCTAAGCAGACAGGATGGCGCCAACGAAACCAGGACAATAAGCCCTAAGAACCGCCCCAGCCATCAAGGAACGGCCCTAGGATAGGGGGTTCAAATCATATCAATTGGGAAAGACCCAATCGATCCCCAGTAGGTGAGAGAGCCCGCCCCAAGAGGCACGGACCTCTGGGGACCTATAAAAAGAAGGTCCCGCACATGGTTCGGCCTGTTTTTGTCTCCGGCTCCTCCTGTCTCCGGCCTCCGACTCCAGCCTCCAGATCCTGTCTTTTACACCAGCCGTCGAGCAGCAGCCATCGATAAGTAAGTGCCAAAACAAAGATCGCTACGTGATCCAGGCATTGCTTATACTCTTGCCGACTATTAGCGAACAGAAGTTGCAGACCAGAAAGGAACAAAGGCCTTGTTCCCTGACCTTGCTTGTTCCTACTTAAATAAGTATTAGTCATTTAATAGTAGAAGTAAGTTAGTCTTTTAGCGTGTGCATGAGTATTTATTATAATTGTTATAATAAACTCTAATTGTTTTGGACTTACTAATCGGTGTATGACTTTATTGCTTTGAACTTGACCTTAGCACTTGTGACGGTGTCTCTTACGGCACCTGGCGACTCCAGAGCATAGAAATAAGAAACAGAGCCAAACGAGTGTTAAGCACACTGCCTCTATTGGAGGAGTGTTAAACACACTAACTCAGAACGACCAACACCAGCAAAGGAGGACTAAAAACAGAATAAAGAGGGAGAAAATAAACTACAAGGGTGAACTAGCGAGGAATTTAAAAGCTGCCAATAAGAGCTTCTTTAAATATATAAAAAGAAGGTGAGAGGTCAAAGTGAACACAAACTGGTGCCGAGGACCTGGGTTCAATCCCGGCTCCAAGGTCACTGCCCGTGTGGAGTTTGCACATTCTCCCCGTGTCTGCGAAGGTCTCATCCCCACAACCCAATGATGTGCAGGGTAGGTGGATTGGCAACATTAAATTGCCCCTTAATTGGAATAAAAAGAATTGGGTACTTCAAATGTTTAGAAAAAAATAATTTTTAAAAAGTGAACGTAAGTCCCTTAGAAAATGAATCTGGGAAAATAGTTATGGCGAACAATAATAATAACAATCTTTATTGTCACAAGTAGGCTTACATTAATACTGCAATGAAGTTACTGTTAAAATACCCTAGTCACCACATTCCGGCACCTGTTTAGGTACACAGTGGAAGAATTCAGAATATCCAATTCAGAGGAGTTAAACAGATATTTTTCTTCAGTCGTTATGGTGGAAAATACTTAGAACATCCCAGTAACACTAAAGAATACAGGGGGAGGGAGTTAAATACCGTCACTAGAGAAGTAGTATTGGACAAACTCTTGCAGCTAAAGGCAGATAAGTCCCCATGTCCTGATGGTGTGAATCCTAGGATCGTAAAATAAGTAGTTACAGAGATTGTGGATGCATTGGTTGTAATTTTCCGAAAATCCTTGGATTTTGGGGAAGTACTGGAGGATTGGAAAACTGCCAATGTGACACTCCTATTCAAAAAGGAAGGGAGAAAAACAGCGGGTAACTATAAACTGATTAGCCTAATATCTATTGTTGGAAAAATGTTGGAATCATTTATTAAGGAAGTAATAGCAGCACATTTGGAAAAGCATAATCTAACCAAGCAGAGTCAGCGTGGCTTCATGAAAGGGAAATCGTGTTTGACTCATTTATTAGAGTTTTTTGAGGAAGTCTCAACCAGAGTGGAGAGAGGGGAACCACTAGATGTGTTGTATTTGGACTTCCAGAAGTCATTCGACAAGGTATCGCACAAAAAGTTAAGTCATAAAATAAAAGCCAATGGTGTTGGAGGTAATATGTTGGCACAATAGTGAATTGGCCAATGGGTAGTAAGCAGCGGGTGGAGATAAGGGGCTGTTTTTCAGGTTGGTGACCTGTATCCAGTGGGGTTCCACAGGGATCAGTGCTGGGACAACAACTGCTAACAATGTATCTTAATGACTTGGAGGAAGGAAACAGATGTACTGTAGCCAAATTTGCAGACAGCACAAAAATAGGTGGAAAGGCAAGTTGTGAGAGGGATGCAAACAGTTTGCAAAGTAGTATCGATAAGTTAAGTAAGTGGGGGGGAAAGCTGACAAACGGAGCATAATGTGGAACAATGTTAAAATGTTCATTTTGGCAGGGGGAGCAAGAGAATAGAGTGGTATTTAAATGGAGAGAAACTGCAGAAAGCTGCAATACAAAGGGACTGGGGGTACTTGTGCACGAAACACAGAAAGATAGCACACTGGTGCAGCAGGTAATCAGAAGGTAATGGGATGTTGGTCCTTATTTCAAGAGGGTCGGTATATAAGAATCAGGAAGTCTTGCTGCAACTATACAAGGTACTGGTGAGACCACATCTGGAGAACCCGTACGTAAGAAAGCTGCAGGACGCAATTCAGCGAACTCAAGTTAAAGTCTACCGAATGGCACATTTAGCGGGGTGTTTCTTGGTGGCTCCAAGAGAAACATTCCTCTATCCAATGGCACTTTGCCATTTTTTCTGACCTTGGGAAATTCTCTCCGCCGAGGCCATACTTCGAGGGATGTTGAGGAAAGGCTCCTCGCAGGTGCAAGCGGGAGTTCCAGGGTGCCACCCTGCCCTGTCTTCCACCAGCCAGGGCCTCCAATGGCCAGGGAGACCCCTCCAGTTGCCATTATGCTTGGTCCACCTTTGTGTGGACCAGTACTAAATGATGGCCTGACGCAGCCACTGAGTTGCTGCCGTCCGGGTATTTAAAAGAACCCTAAGGGTCAGTTAAATATGCAGATCTAAATCTCACTTAGTGATGGCGAGTTCCAGATTGCACTGGCCGGAGAGTCAGGTGACTTGCGATCGGCCTGGCGTGAAGCCCGATTCGGGGCTTGAGCACACATGATTGACGTGTTGCACCCGGATCCGCATTGGACGCAACCGGGTCGCTGAATCGCACCCATTATTTCTTTGGAGGCGGTTCAGAAAAGGTTCACTAGGATGATGTCAGGTATGGAGGGATTGTCTTATGAGCAAAGGTTAAACAGGTTGGGACTCTACTCACTGGAATTTAATAATAATCTTTATTGTCACAAGTAGGTTCACATTAACACTGCAATGAAGTTACTGTGAAAATCCCCTGGTCGCCACACTCCGGCGCCTGTTCAGGTACACTGAGGGATAATTCAGAATATCCAATTCACCTAACAGCACATCTTTCGGGATATGTGGGAGGAAACCGGAGCACCCGGCAGAAGCCCACGCAGACACGGGGAGAACGTGCAGACTCCGCACAGACAATCACCCAAGCCGGGAATTGAACCTGGGACCCTGGAGCTGTAAAGTAACTGCTACCCACTGTGCTACCGTGCTGCAAGAATGAGAGGTGACCACATTGAAACATATGGAGCTATGTCCGCAGCATCCGTCTGGTCTTATGACCAGAAAGTCGGCGGCGCCGCCGCACCGATCCTCCGTCCGGTGGGGGGTTAACAGCCCTGCAGCATAAAGCCCCCGGGTCCATGGGCACAGCTGTGGCGGCCGCGCCATGCATCATGGTGCCGGCCGTGCGCGGACTCGCCCAGCCAAAAATTGGCCCCCTGTCACCCCCGGACCACTCCCCACCAGTACCCCCCAGTCCACACCGAAGACCCCCCGGCCAGTGGAATGGCTCCCCCCCCCCCCCCCCCCCCCCCCCCCCCCCGACTGTGGCGGCGCTGGATTCAGTCAGTAGCTGCCACGCGAGGCCCCCGAACAATGTGAGCACACGTGCCCCACGTCATCGGGGACTCGGCCCATCATGGGCAGAGCAACGGGGGAGGGCCTCAGGTGACGTCCCCGAGTACACCGTTATTAAGGGGGCAGAGCATCGCAAAAATGACACCGTCCCTGATTCTGGCGTAAATGGGGATTCTCCGCTGATTGCCGAACGCAATTTTGTCATTGGCAATCGGAAAATCCAGCCCAATTCTTAAGGGACTTGACAGGGTAAACGCTGAGAGGATGTTTCCCCTCATGGGAGAGTTTAGGACCAGAATGCATAGTCTCAAACTAAAGGAGTGCCAATTTAAGACTGAGATGAGGAGGAATTTCTTCTCTCAGAGGGTTGGAAGTCTTCAGAACACCTTGCCACAGAGAGCTGTGGGGGCAGATTCCTTGTCTATATTTAAGGCTGCGTTAGATCGATTCTTAATTAGTAAAGGAATCAAGGGTTATGGGGAAAGGGCAGGAAAGTGGATGTGTGGAATGTCGGATCAGCCCCGATCCTATGGAATGGCGGAGCAGGCTGGAGGGGCTGAACGGCCTACTCCTGCTCTTGGTTCTTATGGTCTTATGGCCTACATCTTCACTCGTCTACTTCTCACTGCTTGAACACCTTTTATTTTAATCGATCCACCATTGGTGGCCATGTCTTTGGTTGCTATGGCTCCCAAATTCCCTCCCTACAGCTTGCCCCTCGACCTCACTTTCCTCCATTCAGACATTCCTTAAAACTTACCTCTTCGACCAGCTTTTGACTACCTGATATCTCCTTATGTGGTGTGAAGTTTTGCTTCAATGACCCACTTTAGGACATTTCATTCTGTCTAAGGTTCTGCATAAATAGAAGTTATTGCCGATGTTCTATTTCGCCTTAGACTTATCCAGAATTCACAGATAATTCAATGCAGACACAAAATCCAGATTCACTCTACAGAAATAGTGTTACGTATAATTGTCCTGGGCAGGCAGTGAATGATGCACAGGATGGAATCATTACTGAAGGGGAGCTTTCTTGGCTCATTTGACACATTCAAACCAGCCAAATGTGAGGCATAAACAACTTGGTCTCCTGCTGCGACAGCTATTTTAATTTTGAACCTACTTCAACTCTTAATAGATGCAAAATATTTATTTATATGTCAACCATCTGGTATTTATCACACATTTCCTGCTTGTCACACTTACTTCCTGTGACACGATTGTATCATGCAACATCTGTTAAAAATGACAAGCGACAGGATTTCTATACTTCACTTTCAGACATCCCATTGCTAGATGGTGCTGCTGACATCTCCCATGGCTGTTCAACCACATGGTGCTGCATGTATGACTTCTTCTACATTGAATTAGATGTAGCTCACGGATAAGTTCTTGTGTATGAAGGTTGTGTTCAGGTCCCACTCTAGTTGAGATGTTATACTGAGCAGCATGTCCTCCCTACAAGACGGACCTAAAGGATCCCATGGTGTTACATTGAAGAGACGTGGATTGTCCCCCACATCCCCCCTGCTATCTGTGCCAATTTCTATCTCCCACCAATCATTTGAACAGGATCACAATCAGTTTGTTCTTTGTGGGAGCTTGCTGTTCACAGAGTGGTTGATGTGGTTCTTGCATCACAGCAGTGGCTATATGCTCTGTCACATCCTGAGGTCAGGAATAAAACTGCCAAAAAAACAATCTGTTCATTCTTACCTGCACTTTCTTTTCTCCTCTCCGCTGCCTATCCTTCTGACTACAAACCTTCAATCACCTTCCTGCCCCCTTCAATCACTCTGCTCTCTTCAATCACCCTCCTGCGCCCTTCAGTCACCTCTCTACCCTCCTGCCCCTTTCAGTCACCCTCCTGCCCCCTTCAATCACCCTCCTGCCCCCTTCAGTCACCTCTCTACCCTCCTGCCCCTTTCAGTCACCCTCCTGCCCCCTTCAATCACCCTCCTGTCCTTCTGTCCCCATTCAATTTCCACCCTACCCTCTTGCCCCCTGTTCCCAGTGCCCGTTCACGCTCTGTCTAGCCCTTCCGCTTCTGTTACTTTGTAAATGTTCAGGGGAAATCCACACATTGGACTGGATTTCTACTGAGTCACAATGATTCTACAGCCCTTTAAACATTGCAAATGTGTCCCGGTTCTGGGATTCCTGAACCAGTTCCCAGCTGTCTGATTTTCTGGAATGCCTTTGAAATGAGAGCTGACTTGTGTCAAAAACCCACAAGGGCATCATGGTGGCACAATGATTAGCACTGCTGCCTCACAGCGCCAGGGACTCGTGTTCGAATCCCACCTTGGGTGACGGTCTTTGTGGAGTTTGCGCTTTCTCCCCGTGTCTGCGTGGGTTTCCTCCGGGTGCTCCGGTTTCCGCCCACAGTCCAAAGATGTACAGGTTAGGTGGATTGGACATGATATATTTTACCCTTAGGTTGAAGTTACAGGGTGGGGGATAGGGCCTCAGTAGGGTAGTCTTTCAAAGAGCTGGTGCAGATTCGATGGGCCAAATAGCCACTTTCTGTACTGTAGGGATTCTATGAATCTATGACCTGCCATTCATGATCTGGCCAGCTCCATTATGGAGATAGGCATGTGCTACTTCTTCGTATTTTTCATGGAGTCAGGCCTCAATTTTTAAAGAGTCGTGGTTCACTGCGCCTCAGGAGTCAAGAACCCTCCACTGCATGAGGAGACTTTTAAAAGTTGAGCTCAAAATGTCCTTCTCCAAACTATGGCACTTCCATGCTCCTTGAGCCACTATACACTGCATAACATCAATAAACACTATAGTGACAGTAGGATGTGTAAATAAAAAGCTTTAAAGAAAATCATTCATTAATTACCTTCCACTGCAAGTCATTTCACTACAAGGCAATAAAAGTATCAATCACCTAGATTAATGGGATACCTCATTGAAGTCAGGTCTCAGCCAAGTATACATAAAAGCTTTGCTGAGAACCTGGACATCAATTACTCCATTTCATTGAAACAGCTGCACCTAGATAAAACAATGTTCGATTGACAACTCTGGCTCTCTGATTCCTGCGGTCAATTCCACAATATTTACACTAGGTTAAGTGGATTCCAAAGTTTGTCGTTTCTATTATTGATACTTTAAGAGATCTGGATCATTGACATTTTTATTCCTTGGTAGTGAAATGACTCTTTTTTTAATATAGTGGAGAGTAATGAAAGAATTACTTTTTAAAAGCTTTTTTTACACATCCTGTAGAGTTTATTGGTTCTAGGCAGTGAACAATGAATCAATGGACATGGAAGTACCCTAGTTGCCATTGAGTGACATGGGGTTTGGTTGGAATGTCGTAGCTTGTCATAAGCGGTATGAATTGCTATCAAAGTAAGTGGGGAGCATAGCATGGCATGGGGGAATGAGGTGACATGGATGAGGCAAGGGGAGTGTGTGGTGGATGGGGGAGTTGTAATGAATGAGGGTCGGAGGGCCTTTGAGTTTTTATTTTAACTGGGATGACATCCCAGAACGCTGAGTCAGACCTTTGAAATAGCCCACCTCCGCACCATGCTGCCCATGTGCCTGCCCGTAACCTCCTTCCTGGGTCCACTGCATCAGATTCCAGTCCGCACTCTGTCCCCAGCAAAGAAAATCATGCCTTTGGGGAATTTTCTCCCTAGGTGGGCGTGCTGAGCCGGGAATTCTCCTGACTCCCGTTTCCCACCTCAAGAAGGAAAGCTCAGGCCATGGCATTTTCAAAACACTTTGAGGGGTCATCATGTACTGATCGACTGAACAGAGAACAGGGGCGGGATTCTCCGACACCCCGCCGGGTCGGAGAATCGCCGGGGGCCGGCGTCAATCCCGCCCCCACCATGTCCCGAATTCTCCGCCACTCCATCACACCGGGACCCCCCGCCCCGCCGGGTAGGGGAGAATCGCGGCCCAGGTCACTCCCCGTAGAATTCCTTTGAATCACCAAGTCACATGGGCTCTGCAAGGTTGATTTGCACTGCTGTGAGCTCAGAGGGAGTCAGTGTTTTCAGGAGGAGTAAGATGTTTCCCTCTTTCCCCGTCATTGTGCAGAGATTAGAGACCTTGTATGTTTTGCATATTTTCATGTGACAGGAACAAGAAGAAGCCACTTCTCCATTTTCTATAACTGTCTCCTCAGATCTGTGAAGTGTGCTTTTACAATAACATGTTCAGTCATACAACCACCAAGAGTTATGTTTCAATCTGCTTTTACGTAGGTTCAATCAATGATCAGTTCTTTAGAAGTCATGAACTAGGCCACAGGTGAGGTTACAGTGACTCCATTTTAATCACGAGCACTGTTTTCAGTAAAGAGCACCTTATACTCAATCACACAATGGCCAGAATTTTCCATCCGTTCACTCCGGTGGGATTTTCCAGTCCCGCTCTCAGCACGCCCGCACCACGGGCTTCCTGGCAGTGAGGGGGGCATTCAACGGGAAACCCCATTAACAACAGCTGGACTAGAAGATGCTGCCGCTGGACAATGGCGGGCTGCTTCACCGCTGTAAAACACATGGCTGGTTGTGCGGAAAATACTGCCCCATGCAGCTAAATGTGCTTTATATGTGTCATAATGATTATCTCCTACCACTCAGTAACCAAGGAAGGGTAAAATACTGGCAATGATTAATAAACAATCACCAAGACTCTTTAGGCAGCAGGGGGGATTCCCTGGCCTCCCAGCTGGGAATTTCTCAGCAACAAGAGGCGGCGCACCGTTCTCTGGTGGCGGGAGTCTCTACTCCTGCCGCTGTCAATAGGAATTCCCATTGAAGCCACCTCATGCTGCCGAGACGCTAACAGGCGAGGGTGCGGTTCTGCCGGGACAAGAGAATCCCAATGCCAGTGAGCAGCCAGAGAATTCCAGCCAAGAACCTTCCTTGAAACATATTGGGTGGGATTCTCCGCTTGCCGACGCCAATTTCGTAATTGGCAACCGGGCAAGGGAATCCCTTTTTACGGTCGAATCGGGGGCGGCGCCCGTTTTTGGATGCTCCGCCACCTCCAAAGCAGCCGCACGCCGTTGGGACAGCCTCAAGACGTTACCCCAAGGCCCACCCCTGATGCTTCGCCCCCGAAGGGCCGAGTTCCCGATGGTGTGGGGCACGTGGACTCTCAGTTCTTGGGAACCCGGCGTGGCGGCTGCAAACTGTGTCCAGCACCACCACAGTTGTGCGAGGGAGGTGTGCTGCCTCCGGGGGTGGCTTCGGCGAGGGCTTAGAGGAGTGATGGGGGGGGGGGGGGGGTTGGTGGCCCGTAAATTGTGGAGGGAGTGTCCAGGGGAGCACTATTTGGCAGGTCGTGCAAGCACGCGGCCGGCGTCATGTTGTATAACCCGACCGCTGCAGAACATCGCCGTGCGCATGTACGGCCATGGACCCGGCAATTCTCTGGCTGTTTATTTTGTGAAGACCGTGTGTTTTACATGGCCCAGTTGCTGGCCCCTCACCGGTCGTAGGTTTGGTGCTGGAACCCTAGCCGATTTTTTTATCGTAGAACTAGACACATTCTCCGGACGTGGCCTCAAAATCGGAGACTTCAGCCAATTAGATCCTGACGGGTATCGACAGGGTGGATGTGGAGAGGATGTTTCCTCTTATGAGAGAATCTGGAACTCGGGGTCACCTTTCAAAAAGAAGGGATCGCTCATTTAAGACAGAGATGAGGAGAAATGTTTTCTCTCAGACGGTCATGAGTCTCTGGAACTCTCGTCCTCAAAAGGCTGTGGAAACAGAATCTGTGAATATTTTTAGTGCAGAGCTCGGTAGATTCTTGATCAACAAGGTGGGTGAAAAGTTATCGGGTGCTGGGCAGGAATGTGGGGTTGAGGTTACAATCAGATGAGCCATTATCTTATTGAATGGCAGAGCAGGCTCGAGGGGCCGAGTGACCTACACTTGATCCTAATTCATATATTTAATTCTTATGTATGTTTGTTCCAAATAGGTGACCTAGAAGGACAAGGCCAGCAGATACCTGGGAACACCACCACCTGCAGATTCCCCTCCAAGACACTCACCATCCTGACTTGGAAACATAGCCCCAATTCTTTCACTGTCGCTGGGTCAAAATCCTGGAACTCACTGTCGAACAGCACTGTGGATGTACCTACACCCAGGGACTGCAATAGTTCAAGAACTTTCAGTGCAACCTGCAGAGCTTAACTTTTAAATTTGGCGGCCCTATTCCCCCCCTTACTGTCTGCAGCCTCGCGTCCCTCAAGGTTGACCCCCCTTCCTTGTTTGCGAACCTCACCCCGGATTGCAAACCCGTCGCCACTAGGTGCAGATGATACAGTGCCCAGGACCGGACCTTCATCAGGTCTGAGGTCCAAAGGCTGCTGAAGGAAGGATTCATCGAGGCCAGCAACAGTCCCTGGCGAGCCCAAGTGCTGGTGGTTGGGACTGGGGAGAAAAACCGGATGGTCATTGACTACAGTCAGACCATCAACAGGTTTACGCAGCTGGATGCGTATCCTCTCCCCGTATCACCGACCTTGTTAACAGGATCGGGAAGTACAAAGTCTTCTCCACGGTGGACCTTAAGTCCGCCTATCACCAGCTGCCCATCCGCGCGAGTGACCACAAGTACACTGCTTTTGAAGCGGATGGGCGCCTCTACCACTTTCTAAGGGTTCCATTCGGTGTCACAAATGGGGTCTCGGTCTTCCAATGGGAGATGGACCGAATGGTGGATCAATACGGTTTATGGGCAACCTTCCCGTATCTCGACAATGTCACCATCTGCGGCCATGACCAGCAGGATCACGACATCAACCTCCGCAAATTCCTCCGTACCGCAAAACTCCTTAACCTCACATACAATAAGGATAAGTGCGTGTTCAGTACAGATCGTCTAGCCATCCTCGGCTACGTAGTGCGTCACGGAGTGATAGGCCCCGATCCCGAATGCATGCGCCCCCTAATGGAACTCCCTCTCCCCAACTCCCTCAAAGCCCTCAAATGCTGTCTGGGCTTCTTTTCTTATTATGCCCAATGGGTCCCTAACTACGCCGACAAAGCCCGCCCCCTCATCCAGTCCAAAACGTTCCCCCTGTCGATGGAGGCCTGCCAGGCCTTTAGCCGCATCAAAGCGGATATCGCAAAGGCCACGATGCGTGCTATCGACAAGTCCCTCCCATTCCAGGTCGAGAGCGACACGTCCGATGTAGCTCTGGCTGCCACCCTGAACCAAGTGGGCAGACCCGTGGCCTTCTTTCCCCCGACCCTCCATGCTTCCGAACTCCGCCATTCCTCGGTGGAAAAGGAGGCACAGGCCATTGTCGAAGCTGTGCGATACTGGAGGCACTATCTGGCCGGCAGGAGGTTCACCCTCCTCATAGACCAACGGTCAGTGGCCTTTATGTTCGATAATGCACAGAGGGGCAAGATCAAGAACGACAAAATCCTGCGGTGGCGGATCGAGTTGTCCACGTACAACTACGATATCTTGTATCGTCCTGGGAAGCTCAACGAGCCTCCTGATGCCCTGTCCCACGGTACCTGCGCCAACGCACAGATAGACCGCCTCCGCACCATCCACGCGGACCTCTGCCATCCAGGGGTAACCCGTTTCTACCATTTCATTAAGACCCGCAACCTGCCCTACTCCATCGAGGTCAGGACCGTGACCAGGGATTGCCACATTTGCGCAGAGTGCAAACCGCACTTTTACCGCCCCAAGCAGGCGCATCTGGTAAAGGCATCCCGCTCCTTTGAACGTCTCAGCATGGACTTCAAGGGTCCCCTCCCCTCCAACAACCGCAACATATACTTTTTAAATGTGATTGACAAGTACTCCCGCTTCCCTTTTGCCATCCCCTGCCCCGACATGACCACTTCAACTGTCATCAAAGCCCTCCATTCCATTTTCTCCCTGTTCGGTTACCCCGCATACATCCACAGGGACCGGGGGTCCTCCTTTATGAGTGACGAACAGCGTCAATTCCTGCTCAGCAGGGGCATCGCCTCTAGCAGGACGACCAGTTATAACCCCCGGGGTAACGATCAGGTCGAGCGGGAGAACGGTACGGTTTGGAAGACCGTCCTGCTGGCCCTGCGGTCCAGGTGTCTCGAGGTCTCCCACTGGCAAGAGGTTCTCCCAGATGCCCTCGCACTCTATTTTGTCCCTCCTTTGTCCCGCCACGAATCAAACACCTCATGAACGTCTTCTTGTTTTCCCCAGGAAGTCTTCCTCTGGGACCCCACTCCCGACCTGGCTGGCCACCCCCGGGCCCATCCTGCTCCGGAAGCATGTGCGGGTGCACAAGTCCGTCCCGTTGGTTGACAGGGTCCAGTTACTCCACGCGAACCCGCAGTACGCATACGTGGAGTATCCTGACGGACGACAGGACACGGTCTCCCTTCGGGACCTGGCACCCGCCGGAGTGCGGCCACACCCCCCAACACCAAAACCCTCCCCCCAGTTCTGACCGCCCCCGGCTCCCCCGCAACCCAGCGCACAGGAACCCCTTCCCCCGGCCCGGCTACCACCAACTCCGACCAGGGGTACGGACACAGGACCACAACCACAGCTCCCGGAGTCACGGACGACCACCGCTCCAACATCACCGGCGCCGCTGCGCAGGTCCGGCTGGACACCGAAAGCACCCATCCCGCTGATCGAGTCAATTTGATGGACTTTATGGACTTTCATGTTCTGCACATGTTCCTTGCCGATGTTTTTTAAATTATTATTACTATGGTTATTGTTTTTTTTCTCTTGTGCACGGTATAGAGCATGGTTTGCTTGCACGTTCATCACGGGCCAGTGGGCAGCCATAGTTACCTCGGTACTACCCGAGAAGGTCTCTAGTCATACTACCAGCTTTATGGGTCATACCCCCCTCCCCCCCCCCCCCCGTCTCTCCCGCCACTCCTCCCCACCCCCCCACTTCTTTCTCCACAAGGGGTGATTGTGGTAGTATGGCTAGAGAGATAATATTACCGGAGAACCAAGCTGCCATTGGTACAGCAGCCTCGCTGCCCATAGGCCCAGGCAAGTCATGTGCCTCCCTGCCTATTGGTTGTGGCTGGCCATGTGACTCCCCGCCGATTGGTTGAGAGGTTGGTAGCCCCGCCTACAAGGTGGGGTATAAGAGCTCGTGTTGGCTGGCAGTCGGGCTTTCTCTGTACGACCACTGCCGGGCTCACATCTAGCGTATTAAAGCCTATTGTTTGGAACTTCACTATGACTCGAGTCCAATTGATGGTGCATCACAGCCGTGCCCCTGGCCAAGATGTTCCAGTGGCCGTGCCCTGGCCAAGATGTTCCAGTGGCCGTGCCCCTGGCCAAGATGTTCCAGTGGCCGTGCCCTGGCCAAGATGTTCCAGTGGCCGTGCCCCTGGCCAAGATGTTCCAGCAGCCGTGCCCCTGGCCAAGATGTTCCAGTGGCCGTGCCCCTGGCCAAGATGTTCCAGCGGCCGTGCCCTGGCCAAGATGTTCCAGTGGCCGTGCCCCTGGCCAAGATGTTCCAGCGGCCGTGCCCCTGGCCAAGATGTTCCAGTGGCCGTGCCCCTGGCCAAGATGTTCCAGCGGCCGTGCCCCTGGCCAAGATGTTCCAGTGGCCGTGCCCCTGGCCAAGATGTTCCAGCGGCCGTGCCCCTGGCCAAGATGTTCCAGTGGCCGTGCCCTGGCCAAGATGTTCCAGCGGCCGTGCCCCTGGCCAAGATGCTCCAGTGGCCATGCCCCTGGCCAAGATGTTCCAGCGGCCGTGTCCCTGGCCAAGATGTTCCAGTGGCCGTGCCCTTGGCCAAGATATTCCAGCGGCCATGCCCCTGGCCAAGATGTTCCAGCAGCCGTGTCCCTGGCCAAGATGTTCCAGCGGCCGTGTCCCTGGCCAAGATGTTCCAGCGGCCGTGTCCCTGGCCAAGATGTTCCAGCGGCCATGCCCCTGGCCAAGATGTTCCAGTGGCCGTGCCCTTGGCCAAGATGTTCCAGAGGCCGTGCCCCTGGCCAAGATGTTCCAGTGGCCGTGCCCTTGGCCAAGATGTTCCAGCGGCCGTGCCCCTGGCCAAGATGTTCCAGCGGCCGTGTCCCTGGCCAAGATGTTCCAGTGGCCGTGCCCTTGGCCAAGATGTTCCAGCGGCCATGCCCCTGGCCAAGATGTTCCAGCAGCCGTGTCCCTGGCCAAGATGTTCCAGCGGCCGTGTCCCTGGCCAAGATGTTCCAGCGGCCGTGTCCCTGGCCAAGATGTTCCAGCGGCCATGCCCCTGGCCAAGATGTTCCAGTGGCCGTGCCCTTGGCCAAGATGTTCCAGAGGCCGTGCCCCTGGCCAAGATGTTCCAGTGGCCGTGCCCTTGGCCAAGATGTTCCAGCGGCCGTGCCCCTGGCCAAGATGTTCCAGTGGCCGTGCCCTTGGCCAAGATGTTCCAGCGGCCGTGCCCCTGGCCAAGATGTTCCAGTGGCCGTGCCCCTGGCCAAGATGTTCCAGTGGCCGTGCCCTTGGCCAAGATGTTCCAGCGGCCGTGCCCCTGGCCAAGATGTTCCAGTGGCCGTGCCCCTGGCCAAGATGTTCCAGAGGCCGTGCCCCTGGCCAAGATGTTCCAGCGGCCGTGCCCCTGGCCAAGATGTTCCAGTGGCCGTGCCCCTGGCCAAGATGTTCCAGTGGCCGTGCCCTTGGCCAAGATGTTCCAGTGGCCGTGCCCTTGGCCAAGATGTTCCAGTGGCCGTGCCCTTGGCCAAGATGTTCCAGTGGCCGTGCCCTTGGCCAATATGTTCCAGTGGCCATGCCCTGGCCAAGATGTCCCAGTGGCCGTGCCCTGGCCAAGATGTCCCAGTGGCCGTGCCCTGGCCAAGATGTCCCAGTGGCCGTGCCCTGGCCAAGATGTTGCAGTGGCTACAAGAGCAGGTTAGAGACTGGGAATTCTGCAATGAGTAATTCACCTCCCCAAAACCTGCCTACCATCTACAAGGCACAAGTCCGGAGTGTGATGGAATACTGTCCACGTGCCTGGATGAATGCAGCTCCAACAACACTCAGGAACCTCGACACTATCCAGGACAAAGCAGCCCCAATTGATTGGCATCCCATCCATCACCTTAAACATTCATTCCCTCCACCACCAAATCAGAGTAGCAGCCGTGTGTACCATCTACAAGATGCACTGCAGCAACTCGACAACACCTTAACATTTTTCTAAATGAGCACATGACCAATCACAGAGCATGGGACCAGCCTTTGAGATTCATCACCATCTCATGATGGAGAAAGCCCTAAAAAGAAGTCAACAATTCTTAACACTGGTGAATATTTTGGATATTACTACATTTTCTTTGAAAATGAAGAAGAATAACAGTAAATGACGAATTCTATCTGAGGCAACAGTGTAAAGATACATCATGTAACCAATTGCCTGCACCATTTAGTATTGAGAACTGACCTTGGCACTCCGACTAGTTTCTGTTCCTGACCTCAACCTTCAGAATATCATCAAATGTCTAATCTCTTGGAACTCCTCCATTTCCTCTTCGAACGTCAGCTTCAACAAACTTGGTTACAAAATGATTAGCTCCTGGTTGAACAGGGGCCTTTTATTTCTCTCCTTCATCCTTCTTTAATCATGTGTGAATGGGTTTATTGTAGGTCTGACATGAGTGAGCATCATCAACTCCTGTGCTGCCCAACATATGCCTCAACCCGATGGTATCTCCTCATGTTCTGGTCTCCTTATCTGAGGAAGGATGTTCTTGCTATCGAGGGCGTGTAGCGAAGGTTCACCAGACTGATTCCTGGGATGGCGGGACTGACGCACGAGGAGAGATTGAATCGGTTAGGATTGTATTCGCTGGAGTTCAAAAGAATGAGGGGGGAATCTCATAGAAACCTATAAAATTCTGACAGGACTAAACAGGGTAGATGCAGGACGGATGTTCCCAATGGTGGGCATGTCCAGAACCAGGGGGCACAGTCTGAGGATACGGGGTAGACTATTTAGGACAGAGATGAGGAAAAATTTCTTCTCCCAGTGAGTGGTAAGCCTGTGGAATTCATTACCACAGGAAGTAGTTGAGTCCAAACATAGCGGGGAAAGCAAGATTGAGCAATTGAGTTGGATGATAAGGAATGGCGGAACAGGCTTGAAGGGCCGAATGGCCTCCTCCTGCTCCTATTTTTTCTATGTTTTCTATCTATGTTTCTATGCCCATTTACCCGTGAGCACAAGACAGTCAACATCTATGGCGTATTACAAACGTGGGCTGCATCCATTTTGAAAGCCAGTTGTAACTAGCTTCCATAGAAACCATAGAAACATCTGGAGTAATCACCAGAGGTGGCTGCGTGACTCAGGTCTCCTTGCAGATGGTGCTGGGGCCGAAAGGTAGACCATGGTGGGGATTAAACAAAGGTAAATTATGGGCATGATTTACCGCCGCATACCGCCAGAATTGTGATGGGATGCAGCGATAGATCCAGCGAGAGGCCTCTTCCAGGATTCCCAACGGCCGTTACGCCTCGTGAGATCTAACGAGATCGTGCGAGATGTCGCGATCTGGATTCCACCCACAGTGGGCTTAAAAGTTAATTTCACTGTGCCGACGCCGGATCCAACCAAAGCCCAGGATCTCAGCCTCGCCAAGGAGACCCCAGCTAGGCGCCGTTTAACACTAGGCGCCACAAATGGGGACCAGGCGGAAGGGCACTTGGGGGGTTTCCCAGGTGATCGGAAGCCCCCGGGTAGTTGGTATCTGGGCTGCTTGGCACCCTGGAACTGTTGACGCCACCTAGGCACCTTGGTGCTGCCAGGGCACCCAGGTGGCAGTTCCAGGTTGGCAGAGGCACTGGTAGGATGCCAGTGCCAAGGTGCCCAGGTGGATTTTTTTCCGTGCCGAGGATCGGGACTGGGGGTGGGGGGGTGCTCTGCCCATGTGAGGTGGGGTGCGGTGGGGTGGGGGGGGGGGGCATCTATGACTTGAGGCATGGGGGTGTCTGTGGATCGCATCGGTAGGAGGGTCAGGAAATTGGGCGCCGTTTAAAAATGGCACCCTGATCTCTTCCTGCACTGACAAGCGGTGCTCCACAATGCAGGAAATGTGACTTGGTGGGGCCTCGGTACGGCATTGCCCGCTAAGGCCCGAAAGAAAAACAGAGTGCCGTTGGCACTGTCAACCTGGCATCCTGGCATTGCCTCTGCCAGCCTGAAAGTGTCATCTGGGCACCCTGGCAGTGCCGAGGTGCCTAGGCGGCATCAACAGTTCCAGGGTGCCAAGCACCGGGAATGACCCACCTAATCCCACCCAGACCAGACTCTTGTTTTCTCGTTAGACGGCACCCTATATCAGTCATGGCAAATGGAAATGAATACCCCGAATGCTGGACGCCTCACGTCACTCATTCTAGTGATGCAGGAAGTGACCACGTGATTCAGTAGCTCAGTCCTGCTGCTCTAACAGCCTCTGACTAGGCTGAATAAAGTCTGTTACCAGGGACAACGCCAGAGGAGATGTCAGTATGTAGGAGCTTTTTGTCTTACAACAGAGAGTTCTTCATCAATCACCCCCATTCAAACTCCTTCCTGCCGTGGGTCAGGGTTAGAGCATTTCTCTTCAATATCACCATTTACATCATTCATGGTCTTTCGTAGAATCTGCCTGAGGAAGGAATGATGCTGGTTCTTGTGCAGATCAATAGTACTAGAGGGTGTGCTAGGTAGTTTGTTGGTACATAATCAGTCCATTAATCATTCTTTCATTAATGGCCATGATTTAATGGAAAGGTTTCTGAATGTGGTCGCGAGCGGGAACTGTCGCGAGGTTCCTGACGTTCTCCACGACCTCTACAATCAAGAAAGGCAAGGACAGCAGATACACAGAAACACCACCACCTTCAAGTTCCCCTGTAACATACACACCATCCTG
This sequence comes from Scyliorhinus canicula, assembly GCF_902713615.1. Taxonomy (NCBI): domain Eukaryota; kingdom Metazoa; phylum Chordata; class Chondrichthyes; order Carcharhiniformes; family Scyliorhinidae; genus Scyliorhinus; species Scyliorhinus canicula. The sequence continues at coordinate 105,941,687 of NC_052156.1, read as the reverse complement.
ACTTGGAAATGCATCGCCGTTCCTTCACTGTCGCTGGGTCAAACCCCTGGTACTCCCTCCCTCACAGCACAGTGGGTGTACCTACAATACACAATTTGCAATGTTTCAAAGAAAAAGATCTATCACCACTATGGTGATAGTAGCGATTGTCCCTTCAAGGGCAACGCAGACCAATTGGGATTGAGAGTGAGTAATCACTCCAGGGTGTGGAGTCCTATCTCAAGCAGAAGACATCTAGATGACATGTGGAAGACATATAGGGGACTGGGCAGCCAGGGGGGCTGTCGTTCTCTGTGCAGCTTTCCTTATTGATAAGGAATGTTTCTAATGAAGTCTGTGAGCATGCATCATTGCAACTACCTTCTCAAGTTCAAATAGGGATGTGTAATAAAATATTGGCCTAGACAATGACAGTCCAAGCCCCAAACTGAATTTTAAAAATTGCCCTATTTTATAATTTCCACATGTATTATCTTGATTGCTACTAATATTATTAATACCAGGAAGATAAAAGCAAATTACTGCGGATGCTGGAATCTGGTAGGGGCTGGTTTAGCTCACTCAGCTAAATCGCTGGCTTTTAAAGCAGACCAAGCAGGCCAGCAACACGGTTCGATTCCCGTACCAGCCTCCCCGGACAGGCACCGGAATGTGGCGACTAGGGGCTTTTCTCAGTAACTTCATTGAAGCCTACTCGTGACAATAAGCAATTCTCATTTCATTTCATCTGAAACCAAAGCAGAAAAAGGTGGACAATCTCAGCACGTCTGACAGCATCTGTGGAGAGAGAGAAGGGAGCTAACGTCTCGAGTCTGGATGACTCACTAACACGGTTCTGTACGACTTTGTTTTTTTATTTATGCCTTCTCACGTCTGGAAGCCTAATGACGTCTGCAAGAATTCACAGGCACAATTTACTCATAACTCTAGAGGTTTTCGCCAGTAATTCTGCCTTTTCACACAACAGTCGGGTAAGGATTCACAAATCTTCCAACGGTTGGGCCCATTTGGTGAGTCATTAGCGACAGAACGGGCGATTATTGGTGATTATTGCAGGCGTGTTGTGACTGACTGCAAGTGTCACCTTTGACTCTGTGGTAACTTATCTATGGTGAATGGATCTAAAGATAAAAATGGTGGGACTGAGGTTACTTCGACAGTGATCTGATAAGTCAAATCAAAATAATTCTGAAAATAAAGTTCAGAGCAGCCTGAATTTGTGAAAATGGGGTAAGTTAACAAACATGAAATAATTTACTTTGAAAGGGACGTTGAAGCAGTAAGAGGTCATATGTTGAACTCCCGATGCTGGCCCTGGGTTTGAACAGGGTCAAGCTGGATTGTGCTCAGACCGCTATTGTTCTGAATGTCCTAGGTTAGTGAGGAAATGATCAGGCTTCCTCTGTGAGTGGCAAACAATGTTTAACTTGGGTAAATACACTGTTATGGGCGAGCACTGAAAACAAATACACCCTTTGAGAAAGGGCATTGAGGAAGGTGCAGAGAGAAAGGTCTTTCTAATGCACAGATGTCTGAAGGTTCATTCATGAGCAATGGAGTAAAGACGAGTCAAACTTTGAGCCTTGTTCAAGACCTTGGTTAGGCCTCGCTTGGAATATGGTGTCCAGCTTTGGTCTCCTCAATGGTAGGTGAAACTGGGGAAAGGGTCGGAGGAAGTCCACTGGACTCATTCCCAATGCCAAGATTATCCAGATGGGCTCAATGAGTTAGGACTCAACACCTTTGAGAAGTCAAATTAATAGATTATCTGATTCAGTTTGCCACAATGGTGAAGGGAATAAGTTTGAGTCCGGAGTTTTTTTTAAATTAAGCAGGCTGGGATGGACCAATTGCAGGGTACATGAGGCCAGATCTAAGTTCAATATGGGATTTTTTTTTACCCAAGACAATAGTGAACTTCTGGAACAGGCTGCTGGCTTGAGCAGTGCTGCTAACTCACTGAATTCCTCACAGCTGGGTTTGCTTCTTTTTGGCACAGGAGCTTGCACTGGAGGTATGAATATATAAAGTAGCAGAACCACACAGATGTCCTGGAAGAGGCATTGTGAGAGCCACAATTGAGTCTGGCCAGTTTAGTGTGACCAGTTAGAAGACCCACCTTGGTTCTCCAACACAGCAACCCAGCCTCATAAATAGCATAATACAGAACATGCTGTGCAGAAGGAGGCCATTCTGCCCATCGAGTCTGCAACGACCCACTTAAGCCCTCACATCCCCCCTGCCCCCATAACCCAATAACCCTTCCTAACCTTTTTCGACACTAAGGGCATGGCCAATCCACCTAACCTGCACGTCTTTGGACTGTGGGAGGAAACCGGAGCACCTGGAGGAAACCCACGCAGACACGGGGAGAACGTACAGATTCCGCACAGACAGCGATCCAGCGGGGCATAAAACCTGGAACCCTGGCTCTGTGAAGCCACAGTGCTGGCCACTTGTGCTACCGTGCTACCCATCTAAATGACCCTCTAAACCTCACCCCCACCCACCCTCATGTCTCCTCACATCAGTATGCCCTATGTACCATTCTCAGGAACCAATTTTCAGCAATGGAAATTATTTTATAATGATTGAAAAACCATTAAACCTCTAACAATCTCAGAAAATTCTGAATTCAAACTATCATTGATGCTGTACCAAAACAAAACCAGAGGGCCTGAGGAAAGAGTAAGCCCAAGTAGACTGGGGACAGGTAAATGAAGGTAGGACAGTTGAGGAGCAGTTGGTGGATGTTCAGGGAGATATTGAAGACCTCTCAATTAAAGTACTTTCCTGAAAGGAAGCAGAATTGTAAAAGGGAGAAAAAACGGTCCATGGCTAAACAAGCAAGCCAAGGAGGACATAAAGGCAAAAACTAAGGCATACCATACTGCAAAAGCTCCTGGTAAGCTGGAAGATTGGGAGAACTTTAAGGTTCAGCAAAAGGCTACTAAAAATTAAATCAAAAGAGCTAAGATGAACAATAAAAGGAAACTAGCAGAAAACATAAACACTGATACCAAACGTTTCTATAAGTATATAAAGAGTAAGAGAGTAGCTAAGGTAAATGTTGGCCCTTTAGGGGAGATATTGATGAGGTAATAATGGGGACACACAGATGGCAGAGGCACTGAACCAATATTTTGCCTCTGTCTTCATGGTAGAAGTAAATAAAAATTTACCAAAACTACAGTTAATGCACAGGAACTTGGTGCAATAACCATCACTAGGGAGAAGGTATTGAATAAACTGAGGGGAGTAAAGGCAGATAAGTCTCCGGGACCCGATGGCCTGCACTCTATGATTAAGGGAAGTGGCAGTGGAGATAGTGGACACATTGGCTATAATGTTTCAAAATTCTCTGAATTCTGGAAGAGTCCCAGTGGATTGGAAACACGCTAATGTGACACCCCTATTCAAAAAGGAAGAGAAGCAAAACAGTAGGAAACTATAGACTGGTTAGCTTGACCTCTGAGGTGTGTAAGTTGCTGGAATAAAGAGGTGGGTCGGACAGATTTTTCACTGGGGGTTTAATTTGAAATGGCGATTTTAATGAGTAAGTTGCTGGAGGAGATGGCAACATTTGGAAAGACAAAGCTCAATCCACCATTATCAGCATGGTTTTATGAGGGGTAAGTCATACTTGACAAACTTGCTTGAATTCTTTGAGGACGTAACCAGTAAGGTGGATAATGGAGAACCTGTGGATGTGGCATATCTGGACTTCCAGAAGACTTTAGATAAGGTGCCTTATAAAATACTGATCCAGAAGGTGAGATCACAGAGGATTGTGGTTAGAGTACTAGATTGGATTGAGGATTGGCTGACTGATAGAAAGCAGAGAGTGTGGATAAATGGGTCCTTCTCTGACTGCTGAACTGTAACTAGTGGGGTGCGGCAGGGATCAGTCCCAATTCCTCAACTGTTTACAAGTTTTATAAATGATCTGCAAGCAGGGACAGAGTGTAATGTAGCAAAATTTGGGGATGATGCTAAAGTAGGTGGGAAAACGGGCAGTGAAGAGGAGATAAGGATTTTACAAACGGATATAGGTAGGCGAAGAATTTGGGCCAAAATTTGGCAGATGGAGTTTAATGTAGATAAGTGTGAGGTTGCCCATTTTGGCCGAGAAAATAGAAAAGCAAATTGTTATCTAAACGGAGAGCAGATTCAAGATGCATCTGGACAGAGGGATCTGGTTGTCTTTGTTCATGACTCTGGTTGGGGAATCTAGAACCAGAGGATACAGTCTCAGGATACGGGCTAGGTCATTTAGGACTGAGATGCGGAAAAAATCCTTCACTCAGAGGGTGGTGAACCTGTGGAATTTTCTACCACAGAAGGCTGAGAAGATCAAATGACTGAATGTATTCAAGAAAGAGATAGAGAGGGCTGGATTCTCCATTGGCGAGATCCTCCGCTTTGCCGGCAGCGCACTCATGCCCTCGGATTTCACGAGGGTGTGGGGTTGTCCACAATGGGAAACCCCATTGGCCGGCTGCAGGGATGGAGGATCCCACTGTCGGTGGGGGCTCGCCGTACCGGAAAATGGGTGCGGCGGACGGAGAATTCCCCCCCCCCATATTGTTTTAGATTTTAATGACATCAAAGGATCGAAAGAAAGGGGGAATAAGGCATTGGGATAGACCATCAGCCATGATCATAATGAATGGCGGAGCAGGCTCGATGGGACGAATGTTTCTATGTCTCTGAGGTGGCTTAATAAGCCAATTTGTCATAACGAATTCAAGGCAACTGGAATGGGCAATAAAGCCCAGACTATCACTAGTGTAATATGCAAAGCTACCTTCAATCCGTTCATGAATTGTTATTGTACTGTTTGAGGTAGAAAGCAGGTTCAATATCCCTGTGGACGGGAAAATGCGCTTTGAGGACCATATGAATGTCCTGCAACAGGTGAAATCGCTGCCAGATTTACTGCGGTGCCACCATCCAGAATCGGAGAAGGGCACAGCGCAGCAAGAAGCCATTTGGCCCATCATTCCTGTGGCAGCCCTTTGAAAGACCTTTCGATTAATCCCACTCCGCTGCACTAAATAACATTTTTTTGACAGCATTAATTATAAATAGTTGGCTGGGAGTGAACCAGTCAGTGGGATGGCTGAATAGAGAATCTATTTCATCAGCAAGAAGCAAGAAAAAAGCCACAAAAGTCACAATTCCTTGTATGTTGTGTGGATTTGATTAACAAATGGGATGAATCCCATATTCTGTGACTTCCCACTGACATCCAAATAACCTCTTGGAACAACGATGAATTTAATTACATGTGAATTTTATTTTAGTCTAGGTATTTGTAAAGGCAGCATGCGTCCATGTGGTTGTGTTAAGTGAGTCATAGTCTCCAAATCTTGTGGAAATATCCCTTTAGGACCAATTAAACCTGGAGAGGTACTGTTACCATGCAAATTTCCCAGCGTTCTTGGCATTCATATCTGGTGCAGTCCTGGTCTATACAAGTTTCCAGCCGTGGGAATTTGCATTTATATGACACCCATTCATCTCTCAGGACGTCCCAAAATGTTTCACAGCCTGACAAATTATTTTTGAGGTGTTGTCACGATTGCTACCTGTGGTAGTCGGTATTAGGGGTATTACGGTACCCTGGATAATGCTGTAAGACCATCGGTATGGGAGGTACCCGAGACTGCTGTATCATTGGTGAAGCCTGCCTGCTGGTTGTGCCCAGTAAGGCGGAGTATAAGAGCCCGTGTCTCCCCAGCAGCTGCATTCTGTACCTGCGCTGCTGGGGGAAACATCTAGTCCAATAAAGCCTTCAATTGTCGCCCAATCTCGCTTCTGGAGTCATTGATCGAGCATCACTACCAAGACAAACACAGCACACTGTTTGACGCAGCAAGGTTCCGCAAAACCCAGGGAGATAAAATCTCAGATCATCCGCCTTTTTGTGGTGTTGACAAAAACATAAATGTTAGTCATCAGCCACAACTCTCTTCAAATTGTGCCATGGGTTTGTTTACTTGAACGGGAAGGCTGAGCCTTCAACAACACTGCACTGAAGTGTAAAAGTCCCTGACACAAGGTTTGAATTCACAACCTTTAAATTAAACGTGCTAGGCTGAGATTGAAATGCAGAGTTCAATTGCACGTCTACCGAATGCCTTTTGCTGATACAGGTGTAAACGGTATGGTTTAACGTTTATTTGTTCGAAGGTGAACCGAGACATCGGAAGCCGTTTTTCCATTCCCTATTGGAAGCGAGAGTCAGCTCGCAAAACGCAGAACTTAGTATTGTTTTGTCGCAAAAACAATTTTTCTGCGACACCCCAACCCTGTGCCATTTTCTTCTGGACCTCTCGCGGGTCGAGAAGGCCTTGGTTATAAAATGTAAGGTGCGCCTCTTCTGTGCGCAGGATCGTTATTGTGAGGGCCACAGGCAAATTGTATATCCTCCCACACATTATCTTTGTGTACCGGTATGGATCTCTTAAACTCTAAAACATTGCACCTCCTTAGAGAGTTTGTCACCTGCTGAAGAGTTGGGAAGTTGGGAATCTGGGACTATCACTATTAGACTCTGTATTGTAATGTAGTTGTACTTTTAATACAGTGAATCATCATAGGGGTCTGTCCTGTAATGATATATTGACCATTATATTGACCAGCATAGTATAAGTGTTGATATGCATTTGGGTACTTTTTCCAGTGGAGAAAGTAGCAAACGCATTCCAAAATGTGTTGGTAAACCCTCCTTGCTTTTCTTGGTATTGGGATTTAACTGCACAGACCTTCTGACTTGAAAAAACATCCCATACATTTGAAAAGTAAAAAGGCAATCCAAGAACCTGCTTCCCTACATTGATTGCCATTGACTACATTGGCTACAGCAGCATGGTAGCACAAGTGGATAGTACTGTGGCTTCACAGTGCCAGAGTCCCAGGTTCAATTCCCCGCTGGGTCACTGTCTGTGCGGAGTCTGAACGTTCTCCCCGTGTCTGCGTGGGTTTCCTCCAGGTACTCCGGTTTCCTCCCACAGTCCAAAGATGTGCAGGTTAGGTTGATTGGCTGTGCAAAATTGCCTTTAGTGTCAAAAAAGGTCAGGAGGGGTTATTGGGTTACGGGGATAGGGTGGAGATGACGGCTTAAGTGGGTCGGTGCAGACGCAATGGGCCGAATGGCCTCCTTCTGCACTGTATGTTCTATGCGGTATGTTCTATCAACTGAGTGGCTTGTTGGGCCATTTCACAGGGTATTCAGAGCCATTGCTGGTCGGAGTTTCCCGAACAGCAGGACCACATTAGAAACACGTTGTCGGGAATTCGGCCGGCCGGGGACAGAGAATAGCGGATACTCAGCGAATAACAGTGGATACTCAGCCCGGCCTACTCCCCGAGTACACCGCTTTTCACAGGGCGGAGAATAGCGGAGCAAGTGCCGGTCCCTATTTTGTGCAGGAAAACAGATTCTTTGCCCCGTCGCCAAACGCGATCCAGCCCCTGGCCTCTCCTTCTGTGTGAGATAATTCTATTCTATGATTAATATATATAGTATACATATGCTGAGATGTTGAGGTCCATTCTTCGTGTACAATTATTTGGATGTTTTATAATTGTCAAGCTACAGCCTAACAGGAAACTTGATGTTGATCTGTATGCACATGGACATTTTTACTGTTCACTAACCACAGTTCTCTTTTGTGCACAATGAATACTTTACCTGAATAATAATAATAATAATCACTTATTGTAACAAGTAGGCTTCAATGAAGTTACTGTGAAAAGCCTGTTTTCACAGTAACTGTGAAGGCACAGCACTCTGGCTAAAACACAAAAGCGCAAAAACAACACATACCTGACTTCTGATGGCGGCCATGGAATGAGTGGTCGCACATTTGGTGGCTCCTGCTTGAGGCGGAATTGTTTGGTCTTTGTTACCTGTTCACGGGGGTGATTGCTGGTACAAAGTACAGGAAAAAACAGAGCTAATTCTCCTCTGGGTGGGTATGTCTCAGCCCTATCATACAAGGCGTGCAACTGTAAAAGAGCAACAGTCAGGCCAGGAACTTTCGCGAAGTGCGACAGGAGGAAAGATGGCGGAGAGCTCTTTGGCGTCATTATCCGCTCAGTGCTCCACGGAATAGTTGGCGGAGGTTTTGACGGCCACGTTCCGGCAGCAAAGGCAGAAAGTCTCAGAGGACCTGGCTAAGGTGGCAGACCCGATTCAAGGGAGTGGAGCAGAGGTTGGAGGCACATAGTCTGTCACTCCAAAAAGTGGAAGAGTCGATGGTGGACAATGAGGACCGGCTGGCCTCTGTGGAGGCAGAGATTACACTGGTAGCGGAGGGCCAAAGGAAGCTGAGGGAGAAAGTGGTCGATTTGGAGAATAGGTTGAGAAGGCAGAATCTTCTGATTATGGGATTGCCTGAAGGCATTGAGGGAACACAGGACATGAAGTATGTCGCGAGCATACTTGGGATGCTGGTGGGGGAGGGGGGTCTTCGACCGACCCCCTGAGGTTGATCAAGCGAAGAGGTCACTGAGAAAGAGGCCGAAGGAGGGAGAACAGTCGAGGGCGATAGTGATGTGACTGCAGATATCTGGACAAGGAGAAGAAGAAGTGCACCTGGGAAGGGAATGTGATTTGGGTCTGCCAGGATCTGGGTGTGGAGTGGACTAAGCACCTGGCAGAGTTTAACATGGTGAAAGTGGCCCTTTTCAAGGAATGAGTGAAGTTTGGGGGGTTGGACCCAACCAGGTTGTTGGTCACATACCAGAGCCTGGAGTTCGACATGGATACGCCAGAGCCTGGAGTTCGACATGGATACGCCAGAGCCTGGAGTTCTACATGGATACGCCAGAGCCTGGAGTTCGACATGGATACGCCAGAGCCTGGAGTTCTACATGGATACGCCAGAGCCTGGAGTTCTACATGGATACGCCAGAGCCTGGAGTTCTACATGGATACGCCAGAGCCTGGAGTTCTACATGGATACGCCAGAGCCTGGAGTTCGACATGGATACGCCAGAGCCTGGAGTTCTACATGGATACGCCAGAGCCTGGAGTTCTACATGGATACGCCAGAGCCTGGAGTTCGACATGGATACGCCAGAGCCTGGAGGTCTACATGGATACGCCAGAGCCTGGAGTTCTACATGGATACGCCAGAGCCTGGAGTTCTACATGGATACGCCAGAGCCTGGAGTTCTACATGGATACGCCAGAGCCTGGAGTTCTACATGGATACGCCAGAGCCTGGAGTTCGACATGGATACGCCAGAGCCTGGAGTTCGACATGGATACGCCAGAGCCTGGAGTGCTACATGGATACGCCAGAGCCTGGAGTTCGACATGGATACGCCAGAGCCTGGAGTTCTACATGGATACGCCAGAGCCTGGAGTTCTACATGGATACGCCAGAGCCTGGAGTTCGACATGGATACGCTAGAGCCTGGAATTCTACATGGATACGCCAGAGCCTGGAGTTCTACATGGATACGCCAGAGCCTGGAGTTCGACATGGATACGCCAGAGCCTGGAATTCTACATGGATACGCCAGAGCCTGGAGTTCTACATGGATACGCCAGAGCCTGGAGTTCGACATGGATACGCCAGAGCCTGGAGTTCTACATGGATACGCCGGAGGAGGCGAGTAGGTTTTTGAGAGACCATAGACTTGGGGACTTGTAAGAACTTTGGACTATAGAGATACTAGTGGGGGGAGGGTTGGCACTTTTTGGCCAGTTTGAATGTTGTATCATGTTTTGGATCATGTGGATTATTGGGGTCGTGGGTACAGGTGGTAATGTGGAGGAGCAGGTACAATGGATGGGGGGAGTTTGGGGAAAGGCAGTTGCCTCGAGTTGAAGGCCACCATGCTAGCGGATAGACAAATTAACGGGAGTAAGTGGGGGATAGATCCGCTGGGGGGGGGGGGGGGGGGGTTGTTGAGGGGGTGGTTTCCTTTCTCTTTGTTGGTGATGGTGGGGGGAGCAGTGCGTTGCTGACTTAGATGAAGTTAGTGTGGCGTAGTTGCTTAGTGGGTGATTGTGGCGAACATCTTGGGGAGGCCCGAGAGGGGGTGCGGGGCATCTGAAGAGTTTGAAGGCGGACGTTGTGTTTTTGCAAGAGACTCATTTGAAGGTGTTGGATCAAATAAGGCTAAGGAAGGGATGGGTGGGGCAGGTTTTTCATTCGGTGGTGGCTATGGAGTGCGTCCTTTGTAGTGGGGAGCACAGTGGCGGACCCTGGAGTAGATTTGTGAGTAGGAGTAGTGCTGCCCCAAATTGGGATGATGTGGAATTTATGAGGCGAGTCCTGATAAAGATCCCAGTTCTCGAGGGTGGATGAGGCGAAGATGCAAGGGCTGGGGGCTCCAATTGGAGTGGGGGAGTTGATGGATTGTGTGGGGTCTTTGCAGTGGAGGAAGGGACAGATTCCCAGCGGAGTTTTATAAGAGGTTTGGATCGTAGCTGGAGACCCTGTTAGTGGAGTACAAGTTGGTGGGGAGGGGCGAGATTCCTTCCAAGCTGTCTCAGGCGTCTATCTCGTTCATTTTAAAGAAAGACAAAGAGCCGGAACAGTGTGGGTAGTACCGCCCGATACCATTGTTAAATGTTGATGCAAAGCTATTGGCCAAGGTGCTGGCAGCATGGATAGAGAACTATACGCCGGGTGTGGTTGGGGACCAGATGGGGTTCATGATGAGGCGAACATTATTGGCCAATGTTCAGAGGCTATTGAATGTGATAATAATAACAATCTTTTTTAAAAAAATAATGTTTATTCAAACTTTTCACATATTATAAATAACAGAAAGGAAAAATAGAACCCCCACCCCCATACACAAATAATAAAGCAACAAGAACAAAAGTGCATAAGTAAACAAATAAACGTTAACCAGTAAACAATAGTAAATCCCCAACCAAACACGACCATAAATAATAACAATCTTTATTGTCACAAGTAGACTTACATTAACACTGCAATAAAGTTACTGTGAAAAGCCCCTAGTTGCCACATTCCGGTGCCTGTTTGGGTACAGAGAGGGAGAATTCAGAATGTCCAAATTACCTAACGGCACGCCTTTTGGGACTTTTGGGAGGAAACAGGAGCACCTGGAGGAAACCCACGCAGACACAGGGAGAACGTGCAGACTCCGCACAGACAGTGACCCAAGCCGGGAATCGAACCTGGGACCCTGGAGCTGTGAAGCAACAGTGCTACCCACTATGCTACCGTGTTGCACTCCCTGATGCCCTCGACAAGCTGGTAGGTGGAAGTGATTGTGTCAGTTGTCACAGAGACTCCGTTTGACCATGTGGAGTGGGCATACTTATTCAAGGTGCTCAGATTGAATGAGAGAAGACAAAGTGACATACAGGAATTTTAGCATTAGATAGAACTAATTATACAGGCCTGAGGAAAGAGTTGGCCCAAGTAGCCTGGGCACAAATAATTGAGGGTAGGACAATTGAGGAACAATGCGGATGTTCAGGGAGATATTAAATACCTCTCAGTTAAAGTATATTCCTGAGAGGAAGAGGAATTGCAAAAGGGAGAAAAATGTTCCATGGCTAAACAAGCAGGTCAAGGAAGACATAAAGGCAAAAACTAAGGCATATCAATTTGCATAAGCTGGAGGATTGGGAGAATTTTAAGGTTCAGCAAAACGCTACTAAAACTAAAATCAAAAGAGCTAAGATGGTCAATGAAAGGGAACTAGCAGAAAACATAAACACGGATCTTCAATAAGTGTATACAGAGGAAAAGAATAGCTAAAGTCAATGTTGGCCCTTTGGAGGACGATACCGGTGATGTAATAATGGGGAACAGAGAGATGTCGACGACACTGAACCAATATTTTGCCTCTGTCCTCATGTTAGAACAGGGGTGGGCAAACTTTTCCGTGCAAGGGCCACATTCAGAAATTCACAATTCACAAAGGGCCGCATAGTATATTAAGTAAAATAATTACTTCACCCGGTTATGATTCTGGGCGCCTCATATAGAACATAGACCAGTACAGCACAGAACAGGCCCTTCGGCCCTCGACGTTGTGCCGAGCAATGATCACCCTACTCAAGTCAACGTATCCACCCTATACCAGTAAGTAACCCAACAGCCCCCCCCCATTAACCTTAAAAAAAAATTTAAAAATAAAATTTTTTTTTTTTTTTTAATGACTTGGTGGGCCGCAGAAATACCTTTGGCGGGCCGCATGCGGCCCGCGGGCCGTAGTTTGCCCACCCCTGTGTTAGAAGATAATAAAGGTTTATCAAAAACTACAGTTTATGCACAAGAACTTGGTGCAATAACCATCACTAGGGAAAAGATATTAAAGAAACTAATGGGATTAAAGGCAGATAAGTCTCCGGGGCCTGATAGCCTATACCCGAGGGTATTAAAGGAGGTGGCAGCAGAGATAGTGGATGCATTGGTTATGATATTTCAGAATTCCTTGAATTCTGGAAGGGTTCCGTTAGATTACAAACACGCTTATGTGATGTGATTGGATTTAATTTGTTTTGATTTGATTTATTGTCACTGATGTACAGTGGCTGAGTACTGCGGCCGAGGGAACATACACAGTACGTACATAGTAGACAAAAGAATAATCAACAGAGAACATTAACAAATAGTACATCGACAAACAGTGATTGGTTACAGTGAGGAACAAGGGGCCAAACAAAGCAAATACATGAGCAAGCGCAGCATAGGGCTGTTTTGTTATGCTCTTGACGTAGCATAAGCTGCTTCCTTGATGTGCACTCTGACAAAGGTTCAGATGTGGAGATAGCATCAACACATATATTGAGCTATTACAATTCTCCTACTTGGGTTCGACTCTACTGTTACTCCTTCTATTGCTCCTCAGACTGACAAACCAGTCTGCTACAATCCACGTGGTGGGTGTGATGTTCGATCAACCCTGTGTCTGTACTCACTGAGTGTCTCCACTGGAAAGAGGAGGATCATGTGTGCTGTGTCCTTTATATATGGGTTGGTGTAATGCCTTCCTGTGGTAGTGTCACCTCTGTGTGTATCGTGAATGCCCATTGGTCGTGTCCTATCTTACTGGCCTATTGGTTGAGTGTCTGTGTGTCATGTCTCTGGTGCTCCCTCTAGTGTCTGGCTAGTCTACATGTACTTACATTAACCCCTTGTGTATCTACAGTGATGCATATTACCACAAGGGCGTCGTGAATAGTGTTCTTACATGGAACAGATCAGTCCGGGGGGGGGGGGGGGGGGTCATTGAGGAGTCTAGTAGCTGTGGGGAAGAAGCTGTTCCTATGTCTGGATGTGCCTATTCAAAAAGGGAGAGAGGCAAAAAGTAGGAAACTCTAGACCGGTTAGCTTGACCTCTGTGGTTGGAAGTTCCTGGAATCAATCATTAAGGAGGAGATGACTGAACATTTGGAAAGACAAAGCTCAGTCCACCATTGTCAGCATGGTATTATGAGGGGTAAGTCATGCCTGAGAAACTTGCTTGAATTCTTTGAGGGTGTAACCAGCAAGGTGGATAATGGGGAACTTGTGGATGTGGTCTATCTAGACTTCCAGAAGGCGTTCGACAAGATTTTGCATAAAAGACTGATCCAGAAGGTGAGATCACAGGGAATTGAGGGTAGAGTACTAGACTGGATTGAGGATTGGCTGACGGACAGAAAGCAGAGCATTGAGATAAACCTTCTCTGACTGGTGAACTGTAACTACTGGGGTGCCACAGGGGTCAGTCTTCAGGCCACAACTGTTTACAATTTTTATAAATGATTTGCAAGCAGAGATAGAGTGTAACATAGCAAAATTTGGGTATGATAATAAAATAGGTGGAAAACAGGCAGTGAAGAGGAGATAAAGTTTTTACATACGGGTATATAGGCTAGGAGATTGGGCCAACATTTTGCAGATGGAGTTTAATGTAGATAGGTGTGATGTCATCCGTTTTGGCCAAAAAAATAGAAAGGCAAATTATTATGGAAATGGAAAGCAAATTCAAACTCGCAGAACGTTGGTATGTAGGTAGAGCAGGTAATAAAAAAAGCAAATGGAATGTTAGCGTTTATTGCAAAAAGACTGGAGTATAAAAGTAGAGAAGTGTTGTTGCAATTGTACAGGGTGTTGGTGAGATCACATCTGGAGTATTGTGTCCAGTTTTGATTTCCTTATTTGAGGAAGGTTATGGTGGCATTGGAGGCAGTTCAGAGGAGGTTCACCAGATTGATTCTGGGGAAAGGGTTGACGTATGAGGAGAGATTGAATAGTTTGGGCTTATACTTTCTGGAGTTTAGAAGGATGAGAGAGGATCTGATCGAGGTATATAAAATACTGAAAGGGGATTGATAAAGTAAACGTAAACCAAATGCACCCCCTTGAGGGGCAATCTAGAACGAGACATCACAGATATAGGTTGAGAGGCGATAGATGTAGAACGGAGTTGATGAGGAACCACTTTGCATCAATATTCACAAAGGAGAGGGATGTGTTGATTGGTGGTGTCTCAGAGGGATATGTAAACACTTTAGAACAAGTCATTATTTCGAAGGAGAAAGTGTTAGGTATATTAAAAATCATTAAGGTAGACAAATCCCTGGGCCAGATGGCATCGATCCCAGATTACTGAGGGAGACAAGAGATGAAATCGCCTCTGGCAGAAATCTTTTTTTTTTTTTTAAATAATTTTAATTGAATTTTTCAAAATACAAACATTTTAACCCCCCCTACATTTACATTTAAATTATAACAAAGCAAAGTCAAACCCCCCTACTTAACAAGAAAAAGAAAAAGAATCCCCCCCCCCCCCTACCCGCGCTTCCCCCCCCCCCCCCCCCCCCCCCCCCCCGCCGGCGAACCGACAGTCAGACCAACTTATCATTTCTAGCAGCGTCCTCGGGCAGGCCTTGCCCGTGCCACCGCCGCTACCGTACTTCCTTCGTCGTTGTCCCCCCTCCCCCCCCCCCTCCCCCCCTCCCGCCCTCCCCTCCCCTCCCGGGTTGCTGCTGTCATGGCCTCAGTTTCTATCTCTGATCCAAGAGGTCTAGGAAGGGTTGCCATCGCCTGGAAAACCCCTGCACCGACCCTCTCAGGGCGAATTTGATCCTTTCCAATTGGATGAAGTTTGCCATGTCGTTTAACCAGGTGTTAACACTCGGAGGCCTTTCGTCCCTCCACTGAATCAGGATCCTCCTCCGAGCCACCAAGGACGCAAAGGCTAATATTCCAGCCTCCCTCGCCTCCTGTACCCCCGGTTCCACCCCAACCCCGAAGATCGCAAGTCCCCATCCTGGCTTGACCCTGGACCCCACCACTCTCGACACCGTCCCTGCCACCCCCTTCCAGAACTCCTCCAGTGCCGGACATGCCCAAAACATATGTGCATGATTCGCAGGGCTTCCCGAACATCTAATACACCTGTCTTCACCCCCGAAAAACCGACTCATCCTTGTCCCCGTCATGTGGGCTCTATGCAGTACCTTAAATTGAATGAGACTTAGTCTCGCACATGACGACGACGAGTTAACCCTCTCCAGGGCGTCTGCCCATGTCCCGTCCTCTATCTGTTCCCCCAGCTCTAACTCCCACTTATCTTTCAGCTCCTCTACTGGTACCTCCTCCACCTCCTGCATAATCTTATAGATGTCCGAGATCTTCCCCTCCCCGACCCAGACCCCTGATAGCACCCTATCACTCGCCCCCCTGTCGGGGAGCGCGGGGAACCCCGCTACCTGTCGTCTGGCAAATGCCTTCACTTGGAGGTACCTGAACGTGTTCCCCGGGGGGAGCCCAAATTTCTCCTCCAGCTCTCCCAGGCTCGCAAACCTCCCCTCTATAAACAAGTCCCTCAGTTGTCTAATACCCGCCCTCTGCCAGCTCTGGAATCCCCCTCCTGTGTTTCCCGGCGCAAATCTGTGGTTCCCTCTTAGTGGTGCCCCTATCAGACCTCCCACTTCCCCCCTGTGTCGCCTCCACTGCCCCCAGATCTTGAGGGTGGCCGCCACCACCGGGCTCGTGGTATACCACGTGGGAGGGAGCGGCCATGGTGCCGTTACCAGTGCCCCTAAGCTTATGTTGCCGCAGGACGCCCTCTCCATGCGCTTCCAGGCTGCCCCCTCCCCTTCCATCATCCACTTTCGTACCATCGATGTATTTGCCGCCCAGTAATATCCTGAAAGGTTGGGTAACGCCAGCCCTCCACTATCCCTACTCCGCTCCAAAAAGACCCTTCTAACTCTCGGGGTGCCATGTGCCCACACATACCCCATGATACTACTCGTTATCTTCTTGAAAAAGGCCCTGGGGAGGAAGATGGGCAGACACTGGAACAAGAACAAGAACCTCGGGAGGACCGTCATTTTAACTGACTGCACCCTCCCTGCTAGCGACAGCGGCACCATGTCCCACCTCTTAAACTCCTCCTCCATCTGCTCCACCAGTCTGGAAAAGTTCAACTTGTGTAGGGTCCCCCAGTTCTTTGCCACCTGCACCCCCAAATACCTAAAACTTTTAACTGCTCTTTTGAAGGGGAGCCTCCCAATTCCCTCCCCTTGGTCTCCCGGGTGTATTACAAAGACCTCACTTTTCCCCAGATTTAATTTATATCCCGAAAAGTCCCCGAACTCCGCTAGTATCCCCATTACCTCCGGCATTCCCCCCTCCGGGTCTGCCACATACAACAACAAATCATCCGCATAGAGCGAGACCCGATGTTCCTCCCCTCCCCTTGTCAGTCCTCTCCACCCCCCTGAACCCCTCAGTGCCATCGCCAACGGCTCAATCGCTAATGCAAAGAGTAAGGGAGATAGGGGACATCCCTGCCTAGTACCTCGATGGAGCCCAAAATATTCTGACCTCCTCCCGTTTGTTACCACACTTGCCATCGGAGCTGAATAGAGCAGTTTTACCCACTTGATAAATCCCTCCCCAAACCCAAACCTTTCCAACGTCTCCCACAAGTATTCCCACTCCACCCTGTCAAATGCCTTCTCCGCGTCCAGCGCTACCACTATCTCCGCCTCCCCTTCCACTGCTGGCATCATAATCACATTTAACAATCTCCGGACATTTGTGTTAAGTTGGCGTCCCTTCACGAACCCCGTCTGGTCTTCATGGACTACCCCTGGCACACAGTCCTCTATCCTGGTTGCCAGGACCTTTGCTAACAGCTTGGCATCTACATTTAAGAGGGAGATAGGCCTGTAGGACCCGCACTGGACCGGGTCCTTGTCCCGCTTCAAAATCAAGGAGATCAGGGCCTGCGACATTGTTGGAGGCAGAACCCCCCCCTCGCGCGCCTCATTGAAGGCTCGCACCAGCACTGGACCCACCAAGTCCACAAATTTCCTGTAAAACTCCACCGGGAACCCATCCGGCCCCGGCGCCTTCCCCGCCTGCATCTGGCCTATCCCTTTAATTAGCTCCTGCAGCTCTATCGGCGCCCCCAACCCTTCCACCAGCTCCTCCTGTACCTTTGGGAACCCCAATTTGTCGAGAAAGTTCTTCATTCCCCCTCTCCTCTTCGGCGGTTCAGACCTATACAATTCCCTATAGAAGTCCCTAAAGACCCTATTCACCTCTTGCCCCTTCTGCACTACATCCCCACCCCTCTCTCTCACTCCCCCAATCTCTCTGGCTGCATCTCGCTTACGAAGCTGGTGTGCCAGCATCCTGCTCGCCTTTTCCCCGTACTCATACGCCGCACCCTGCGCCCTTCTCCACTGCATTTCCGCCTTCCTAGTGGTCAGTAGGTCGAACCTGGCCTGCAAGCTACGCCGCTCCCTTAATAGCCCCTCCTCTGGCGCCGCCGCATATTTCCTGTCTACTTCTAGGAGCTCCCCCACCAGCCTCTCCCTTTCCTGCCTCTCCTTCCTCTCTCTGTGTGCCCTTATGGAGATCAGCTCTCCTCTAATCACTGCTTTCAAGGCCTCCCAGACCGTCCCCACCTGCACCTCACCTGTGTCATTCGTACCCAGATAGTTCTCAATGCCCGTTCTCACCCTTCTGCACACCTCTTCGTCCGCCAACAGCCCTACATCCAGGCGCCACAACGGGCGTTGGTCCCGCGCCTCCCCCATGTCCACGTCCACCCAATGTGGTGCATGGTCCGATATCGCAATGGCCGAGTACTCCGTGTCCTGCACTCTCGGTATCAGCCCCCTGTTCAATACGAAAAAATCGATCCTAGAGTACACTCTGTGGACGTGGGAGAAAAAAGAATACTCCCTCGCCCTAGGCCTACCAAATCTCCATGGGTCTACCCCTCCCATCTGCTCCATGAACCCCCTTAACACCTCTGCCGCTGCCGGCCTCCTATTCGTCCTGGAACTCGATCTATCCAGCCCAGGGTCTAACACCGTATTAAAGTCCCCTCCCATGATCAGGCCCCCTGCCTCCAGTCCCGGGATGAGGCCCAGCAGGCGCCTCATAAAACCCGCGTCGTCCCAGTTCGGGGCATACACATTTACCAGTACCACACTCTCTCCCTGCAGCCTACCCCTCACCATCACGTACCTGCCCTCCTTGTCTGCCACCACCTCTGCCGCCACAAACGACACTCTCTTTCCCACCAAAATCGCCACCCCCCCGGTTCTTGATATCCAAGCCTGAGTGGAACACCTGTCCCACCCACCCCCTTCTCAGGCGGACCTGATCTGCTACCCTCAAATGAGTCTCCTGCAGCATTGCTACATCAGCCTTCAGTCCCTTCAGGTGTGAGAAGACCCTTGATCTTTTGACCGGCCCATTCAGCCCCCTTACGTTCCACGTGATCAATCGGGTCGCAGAGCGACCCGTCCCTACTCCCTGTCGATTAGCCATGTCTTGTCCCTTGCTCGCCCCGGGTCATCCCTTCTTTTCTGACCCGCTTCCCATAGCGATGGCCCCCCCCCCCCCCCCCCCCCCCCCGGCTCTCCCCTTCTCGTCCCTGGTCTTTCTAGCAGCAACCCGGTGTCCCCCCCCAGTCCCCCCCCCCTTCCCCCCCCCCCCCCCCTGGCTAGGACCCCTCCTAGCCGCGATGTACCCCACATCGTACTCCCGAGAGTCAGCTGGTCTCCGCTGACCCGGCTGCTCCTGCCACATTCCGACTCCTCCCGGTTCACCCCATCTGCGCCCGTGAAAGATCCCCTTAAAACCCCCGAGAAAGACCCGCATAATCAACCCGCACCCCCCCGTCCCGTCTCCCCAACTTAACGATATAAATACAAATACCCAATGGCAACTAAATACATAAATACTTAACTACATACTTAAATAACAAAATAATTAACTAACTATCAACTAACAGTGTGCCCAACCATCACCCTCCATCAAACAGTATAAATAACCGCAGATAACCATAACCCGAAAAGAAAAAAAAGAACCAAAAAACCCCCCCAAGCACCCAAAGAAAAAGGATAAGAGGGGTAAATAACTAAGGGAAATTGGAAACGGGAAAAAACACCCCATAAGAAGCCAACGACCCACAATAGAGATTTCAACAGTACAAATATACAGAAACACCCAACAACTCGAAACCTTCAAAATATTCAGAAAAGTCAACCGTTCGAGAAAAAACACCCCAAACACTCCACGAAACTGTTACCCAGTTCCGACCTGGCCTGAAAAAGAAAAGGGCCACTTGCACAATCAAGAGTCCCCCGGCGGCTACGACCGCCGGTGCTCCCAGGTTTTAGATCGTGTCCAACTTTTCCTCTTGTACAAAGGTCCAGGCCTCCTCTGGGGACTCGAAATAATGATGTTGGTCCTTGTAGGTGACCCACAAGCGCGCCGGTTGCAACATTCCAAATTTGATCTTTTTCGCGTGTAGCACCGCCTTTGTCCGGTTGTACCGGGCCCGCCGCTTTGCCACCTCCGCACTCCAGTCCTGGTACACCCTTACCGTCGAGTTCTGCCACTTGCTGCTTTTCTCCCTTTTAGCCCACCTCAGGACTTTCTCTCGATCACTTAGCCGCTGGAACCGCACCAGCACCGCCCTCGGGGGCTCGTTTGCCCTCGGCCTCCTGGCCATGACCCGGTATGCCTCTTCCAATTCCAGGGGCGCCGGACCGGCCCCTTCCCCCATCAGGGAGCTCAACATCTCCGCCACATATCCCGGGAGATCCGACCCCTCCAGGCCTTCTTCCAGGCCCAGGATCCTCAAATTTTTCCTCCTCATCCGAGTGTCCAGCTCCTCGAAGCGGCTCTGCCACTTCATGTGGAGTGCCTCGTGCACCTCCACCTTTGCCCCGATGACTGTGGCCTCCTCCTCCCTCGCGGCCATCTCCTGCTGCAGATCTTTAATCGACGCCTCTTGGATCGCCTGGGCTCCCACCAACCTGGTGGCCGTCGCGTTCATGGACTCTAAGAGTTCCACTTTCATCTCCGTGAAAAAACGGAGGAGAGCGGCCTGCTGCTCCTCCGCCCATTTCTTCCACTCCTCCGGTGCACCGCCGGCCGCCATTTTGATTTTCTTCCCCCGCTTTTTTTGGGGAGCTGCTGCCGTTTTTCTTGCCGCTCCACTCCGGGTACCGACCATAAAATCGGTCTAGTTCTCCTCAGGGGACCTTCCCCCACCGGGATTCGTTTTTTCAGCGCCGTTGGGGCCCTCCAATTGGCCCAAAAACACCTTTGTTGCAGGAGCTTCCAAATGTGCGGCTTAGCTAGTCATAGCCGCAACCGGAAGTCTCTGGCAGAAATCTTTGTGTCTCATTGGCCACAGGTGAGATCCCAGAGGATTGGAGGATAGCCAATATTGTCCTGTTATCTAAGAAGGGTAGCAAGCATAACCCGGGTAATTATAGGCCAGTGAGCTTGACATCAGTGATAGTGAAATTGTTGCAAAAGATTCTCAGAGATAGGACCTATGCACATTTGGAAGTAAATGGTCTTATTAGCAATGACAGCATGGTTTTGTATGAGGGAGGTCATGTCTCACTAACTTAATTGAGTTTTTTGAGGAGGTGACAAAAATGATTGACGAGGGAAGGGCTGTGGAGGTTGGCTACATGGATTTTAGTAAAGCAGTTCACAAGGTCCCTCATGGCAGGATGGTGCAAAAGAGGGGTGAACTAGCTAGATGAATTCAGAACTGGCTTGGCCATAGAAGACAGAGGGTAGCAGTAGAAAGGTGTTTTTCCAAATAGAGGTCTATAACTAGTGGTATTTCACAGAGATCAGTACTGGGACCTCTGCTGTTTGTAATATATATTAATGAACATAGAACAGTACAACACAGAACAGGCCCTTCGGCCCTCGATGTTGTGCCGAGCATTGTCCGAAACCAAGATCAAGCTATCCTACTCCCTGTCATTCTGGTGTGCACTATGCGCCTATCCAATAACCGCTTGAAAGTTCCTAAAGTGTCCGACTCCACTACTGCAGCAGGCAGTCCATTCCACACTCTAACCACTCTCTGAGTAAAGAACCTACCTCGGACAATCCTCCTATTTCTCCCACCCTGAATCTTATAGTTATGCCCCCTTGTAACAGCTACATCCACCCGAGGAAATAGTCTCTGAATGTCCACTCTTTCTATCCCCCTCATCATCTTATAAACCTCTATTAAGTCGCCTCTCATCCTCCTCCGCTCCAAAGAGAAAAGCCCTCGCTCCCTCAACCTTTCCTCATAAGACCTATCCTGCAAACCAGGCAGCATCCTGGTAAATCTCCTTTGCACCCTTTCCAATGCTTCCACATCCTTCCTAGACCAGAACTGCACACAATACTCCAAATGTGGTCTCACCAACTCATGTATAGTTGCAGCATAACCCCGCGGCTCTTAAACTCAAGCCCCCTGTTATATACGCTAACATACTATAAGCCTTCTTCACGGCTCTTTCCACTTGAGTGGCAACCTTCAGAGATCTGTGGACATGAACTCCAAGATCTCTCTGTTCCTCCACATTCCTCAGAACCCTGCCGTTGACCCTGTAATCCGCATTCAAATTTTTTCTACCAAAATGAATCACCTTGCACTTATCAGGGTTAAACTCCATCTGCCATTTTTCGGCCCAGCTCTGCATCCTATCAATGTCTCTTTGCAGCCTACAACAGCCCTCCACCTCATCCACTACCCCACCAATCTTGGTGTCATCAGCAAATTTACTGACCCCCTCCTCCAAGAAAAATCACAAATAGCAGAGGACCCAGCACTGATCCCTCTGGTACACCGCTGGTAACTGGTCTCCAAACTGAAAATTTTCCATCCACCACCACCCTCTGTCTTCTATGTGGTAACCAGTTACTTATCCAATTGGCCAAATTTCCCTCTATCCCACACTTCCTTACTTTCTTCATGAGCTGACCATGGGGAACCTTATCAAACGCCTTACTAAAACCCATGTATACGACATCAACTGCTCTACCTTCATCTACGCACTGAGTTACCTCCTCAAAGAATTCAATCAAATTTGTGAGGCAAGACTTACCCTTCACAAATCCGTGCTGACTATCCCGGATTAAGCTGCATCTTTCCAAATGGTTATAAATCCAATCTTTCAGGACCTTTTCCATTAACTTACCGACCACCGAAGTAAGACTAACTGGCCTATAATTACCAGGGTCATTCCTATTCCCTTTCTTGAACAGAGGAACAACATTCGTCACTCTTCAATCCTCTGGCACTATCCCCGTGGACAGTGAGGACCCAAAGATCAAAACCAAAGGCTCTGCAATCTCATCCCTTGCCTCCCAAAGAATCCTTGGATATATCCCATCTGGCCCAGGTGCCTTGTCGACCCTCAGGTTTTTCAAAATTGCTAATACATCCTTCCTCAGAACATTTGATCCAGCAGAGGGCAGCAGAGCACAGCTACTGATTGGCTGTTCCGGGGAAATTTGCATACTCGCAGTGCGGTCAGCCTAATTTGAAGGTGTACCTGCGAAAGACACCCGAGGAGTTCGAGTGAAAGCAAGCATCCAGCAGAGGGCAGCAGAGCAGAGCTACTGATTGGCTGTTCAGGGGAAATTTGCATACTCGCAGTGCGGTCAGCCTGATTTGAAGGTGGTTTGTGGAGGGGCTGTTGTCAAGTGACAGTTAAACCTGAAACACTTCGTCAGTATTTCCCCCCCTACCTCCTCCTCTAACCAAAAAAAAAACCCACGGTCGTTGGGAAGCGGGAGCAGGGGCCTGTCGTGAAGGTGAGCGAGTGCCTATAAATTTGCTTACCTTTCAGCGGGAGCAGGGTTTGAGGGAATATCAGGTAAGCTCTTCCTTTCTTTTTCTTGTTTTTTTTAAATCTAGAGGTGATGTCAGGGAAGGCAGTACAATGCTCCTCCTGCAGAATGTTTGAGGTGAGGGACACCGTCAGTGTCCCTGCTGATTTCATCTGTGGGAAGTGTACCCAACTCCAGCTCCTCAGAAACCGTGTCAGGGAACTGGAGCTGGAGCTGGATGAACTTCAGATCATTCGGGAGGCAGAGGGGGTCATAGATAGAAGCTTCAGGGAGGTAGTTATGCCAAAGAATAAAGATAGATGGGTGACGGTGAGAGGGGCTGGGGGTAAGCAGTCAGTACAGGGATCCCCTGTGGTCATTCCCCTTAGTAACAGGTATACCGCTTTGGATACTGTTGGGGGGGGGGGGGACTTACCAGGGGCCAGCCATGGGGTACAGGTCTCTGGCACAGAGTCTGTCCCTGTTGCTCAGAAGGGAAGGGGGGAAAGGAGTAGAACATTAGTCATTGGAGACTCCATAGTTAGGGGGATAGATAGGAGATTCTGTGGGAACGAGAGAGACTCGCGGTTGGTGTGCTGCCTCCCAGGTTCCAGGGTCCGCGATGTCTCAGATCGTGTTTTCGGGATCCTTAAGGGGGAGGGGGAGCAGCCCCAAGTCGTGGTCCACATAGGTACAAACGACATAGGTAGGAAAAGGGATAGGGATGTAAGGCAGGAATTCAGAGAGCTAGGGTGGAAACTTAGAGCTAGAACAAACAGAGTTATTATCATAAGAACATAAGAACTAGGAGCAGGAGTAGGCCATCTGGCCCCTCGAGCCTGCTCCGCCATTCAATGAGATCATGGCTGATCTTTTGTGGACTCAGCTCCACTTTCCGGCCCGAACACCATAACCCTTAATCCCTTTATTCTTCAAAAAACTATCTATCTTTACCTTAAAAACATGTAATGAAGGAGCCTCAACTGCTTCACTGGGCAGTTATCTCTGGGTTGTTACCCGTGCCACGTGCTAGCGAGTCGAGGAATAGGGAGAGAGAGCAGTTGAACACGTGGCTGCAGGGATGGTGCAGGAGGGAGGGTTTCAGATTCCTGGACAATTGGGGCTCATTCTGGGTTGGTGGGACCTCTACAAACGGGATGGTCTACACCTGGACCAGAGGGGTACTAATATCCTCGGGGGGAGGTTTGCTAATGCTCTTCGGGAGGGTTTCAACTAGTTCAGCAGGGGATTGGGAACCTGAATTGTAGCTCCAGTACACAAGAAGCTGAGAGTAGTGAGGTCATGAGTAAGGTTTCAAAGTTGCAGGAGTGTACCGGCAGGAAGGAAGGTGGTCTAAAGTGCGTCTACTTCAATGCCAGGAGCATCTGGAATAAGGTGGGTGAGCTTGCGGCATGGGTTAGTACCTGGGAGTTCGATGTTGTGGCCATTTTGGAGACATGAATAGAGCAGGGCAAGGAATGGTTGTTGCAGGTGCCGGGGTTTAGATATTTCAGTAAGTTCAGGGAAGGTGGTAAGAGAGGGGGAGGGGTGGCATTGTTAGTCAAAGACAGTATTACGGTGGCTGAGAGGACATTTGATGAGGACACGAATACTGAGGTAGTATGGGCTGAGTTAAGAAACAGGAAAGGAGAGGTCACCCTGTTAGGGCTTTTCCATAGGCCTCCAAAAAGTTCCAGAGATGTAGAGGAAAGGATTGCAAAGATGATTCTGGATAGGAACGAAAATAACAGGGTAGTTGTTATGGGGGACTTTAGCAGGGAGGAAGTGGTCGAGTGAGGGAACCATGGGTTACTAAAGCAGTTGAATCACTTGTCAAGAGGAAGAAGGAGGCTTATGTGAAGATGAGACGTGGTGGTTCAGTTGGGTCGCTTGAGAGTTACAAGTTAGCTAGGAAGGCTCTAAAGAGAGAGCTAAGAAGAGCCAAGCGAGGACATGAGAAGTCTTTGGCAGGTAGGATCAAGGATAACCCTAAAGCTTTCTATAGGTATGTCAGGAATAAAAGAATGACTAAGGTAAGAGTAGGGCCAGTCAAGGACAGTAGTGGGAAGTTGTGCGTTGAGTCCGAGGAGTTAGGAGAGGTGCTAAATGAGTATTTTTCGTCAGTATTCACACAGGAAAAAGACAAAGTTGTCGAGGAGAATACTGAGATACAGGCTACTGGACTAGAAGGGCTTGAGGTTCATAAGGAGGAGGTGTTAGCAATTCTGGAAAGTGTGAAAATAGATAAGTCCTCTGGGCCGGATGGGATTTATCCTAGGATTCTCTGGGAAGCTAGGGAGGAGATTGCTGAGCCTTTGGCTTTGATCTTTAAGTCATCTTTGTCTACAGGAATAGTGCCAGAGGACTGGAGGATAGCAAATGTTGTCCCCTTGTACAAGAAGGGGAGTAGAGATAACCCAGGTATCTATAGACCAGTGAGCTTTACTTCTGTTGTGGGAAAAGTCTTGGAAAAGTTTATGAGAGAGAGGATGTATAATCATCTGGAAAGGAATAATTTGATTAGAGATAGTCAACATGGTTTTGTGAAGGGTAGGTCGTGCCTCACAAACCTCATTGACTTCTTCGAGAAGGTGACCAAACAGGTGGATGAGGATAAAGCAGTTGATGTGGGGCATATGGATTTCAGTAAAGCGTTTGATAAGGTTCCCCACGGTAGGCTATTGCAGAAAATACAGAGGCATGGGATTCAGGGTGATTTAGCAGTTTGGATCAGAAATTGGCTAGCTGATAGAAGACAAAGAGTGGTGGTTGATGGGAAATGCTCTGACTGGTGTTCAGTTACTAGTGGTGTGCCACAAGGATCTGTTTTGGGGCCGTTGCGGTTTGTCATTTTTATAAATGACCTGGAGGAGGGCGTAGAAGGATGGGTGAGTAAATTTGCAGATGACACTAAAGTCGGTGGAGTTGTGGACAGTGCAGAAGGATGTTACAAGTTACAGAGGGACATAGATAAGCTGCAGAGCTGGGCTGACAGGTGGCAAATGGAGTTTAATGCAGAAAAGTGTGAGGTGATTCAATTTGGAAGGAATAACAGAAAGGCAGAGTACTGGGCTAATTGTAAGATTCTTGGTAGTGTGGACGAGCAGAGAGATCTCAGTGTCCATGTCCGTAGATCCCTGAAAGTTGCCACCCAGGTTGAAAGGGTTGTTAAGAAGGCGTACGGTGTGTTAGCTTTTATTGGTAGAGGAATTGAGTTTCGGAGCCATGAGGTCATGTTGCAGTTGTACAAAACTCTGGTGCGGCCGCATTTGGAGTATTGTGTGCAGTTCTGGTCGCCACATTATAAGAAGGATGTGGAAGCATTGGAAAGGGTACAGAGGAGATTTACAAGAATGTTGCCTGGTATGGAGGGAGGATCTTACGAGGAAAGGCTGAAGGACTTGAGGCTGCTTTCGTTAGAGAGAAGAAGGTTAAGAGGGGACTTAATTGAGGCATACAAGATGATCAGAGGATTAGATAGGGTGGACAGTGAGAGTCTTTTTCCTCGGATGGGGGCAATGGAGTCGGCCCTCAAAATTTGGGGGCAATGGAGACGGCATAGGGGAGAAGTGGGGGCCTCGATGGAGGCCCCGTTACGGGGGAACTATCGGTTTGTCCCAGGGAGCATTGATGGCGGATTTCTGGGCTGGCATTGGGTAGGGGTTAGGAGGTTGAGGGACCTGTTTGTGGAGGGGAAGTTCGCGAGCTTGGGTAAGTTAGAGGGGAAGTTTGGGCTCCCCCCGGGGAACATGTTTAGGTACATGCAGGTGAGGGCGTTTGCCAGGCGGCAGGTGGAGGGGTTCCCCTTGCTGCCCCCACGTGGGGTGCGGGACAGGGTGCTCTCGGGGGGTGTGGGTTGGAGGGAGAAAGGATTTTGGACATATACCGGGTGATGCAGGAGGTATATGAGGCCTCAGTGGAGGAACTGAAGGGTAAATGGGAAGAGGAGTTGGGTGAGGAGATTGAGGAGGGGACGTGGGCGGATGCCCTGGAGAGAGTGAATTCCTCCTCTTCCTGTGCGAGGCTTAGCCTCATACTTATACCCAGAGAAACCCCCGAATTCACTAAGAATCCTCATCACCTCCGGCATCCCCCCCCACCGGGTCCGCCACATACAGCAACAGGTCGTCCGCATAAAGCGACACTCGATGCTCCTCCCCACCCCGCACCAGGCCCCTCCAGTTCCCGGACTCCCTCAACGACATGGCCAGGGGCTCAATCGCCAATGCGAAGAGCAAGGGGAACAGGGGGCACCCCTGTCTCGTCCCCCAGTACAGCTGAAAGTACTCCGACCTCCTCCTATTTGTGGCTACACTCGCCATCGGGGCCTCGTCACCTTCCGCAACTCCCTTCCCATCAAGGTGAGTTGATCACTGTGCTGCGGTAATACCTCTTCCACTTCTTTCAGTGTCTCACCTTGCTCCTGCACCTCCGCCGCTGCGCTTGATACCGCCGCCCTCACCAGGGCAATCGTCTCCTCCACCAGCACTTTCAATACCGCCCCCATCTCCTTCTTCATCGCTTCCATGTGCTTTGTGAACTGTTTGTCAAGTTGCACAACCATCACTTTGGTCATTTCTTCTGCTGAGTGATGCGGCTTTCCCTAATGCTCCAGCCTTCGCTTTTCTTACAGTTCCTGCACTGACTTTTCCACTCACCGACGGACTTTCATTAACCCCCTTTTTAATGGCCGTTTTTTTCCCAAGCTTCAACATTTCTCCTCCCTGTGCCTTCTTACAGCTTTTTCAGCCTCCGTTGCCCCTGGGACCGGGCGTTAAAACCCCAAAATTTCTATTCCCGAGTGGGAGCCCTCCAGTGTGCGGTTGCCACCCGCCCGCCATCACTGGAAGTCTGATGTTCGTAGTATATATAAATGATTTGGAGGAAAATGTAACTGGTCTGATTAGTAAGTTTGCGGACGACACAAAGGTTGGTGGAATTGCGGATAGCGATGAGGACTGCCAGAGGATACAGCAGGATTTAGATCGTTTGGAGACTTGGTTGAAGAGATGGCAAATGGAGTTTAATCCGGACAAATGTGAGGTAATGCATTTTGGAAGTTAGGGAATATACAGTGAATGATAGAACCCTCAAAGAGTATTGACTGTCAGAGAGATCGAGGTGTACAGATCCACAGGTCACTGAAAGGGGCAACACAGGTGGAGAAAGTAGTCAAGAAGGCATACAGCATGCTTGCCTTCATTGGCCGGGGCATTGAGTCTAAAAATTGGCAAGTCATATTGCAGCTGTATAAAACCTTAGTTAGGCCACACTTGGAGTATAGTGTTCAGTTATGGTTGCCACACTACCAGAAGGATGTGGAGGCTTTAGAGAGGGTGCAGAAGAGATTTACCAGGATGTTAGGGCATTAACTATGAGGAGAGGTTGAATAAACTTGTTTTGTTCTCACTGGAATGAAGGAGGTTGAGGGGCGACCTGATAGAGGTCTACAAAATTATGAGGGGCATAGACAGAGTGGATAGTCAGAGGCTTTTTCCCAGGTTAGAGGGGTCAATTACTAGGGGGCATAAGCTTAAGGTGTGAGAGGCAAGGTTTAGAGGATATGTACAAGGCAAGTTTTTTTTTTTACACAGAGGGTAGTGGGTGCCTGGAACTCGCTGCCACACTACCAGAAGGATGTGGAGGCTTTAGAGAGGGTGCAGAAGAGATTTACCAGGATGGAAGCAGGGACGATAGTGACGTTTAAGGGGCATCTTGACAAATACAGGAATAGGATGGGAATAGAGGGATACGGACCCGGAAGTGTAGAAGATTTTAGCTTAGACGGGCAGCATGGTCGCCGCAGGCTTGGAGGGATGAAGGGCCTGTTCCTGTGCTGTACTTTTCTTTGTTCTTTGTTTTTGTCACGTGGAGCGTCACGCGAGTGGCGTTTGGCAGGATTACCAGGAGCATCGAGCAGAGTAATCAAATAATCTAAATAATCTTTACTAGTGTCACAAGTAGGTTTACATTAACACTGCAATGAGGTTACTGTGAAAATCCCCGAGCCACCGCACTCCGGCGTCTGTTCAGTTACACTGAGGGAGAATTCAGAATGCCCAATTCACCTAACAAGCATGTTTTTCGAGACTTATGGGAGGAAACTGGAGCACCCGGAGGGAACTCACGCAGACACAGAGAGAACGTGCAGACTCTGCACAGACAGTGACCTGTGCCAGGAAACTAACCCAGGTCCCCGGCGCTGTGAAGCAACAGTGCTACCCACTTTGCTATCTTGCTGCCTATGGAGTGGGTGCATTAATGAAAGTTTGTAAGTTTAGTTAATAAATTTCCAATTTGTCGAAAGTTCCCTGTGCAGTCGTTGATTTAATGGATGATGTAGAACTACAGCTGCCAGGGCCAGCATTTATTGCCCATCCCTAATTGCCCCTTGAGTAGGTGGTGGTGAGCTTCCTTCTTGAACTTCTGCAGTCCATGTGGTGTGGGTACACCCAGAGTGCAGTTAGGGAGGGAGTTCCAGGATATTGACCCAGCGACGGTGAAGGAACGGCGATATATTTCCAAGCCAGGATAGCGTGTGGTTTGGAGGGGAACGTGCAGTTGGTGGTGTTCACATGTATCTGCTGAGCCTTGGTGAGTTGCTGCAGTGCATCTTGTATGGTACACGTTGCTACCACTATATCGGTGCTGGGAACGAATGTTCTAGGTGGTAGTTGGGATGGCAATCAAGCAGACTGCTTTGTCCTGGATGAAGTTGAGCATCTTGAGTGGTGTTGGGGGGATGCACTCATCCAGGCAAGTGACGGGCATCCCATCACATTCCTGACTTGTGCCTTGTAGTTGGTGGACAGACTTGGGGGGGGGGGGGGGGGGGGGGGGTGTTGTTGCACGTTTTACTATGGGCGTAAAACGCGTTTATTGGAGTGTATTAACACGCCTCCGAGTTCGACGTGTGCTTAACACTGCTAGGCTCTGTTCTATGTAATTATTTAGCTCTGGAGTCGCCAGTTGCCGTATAGGCAACGTCACAAGTATTCCAAGGTCAAATTCAAAGTAATAAAGACGATACACCGATTAGTCAAGTTCAAACGATCAATATTTATTATACAGTTAATAATAAATACTCATGCACACACTAAGAGACTAAGCTACAACTAAACTTAAGCAAACAGAATACTTATCTAACAGGAACAGGCAAGGTCAGAGAACGAGGCCTTCGTCCTGGTTTTGTCTGCAGCCTTCAGCAAGCGTTCTGGCACTTGGGAGTCTAGCGGGCTTGGATCGCGTAGCGAGCGTTGAACTTACGGTTTCGGCGGCTGGTGCTCAACGGCTGGAGTCAGGATACCAGGTGTCAGTCGGAGCCGGAGCACGGGTTTAACAGACCGGACAACACGAGGTCCCTATCTTTTATAGGGGTTCCGTTGTCCTTCCCTCTTCTCGGGCGGGCTCTACCTATTGGATCAATTTCTTATCGATACTGGATTAATTCCCCAATGCGAGGGGGTCTCCGTGATGGAGGGGGCGTTTCTTATGTCCTTTTGTTCGGAGGTTTCTGGTGCCTCGATGTCTGGGTCTTGATTGGAATGTGTCCATTCAGAACCAAATGTATCTATTGTGTGGGTGTTCAAGTCTGATGGCCTCATTAGCATGCAAAGCGTTTTGCCATTTGCACCTAGCTAAGGTCTTTTCACCTGAGCCCAAACTGGTTTCTGCTGCTGCAGAATGCAAACTGCTCTTTGCAGACTGCTGTTCTGGCTGAACTGTCTGTTTCCCAGCAGCCTTCCATTTTAGTTTGGCTCAGTGTCCATTTTGCGTGGCCAGCATGGCTACATTCCCTCCTTGTGATCCTCACAATCATACTATTGTGAAGGATCACCTATGTACTTTGCCTCCTTGTGTTCTGACCTCTTGCCAGTTCCTGTTCTACTCTGTTCTAAACTATGGGAAGAAGAGAAAAAAATTTTTAACTAACATTTCTACTTGGCCCTATGTCAAAGGGGACATGCATTACTACAATTGGGAACCTCTACCTATCACTATTAACCTTAACCTTAACTTAAACATTTAATCACTCTAAAACCTTAACCATTCACACCACAACATCACACTTCCCAACTCGGCAGTCGAGTATGGAACAATATAATACATGGCTGAATTTTATTTACAGAGTGTTGTAATCAGTGAGGGGTTGAGGGGTTTGGTGGAATCCGAAGATGGGGGATTGCACTCTATAGATGGGTGAGGTGCTGGAACGAGAGGCTCTCCTCTTCCATTTCCTCAACCTGAGGGTCTGCACTAGGATGATGAGGATCGCGATCACCAACAGTGATTCGATTATGTAGGACATGGAGTACCACGTCATGAATTTAGTACACCAGGTCTGAACCTCGCTGATCAGAGCTGAGCACTGGGGGTTTGCTGTAATGGAAACATTTACGGTGGGGGTTGTGGGGGAAACGTGTCTTGTTTCCACACATATACATATGACATTAAACAGTAATAAGTGGGCTTCCATCATTTTGCTGTTCTTCTTCTTTCTCTTCCTTCTTCCTCCGGTATTGACAATCCTGGCTTCGACCTCTGTCTCGTCCTTTGAAACCTTTGGGATCAAGCACAGTATCTGTCAATACACAGTTTAAGACCTTTACTTGTTAGTGCATCTGTCTTTCAAAACCCAATTGACCCTTTAAAATGACTGGCTAAGTCACACCCTGTGACTCCCCTCATTTTTTTTCAAAAAGCGAATTTAAAGACCAGCATACACCTAACAATCCTTCCTTCTGCGAGCCGTCTCGCAGGCTTTGCTGATTTACCATCCGAATGTTCCCGGATGTAAATAGCATGTGGGATGGCGGCCGAAGGGCTACCTAACGTAAAATGAAAACAAACTTGGAAACAAACATCCGAATGAGTTGCGTATGGGCCGCTACGGGTACGAGTTGGATGGGATCCCCGGGTAGGGCGTGCTGTGCCATACCCGAGCTTGGCTGACCAAGGGTTGGTTCTCAGACAGGGCGGGTCCTCAGTGCCGTTTGTCCACTGCCTGAGTAACCTGGAAAGAAACGGGTACGAATGTGTTGACCATGACTTGCAGCCTCTATTTCGCCGAATAGAGGGGCACCTAAAAAACCAAGGGAGCCAAGATGCTCCAACTGAGGACATCCCTGAAGTTCTCAGAGATATCTGCGGACAAGCTATTTGGCGTGTGGCCTTACAACTTTGGAAAAGATCTCCAATCAAACCGAAGTTCTCAAAAGTTTCGGCAGACAAGCTAACGTGTATGTGAGGTGGTCACAATCTTTTCAGCTGAAAAGAAGATGTCCATCCTCCAGCTGAACAATGTACATTCCTGAAAACAAACAAACATAAAACGAAGACAAACATACGTGCAGGTTCCATCAGAAAGGACATCGTTTCCCTCAAACGATTCCTATCTTACATCATCTGGACACCTCACTTTGATTCTGCCTCTGTGAACAGGGTCACAAAGGGGTTGCCGTGTCGGGAGTCAGACACCGTGTCGTCCTGCTCTCCCGGATCCCACACCCTTGTGTGGATCAGGCATGCTATTTTGGAGTTGTGTGACCGGGGGTCACTTTCATCATTGCGGACAAGTCTGTAGGAATTGTCCCTGTGCCATTGTGTAGCGTCGAGTGTGTTGTCGGGGTAGTCGGGGTCGGGTGGTGGTTCGGGGTTTTTGAGGTAAGTGACTTCCATGGGGTCACTGGAGTCGGGGGCGTAGTTGGTGCAGTGTGGGCTGTATGGCTGTGTGGTGTCGCTGTCTTCAGAGTCAGTGTCTGTCCTACTGTCTCTGCTGTGGCAGCTTGTGGGCGTGTCGGGGCGTGGTCTGTAGTGGTCTGGGGGCGGAGTCGTGGGCGAGTCCGTGGATGAACTGGTCTGTGAGGGGGATGGTGGAAAAGTGTTTCTGGTGGGCGGGGTGAAGTGTTCTGCTGCGTCTAGCAGGACATGGTGAGCATGGTTGGCCTGTGTTCCATATGCCTTTAACTGGTTTATATGGAACCACGCGGTCTTCCCATTAGGATACTTTATCCTGTAAACGGAGGGGCTAATTTTGTCCGAAATTGAGTAGGGACCGGAATATTTTGGAGCCAAAAAACTGCTGGGGTTATAAACAGATAACATTACCTGTTGCCCAACCTGGAATTCTGTGGTGTGTACGGTCTTGTTGAAACAGGCAGTACGTTGCTGTCGGCGTTTCCCTAGCTGGACTGCGGCTGCGAGCTGTGCAGACCTCACAGTCTCAACTAGATCTTTAACTGCCTTTTCATGTGTGAGGGCCGTCACTTCGGGGCTTGTCATGTCCAGTCCTAAAAGGAATTCTGTACCTTTCATAGGGCGTCCGGTCATGAGTGTGTGTGGTGTGTATCCTGTAGATGTGGAGACAGTGTTCCTTATGAACATAAGTGCAAAGGGGAGCACTGAATCCCATGTGGAATTGTTCTCTTGAACCATTTTCCTAAGGGTAGTTTTTAGGGTCCGATTCATGCGCTCCACAATCCCGCTGGACTGTGGATGATACGCAATGTGGAAGTTCTGTTTGATTCCGAATATTGTCAGGACGTTCCTCATGACCCGTCCTGTAAAGTGAGATCCCTGGTCCGAATCGATACTTCGGGGTAAACCCCATCTCGTGAAGATGTGGTGGGTCAGGATCTTTGCAGCTGTCTTAGCTGTGTTTGTTCGTGAGGGAAATGCCTCTACCCACTTGGTAAAGGTATCTATCACCACCAGAACGTATTTATAGCCATTCCTGCAAGGGGGCAATGGACCTATAAAGTCGATCTGGAGGTTTGTCCAAGGGCCGTTAACTGGGCGAGTATGCCGAAGTTGTGCTTTCTTAGAATACCGCTCCGGGTTATTCTGAGCACAAATCAGGCAATTCTCTATGTAGTGCGTTACATCATTCCTGAGATTAGGCCACCAACAGAGTTGCCTGAGGTGCCTCGTTGTTGCATCAATTCCCTGATGCCCGTGTCCGTCATGGAACAAGGCAATCATCTGATTCCTGTCCTGCTGTGGGACCACATAAAGTTGGTCCTTAATGATCACACCCTCATGTGTGGTCAGTGTGTGTTTAAAGTGCTCGTAAGCAGGCACAAAGTTTCCCTGGAAAACCTCCCTGAGGTCTCCGTCCTGTTTTTGTGCTGCCACGAGATCTTTAATATCAGTCTGTGAGACTTGGACTGCGCTCACAGGGGCGCTAGCTGGTGCGCTAGCTGGGGGGGTCCATAAGTGTCCTCTCCTGGAACCTGCCTTAGCCAATGCGTCGGCTTTTACATTCCCAGGGGGTGATGACCTATGGTGGCTTCGAACTTTTATAATGCCGAAGGTCCTGTCCTTCGCTTTCTCTAGGATATGCTGGAGTAAGGGGGCTGATGGAAGGGGTTTTCCGTCTGCGGAGACAAAACCTCGTGTCCTCCACAGGGGCAGAAAATCGGTTAAACTGTTGCAGACATATAAGCTGTCTGAATATATGTCTGCTGGGCTGGGGAAAGAATCGGGGTGGTCCACTATGTACGCTATGGCTGCTAGCTCTGCTGCCTGTGCGCCTAAGTGACCTGGTAACTTAAGAGCTATCTCTTCGAGAGCGCGCCCCTGCGCGTCCTCTACATAGATGCCGCATCCTGTGATACGCTCACCATTTAAAACTGTGGAGGAACCGTCTACATAAATCCTCAAGGGTCCACACGTGTCTGTGGGCTGGGGGCTTTGTTTCGGGTTCCCTATCTTCCTGGGGGGTGTTTTTGCTAAAAAGGGTCCTGTGTTATGCAGGGGAGCTACAATTTCACAGTCATGGGGCTGTCCGGGGTATTGGAGGTTGTCTGCTAAATATGTGTGTGTGCGGGTCCGTTTTACTGTAATGTCCCGTCCTTGTAAAAGTAGGGTCCACCTAGCTGCCCTAATCTGGCTAACTGAACCGTCCTTCAGTCGACCGTCTAGTAGTAGCTGTGTGGGTGTGTGTTCGGTCAGAATAGTAATGGGGTTGAGTCCGGTGATGTATGAGAAATACTGCACTGCCCAGAAGACAGCAAGGAGGTGCCTCTCACAGGCTGAAAATCCTTGTTCTACCGGGTCTAACAGTCGGGAGGCATAAGCCACTGGTCTTAGCTGCTCGTGCCGTTCCTGAAGCAACACGGCCGAGAGGGTTAGATCGGTGCTCGCTACCTCTATTGCGTACGGTGAAAGTTGGTCTGGGACTAGCAGCGCGGGTGCTGCACTAAGGGCTCGTTTCAACTCTTCCACAGCGCCTGTATGCTGCGGAAGCCATTCCCAGGGGGCTCCTTTCTTAAGGAGGTCTGAAAGTGGGGCGGCTTTTGTCGCGAATCCGTCTATGTGGTTCCGACAGTAGCCAACCAGCCCTAAAAACGACCGGAGGGCTGATACATTCTGGGGAAGGGGCAATTTGACAATCGAATCAATTCTTTTGAATTCGATCTCGCGTTTGCCGTGCGTGATGACTGTTCCCAAATACATCACTTTACTTTCCAATATTTGGGCCTTTTTCGGGTTAACTTTACAGCCAATTTCAGTTAAGAGTTCCAGGAGTTCGGCCAGAAGCGAAATGTGCTCTGCCTTTGTGTCTGTCTGCAGTAGTAGGTCGTCTACATACTGTACCAGACATTCGGGTCGGGAAAATTTTTCTAATCCACTTGCCAGCTGTCGGTGGAAAATGGAGGGTGAATTGTGGAATCCTTGTGGGAGGCATGTCCACGTGTACTGCTGTGTTTTAAAAGTGAATGCGAATTTGTATTGGCACGCTTTTGCCAATGGTATTGACCAGAATCCATTACTGATGTCCAATACCGTGAAGTACTTGGCGTTGAGACCCTGCTTGAGCATGGTCTCGGGACTAGTAGCTACCGTTGGGGCTACTGCGGGGGTTACTTTGTTGAGTTCCCGATAATCGATGGTCAGACGCCATGATCCATCGGGCTTCCTCACTGGCCAAATAGGGGCATTGTTGGTGGAGGCTACCGTTCTCAGTACACCTTGGTCCAACAAGCTGCCTATAACTTTTTCTATTTCCACCTCTGCTTCAAGGGGAAATCTATACTGCTTTTGCGGTCGGGGGTCCTGTCCGGTAACATGAACTTGTCCAGTCATTCTACCACAGTCATGACGGTGACTTGCAAATGCTGTCCTGTGTTTGTTCAGTAGGGCCTTAATTTGTCGGTCGGTGTGGAGCGTAGTCAGGTCGAATGAGTACTCTCCCACTGCGCTAATTCGATTAGCGTAGTCTCCTACTGTGAGGGTGGCTGGGGCTCTGTCTGATCTCGCCATTCGCCAGACACACTGGTTCACTGGGTCGAATGACAAGCTATGAGCGTTCATGAAATCGATCCCCAGGATGTGCTCTGCTGTCCGGGGAAGATTTACTAAAACTACGGGGTGCCTTGTGGAAATGTTCCCTAGCTGGATCGCTACGGGTGCTGTGATATGTCCCTGCTGCGAGTGTCCGGTGAACCCGCTAAGTGTGATGGTGGAGGTGGTCGGCCACGTGTCTGCGTGTGCCGTGGTTGTGGAGTTAATGGTGGTGCGGGATCCTCCTGTGTCCCACAGTAACTCTATGGGCTTCCCTTTGACTTTCGCCGTGACTACGGGCCTCCCTGATGAGTCCCATAGTGTGTCACAGACCCAAGTGGGGGAGCCCGAACACCGTCAGTTCGTCTCGTCCACATTGGTGGGTCCTGACTGTACTGCTACATTGTGGATGGGTTTTGCCTTGTTGCGGTTCAGAGTGCCTGTCTGCTGGCCTCTCTGAGATCGCTGGGGTGCATTACACTCTTTTGCCCAATGCCCTAACTGTCCACAGTTATAGCATTCCTGTCCTTTCTGTTGAGGGCTGCTCTTGCCTTCATTTACCCATGCGGGCTTCTGGTGCTCTCTGACTGCTTGGATATCTGCAGCAGCCTGAGCCTCTTCTGGGGATCTAACCTTTCCTTTTGCCTGAAGCGATTGCTCCCAAGCGCGGGACAATCTTTTCAGGACCCATTTTTCGTTATGGGCCTCTTCTGAGGGGTCGTAATTATTGCAAGCGCTCTGTCCTGCTTCTGTTGCGTGTGAGATAATTGTGCGCGTCCACTTAACCATGTTTTCGCGGGTTAAATGCGCTCTATCTAGCTGTCCGAAAACTGCGCTGAAATGAATCCACAGCCTTCCTGCGAATGCTGTGGGGTGTTCGGATCTCTTCTGCCTGCACTTATTCAAGCCTTCTACGGGGTCACCTCTATTGTACCCGATGGCATCTAAAATGGCAGTGTGCATCTCCTCTAGGCTGCCTCCTGCCACGTTCTGTGGGTCGGGGAGGGCTGCCACTACACTCTGGTCTAAGCTCAGCACGGTGAGCTTAACCTGCTCTCTCTCATCCAGGCCGTACATGGTAGCCTGCTGTTTTACTTTAGCGAAAAACTGGTGGGGGTCTGCGGTGGGGAGGAACGGAGTGATCTTTTCACAAGCGTCCCTTAGCTGGGTTACTGTTAAAGGGGTGGTGTAAGTTATGTCTGGGGCGCCTTCTGATTCGGCTTTCCTCTGTGTGGTTACGGGATTCATGGGTGCGGTTATGGTCTGAGCTGTGGGGGGTTGGGGTGCCTGTCGTTTCTGCTGAGCTGCTGGCGCACATGTTCCCTGAACATAACGCTGCGCTGTCTCGCTTAATTCCTGCCAATCTGGGGCGTTTTCCCCATCTAACTGTGCTCCAAAGGTGCTTTGGAAGCCATTCTGCACCGAAA
The DNA here is from genome assembly GCF_902713615.1 of Scyliorhinus canicula. NCBI lineage: Eukaryota > Metazoa > Chordata > Chondrichthyes > Carcharhiniformes > Scyliorhinidae > Scyliorhinus > Scyliorhinus canicula. Next base: position 105,903,865 of record NC_052156.1, on the reverse strand, counting down.
GCAGAGATTGCAGTTCCGCAATCTGTTTCCTGCATTTCGCGTGGTCAACTGTGCTTTGTCTTTGTTCGGTCGTTGCAGCATGGAGTGCTCTCAAAGCTGCTTTGAGATCGGAACATTGCCTCTGCAATGCCTCCACCTGCTTTTCCGATTCCTGTCTTATCAGAACGGCACGTTGCACGTCCTGATAGGCTTTCTCATACTGGGTCTGGGAACTGCTCAGATGAGCTAGACAAGACTGGTGAGCCCTCTTGGCATCATCCACCTCTCTATCCTTCTCTGCCAACTTCCCTTTTAATTCCAGGTTTTCTTTCTCGATGTCCCTGACATCGACCTTACTCATTCGGTTCCTCTCCTCTAAATCTGTCCGGAGCGTCCTGATGACCTCCTCTGCGCCTCGCAACTGTGCCAAGCAGGACACAATCGCCATCGGCTTGCGTGCTTTACCCAAACTCTTTTTGTGTATTTGAGAGAGGTTCTCCCACCAAGTATGACCTATACTTCCGGGACCTGTCTCCTCATTTGCACAAAACTCTTTCCAAAGGGGCCATCCCTTTCCTTGTAAATATTTGCGGAGTTCCAGCTCCCACGTGGGACACTGGCCTACTCTGCTACTGCTGCTGGTCGCTGCGACCACAAACTTTGCTGGATCCATCAGACGTTCCATTGCCTGCATGGCCATTTCCTCTGACTCTCTTTTTATAATTTGGAACAGGGGGTTGCTGGGGTGGTGTTTCGTGAAAAGGGTACGGCTTACGCTATTTTCCGATTACAAAACTACCGAAAGTTTGTCGCAACAAAAAGCTTTCAGTTTTACCTTACAGCCCTGTTAGTACGCATGCACTAAACACACTTCCGAATTTCGCTTATTATTTTGAACACCTTGAATACTTGTGATCTCTTTCTTTCTCTGCAATTTGGAGTTCTGATTCAAATTTCAGGGTCCTGGACACTGTGGTGTTTCCACTTACAACAGGGTCCCGGCGGATGTCGCCACTAAATGTTGCACGTTTTACTATGGGCGTAAAACGCGTTTATTGGAGTGTATTAACACGCCTCCGAGTTCGACGTGTGCTTAACACTGCTAGGCTCTGTTCTATGTAATTATTTAGCTCTGGAGTCGCCAGTTGCCGTATAGGCAACGTCACAAGTATTCCAAGGTCAAATTCAAAGTAATAAAGACGATACACCGATTAGTCAAGTTCAAACGATCAATATTTATTATACAGTTAATAATAAATACTCATGCACACACTAAGAGACTAAGCTACAACTAAACTTAAGCAAACAGAATACTTATCTAACAGGAACAGGCAAGGTCAGAGAACGAGGCCTTCGTCCTGGTTTTGTCTGCAGCCTTCAGCAAGCGTTCTGGCACTTGGGAGTCTAGCGGGCTTGGATCGCGTAGCGAGCGTTGAACTTACGGTTTCGGCGGCTGGTGCTCAACGGCTGGAGTCAGGATACCAGGTGTCAGTCGGAGCCGGAGCACGGGTTTAACAGACCGGACAACACGAGGTCCCTATCTTTTATAGGGGTTCCGTTGTCCTTCCCTCTTCTCGGGCGGGCTCTACCTATTGGATCAATTTCTTATCGATACTGGATTAATTCCCCAATGCGAGGGGGTCTCCGTGATGGAGGGGGCGTTTCTTATGTCCTTTTGTTCGGAGGTTTCTGGTGCCTCGATGTCTGGGTCTTGATTGGAATGTGTCCATTCAGAACCAAATGTATCTATTGTGTGGGTGTTCAAGTCTGATGGCCTCATTAGCATGCAAAGCGTTTTGCCATTTGCACCTAGCTAAGGTCTTTTCACCTGAGCCCAAACTGGTTTCTGCTGCTGCAGAATGCAAACTGCTCTTTGCAGACTGCTGTTCTGGCTGAACTGTCTGTTTCCCAGCAGCCTTCCATTTTAGTTTGGCTCAGTGTCCATTTTGCGTGGCCAGCATGGCTACAGTGTCAGGAGGTGAGTTACTAGGGCCGCCTCCTCTTCAACTTGCCGTATTATGATATCATTAGCAACTCTTCAACAGCTGAGGATATTTGACAAAGAGGGGGACTGGGAGATGAAGTAAACCATCAATGACAGAAGCAGAAATAGTACCAAGATGTCTCATCAGGTGCTTTATTTTAAGGGTTCAAATATTTGCTTTAATCGAGGTGGCACGAGGCTAATCCAAATATCGTTAGGAATTCCCTAGCTGCAGGTTGCCTCATTGTCATGACTAAACTGCTCCTACCGTGGGTATTGTGATGAATCAGTGAACTCATGTACAATGGCTTCATAAAAGGAATGTAATGTGTGCAGAATTACGTTGCATGGAGTGCCACCATATCCTTTTTGTAATAGAGAGAGCTGAATTATTCCATGTGAAAGTACGCTTTTAAGATTACAATTTTTTTTTTTTTTTTAAGGTCGGGGGAAAAAAATCCTTCCTTGCGCTGGGGAGTTGGGATCAGGAAATTTGATGCACCGCGTAACGATGCCTCGTCCCAAATGGGCCCTCGGTCCAGCGCTGCCCATTCACATGCCCTCCCCAATTCACCACTGCAACTTGCAGCTCCTAAAGTTGCCTCTTTGCAACATTCTGCTGGGGTTTTAAAAACAAGATAAAAGTAACCACACAGTTAAGATATCATTTAACAGTAATCAAGGCCACTGATAAACCTTCCACACAAATGTGCATCGAATCATGAATTTTAAGCCAAGTATCACAAAAATTGCTACAAGATGCTGAAACAAAAATACCTTCCCACTTATTCAGTCATCATAAACTAGCAGCTCTGATAATATATTGCATACTTGTTACGACACATCATAGCATCGCATATTAGTTGTCAGCCTTAGTTCTGGGAATGTTATCAGCTCTGAACCAGGAGGTCATAAACACGGCAATGAGGTTGGCACGGTGACACAGTGACACAGTGGTTAGCACTGTTGCCTCAGCACCAAGGACCTGGGTTCGATTCCGATCTCGGTTGATTGTCTCCCCATGTCTATATGGGTTTCCTCGGTGTGCTCCGGTTTCCTCCCACAATCCAAAGATGTGCAGGTTAGGTGGATTGGCCATGTTCAATAACACCTTAGTGTCCAAAGGTAGGGTGGTCTTTCTAAGGATCGTTGCAGACTCAATGGGCTGTATCTGCACTGTAGGGATTCTACTCTTTCAATGCACTTTGGGGCATTTCACTACAGTAAAGGCACTCGATGAATGCAAGTTGTTCATGGCGAGGTAGATCATTTATATTGACTTTATTTTGAACCAGGTGTCATTAGTTGGTTCGGCCATTCTGCCCAAATGGCTGGAATAAGACACTAAAGCAAGGACTATTCAAGGCCTTCCAATAAGCACTGATGCCGGAGAATGAGATAAAAGTGACGCGGCTGAGGAATATTCAGCATGAGTCAAGCCAAATCTCTGTAACCTTTGAATGTTGGTTTTAAACAAAGAATCAGAAACTCAACGAATGGATCAGCACAAAAGATCAACTCTTTCCAATACCAGACAAGTATGATTTGGATAATTATCTTTTACTTCAGTGAGAAAATATATTAAATCATAATGCACAAATGGTTCTTGATACAATCAAGCTAAACGCATATAAATAACTGACCTTTAACACCATTGTCTGATTTTTTTTCTTGCCAATTTCTTTGCGATCTAACTGTGTTTATAATTTCGGATTGAGATCTGGCATTGATCTTAAAGAATCAGTGTCGATCTATAGTGAAATTCACTACACAGTTAATGAACAATTTCTTTATGCTGATCTGTGGAGTTTGCACCTTCTCCCCGTGTCTGCATGGGTCTCCTGTGTGCGCTCTGGTTTCCTCCCACAGTCCAAAGATATGCAGATTAGGTGGACTGGCCATTCTAAATTGCCCCTTAGTGTCCAAAGATGTGTAGGTTAGGTGGGGTTACAGCGATAGAACAGAGTGGGCCTAGGTCCGGTACTTTTTCAGAGGGTCTGTGCAGACTCGATGGATGGCCTCCTTCTGCACTGTAGTGATTCTATGGACTACTGAAGTTAGAACATAGAACATAGAACAGTACAGCACAGAACAGGCCCTTCGGCCCTCAATGTTGTGCCGAGCCATGATCACCCTACTCAAACCCACGTATACACCCTATACCCGTAACCCAACAACCCCCCCCCTTAACCTTACTTTTATTAGGACACTACGGGCAATTTAGCATGGCCAATCCACCTAACTCGCACATCTTTAGACTGTGGGAGGAAACCGGAGCACCCGGAGGAAACCCACGCACACAGGGGGAGGACGTGCAGACTCCACACAGACAGTGACCCAGCTGGGAATCGAACCTGGGACCCTGGAGCTGTGAAGCATTTATGCTAACCACCATGCTACCCTGCTGCCCCTATAGTTGCTGAAACTATTTTCCCCCTGTCTTTAGCTTTTACTTACAAGGATGTACAGAAGATGGTTCCATCCTTTACACCAGTCTTATCTTCAAGCCGAGGTTCACTCCTTGGGTGCGAGCAGTCGCATGTCTCTGATCACGTCCATGACAAGGTATCTGCGCACGGAGCCCTTTTTGTTAACATTGTGCCCATTCAGGGACACAGTCAATCCTAAACCGAAGAGGATCTACATTGTGGCCTCTGAAACCAATAACAGCAGCAGCTTGACGGGCAGGGAAGCTGCAGAAATCTATTGGCCTATCAGCTGTGGGAACTTTTACATGTTGCGGGAACTCATTCAGGTTTTGAATCATAATGTTTTCTCGGGTCACATTTCACAATATTTAGGGTGGAAGGTATCTGGCTGGAGGATATTTAGAAAAGAGACAGCTGTGCCTCTTCGGATGAAACATCGCCAAGCTGTAATGTTCTGGCTGACCCCCGCAATGACTCCGCCTAAACCAATGCACTTAACCAGGCCCGAATCTACAAGACTTTTGTACCAAACATGGACTGTACAGATCTTGGTTCTGACACTGAAGGGGACAGATGGAATGGACAAATTAGAGTGCCAGGCTCAACAAGCAGCAGCATCAGGACACCAGACAGGTAACAAAGCAGCTCCTTCACTTCACTTACTGGAGCAGCATCTCTGGTTTTGCATCCTCATCGTCACCGCCGACGTCACTTGCTGTGAAGTTTGTTTTAGCGACGATCAAACATTTGCATGTATCTACGCTACCATTAAAATCTGTAAGGTCATTAGATACACAAACTCCACAGGACCTCTTAGCTAAAGTAAAGATGGAATCAATGTCCCCAAGCATTTCGGTGCTTGAGCCTTCAAGTTATTTTCTGCTTCAAGCTTCATCTCTCAGAATTGTGCAACTTTCAACCACGCCAACAACTTACGGAGGGGATTCCACATATTATTCCATTTGCTCTCGTTCCCACTGCCCTGACCTCCTCTACAGTCATCCTACCTGAACAGACCAAACAATTTACACCAGCCCCAGCACACTATCTTCATCAATGTCACCACTAGTAGATGAAGCCACCCCACTGAGTGCACTGAACAGGTTTAGTATACCCACTCTGGATAAAACAGCACCAACATTCTTTGCCACTCGCCAAGGTCACAAGGCAGAGGCTGCATCGATTAAAACTCTTCATGGTTATAAGATGGGCCAGACTAAGCACTTACTTCCTTTCCTAGTACTCTACAGTCAGTCATCAGTCACAAACTAACTTCTCTGTTAAATACTCCTCCTTCCTCAACATCTACAGGAATCGCAACAGCACTTCTGGTAAATCCAGTGGTGTCTGACGATCGTATACTCCAATCCCTGCCTCTGGCGAGTTCCTACAGACTTGTTCTCAAAATGACCAAATTCCAGGATGATATTACCGATGCCTTTAGCTCTCTTTCAACAATTCATCTGAGCACATCAGGTACGTAATTTGATTTAATTTCTTAGCCATGGATCAAAATAAAATCACTTCCCTAGTACTGGATTCTCCTTTTAATAGACTATTCCTTGTTGCTTACAAATGGGGCTGGTTTAGCACAGGGCTAAATCGCTGGCTTTGGAAGCAGACCAAGGCAGGCCAGCAGCACGGTTCAATTCCCGTACCAGCCTCCCCGAACAGGCGCCGGAATGTGGCGACTAGGGGCTTTTCACAGTAACTCCATTTGAAGCCTACTTGTGACATAAGCCATTTTCATTTCATTTTCATTTCAAATGGTCACTTAGTTGCCTCATCTGATAATTCAGTCACATGTCCACAAGCACAATAGATGCTCTTCCTTGTTCAGCCATTAGTTAGCACAGTCCCCATTTGGAGGGGTTTTTCCCCTCACTCCCCTTTAACATTCCTTGTTGACAGAGATAGATGGCTTGCCCATCTCCATGTGGTGGACAACTTTCCTCCAAGGTCAATAATAGGCTGGAACGGGAAAATCGGGTGTCAATTCCTGTCATGTTGCTATTTTACGTGCAAGTCATGTGATTCTCCAACTGCGCTACTGGCACAGTTTTGTCCTCGAATCATTTTCTTTTGAGGGAGAAAATACCTCAAAAATGAAGAATGTGTCAGTTTGCTGATGTAGAGAACACGGGCGCGACGTAATGGCTGCGTTGCACTGAGCGCGAATCCTAGTGAGCCAGTTAGATTGCAGGAGAGTCCGAAATCTGGGACTGCGGGAGGCGCTGATCTGATTGTGATCTACCCAGCCCGTTCCCGTTCCCATTGGTGAGATCTGAAGCCCGTCGCAGCATGGTGAGTAACCAATAATCACCAATTAAGGCAAATCCCCATCTCATCAATGGGAAGGACCCCCTTTCTAACGGCCTCACATCATCTAACCAGCTTCCCAGGGAGCGGTTACGCGGGCACAGATTAATACTGGACCACACAAACGTGGACCAGGCGTTAGGGCACCTTGGGGGGGGGGGGGGGGGGGGGTTTCCCAGGCCATCGGAAGCCCTTGGGTGGTCAGGGATCGGGCAGGGTGGCTCCCTGGAAGTCAGCACCTTGGAACTGCCAGGCTAGCACCTTGGCACTGCTACCAAGGCACTGGCAAGGTGCCCAGATGGCACCATAAAGCTAGTAGGAGCATTCTCAGGGTGAGAGCCAGGGTGGCACTGCCGAGGTTCAGGGTCGGAGGGGGCTGTGCCCATGAAAAGAGGGTGGGGGTAGGAAGGGAGGGTGCTGTAGGATTTGTACGAAGGGGCCTCTGAAAGATTGACATGTGTGAGGGCTGGGGGTCCTGGAAGGGTGGGCCTGAAAGGTGGCGTGGGAGGGCCTGAAGAGGGGGAGCCCTCAGCGACCCCATAGCAGGGTGCCATCACTTGGGGGGGCTGTGGGACAATGCCCATGTGTGTGGGTGGTGTGGGGGACCCATAAGCCCACTCAGAGATTGGGACACCCTTTCAAAATGAGGAGCAAGTCTGGCCAGTGAGTTTAGCTACCCAGTGATGAAAATGATTTTAAATGTGGGCTAGCCTGGGGCGAAACACCCCAGGGCCCAAAAAAGTGACTAAGTGTAGTTATATAGCAGTGGAGAACTCGCTGACAGAGCCGGTGGGAAACTCACAGCAAATCCCGCCACAAATAAGGCTTAGAAACCTTTCCGTTAGATGGTGCTCTACATTTCTGCAGTACTGTACTATGATGGTGTTTAGTTGAATCCATGCACAAGCCTTTCACAGTCGAAGCAAAACACCGTGTAAGAAACTCTAACATGCATCAAATTCACCAGCTGCTGCCAATGGTCACAGCCTACTGCACCTGAAACACCATTTGATTGATGAAATTTGTGCAGGAGCCTTTAAGTACAAATAGCCTCTTTTATAATCTTTGCATTAGTTATAATCATCAGCTCGAGACTCATACAACATAGTGACATGTGGCATGATGCAAAATTCAGATTAATATCCTATCTGGTTGGACCGCATCCCTGTTCTTGTTGTAAAAGTTCAAGAGCGAACACTGAAGCTATCTGTACAAGTCACACAGAATTTAACAGCACAGGATCAGAGCAGACAGCCAACAGGCCTATGGTAGTGTTTATACCCAACATGAGCATCTTCCCATTGTACCATCATATCCTTCAAAATCATTCTTTTTTTTTTTAAAGTATTTTTGTTAAGGTTTTGCAGAATTTTTCATAATAAAACAGTAGTAACAATAATAACAAAACAAACTAGAGTGAACATTAACATAGTGTAAAAAGAGAATATACAATAACCATTAATAAAATCTGTCTAGGGAGGCAAAGGCCAAGACGTCGGCCTGTTTCGCCCCTTGAACTCCTGGGTCTTCTGACACTCCAAGATCGCTATCTCTGGACTCGGCGCCACCCATGTGTATAGCACCTTGGACATTGCCCTCACAAACCCTTGCCGGACACTCTAAGCCCCGGGCGTGCCCAAAACTTGTGGACATGGTTTGAAGGGCTGCCCTTGCACCTCATACAACTGTCTTCTACCCAAAAAACTTGCTCATTCTCGCTGCTGTCATGTGTGCCCGGTGGACCACCTTAAATTGAATTAGACTGAGCCTGGTACATGATGAGGAGGAATTAACCCTGCCCAGGACCTCTGCCCACAGACCCGCTTCCAACTCCTCACCTAACTCCTCCTCCCACTTGCCCTTGAGCTCTTCCACTGGGGTTTCCTCCGCCTCCTGTAGTTCCTGGTAGATATCCAACACCTTCCCTTCCCCCACCCAGGTGCCAGAGACCCCCCCCCCCCCTCTGTCCTATATCCTCAGTGGAGGCAGCGTCGGAAAGGCCACTACCTGTTTTTTCAGGAAGGCTCGTACTTGCAGATATTTAAAGGCGTTTCCTGGCGGCAGATTAAATTTGTCCTCTCGCGCCTTCAAACTGGGAAAGCTTCCGTCTATGAACAGATCGCCTATCCTTCTGATGCCTGCCCTCTGCCAGCTCTGGAACCCACCATCCATTCTACCCGGGAAAAACCTGTGATTGTTGCATATCGGGGTCCAGACCGATGCTCACTCCATCTTCTTGTATCTTCTCCACTGTCCCCGGATCCGCAGTGTCGCCACCACCACCGGACATGTGGTGTAACGGGTCGGCGAGATCGGCAAAGGAGCCGTTATCAAAGCTCCCAGACTGGTACCTTTACATGACGCCGCATCCAGCTGTGCCCACTCAGCTCTCTTCCCCCCCCCCCCCCCCCGCCCCCCCCCCCCCGTCACCCACTTCCTAATCATAGCTATATTGGCCGCCCAGTAGTAGTTGCGAAAGTTCGGCAGCGCCAACCCCACCCCCACCCCGCCCCAACAGCGATCTCCTTACTCGCGGGGTTTTATTTGCCTACACAAAGCCCGTAATGATCCTACTCACCCGCTTTAAAAAGGCCTTAGGGATGAAGATGGGGAGGTACTGAAAGGCAAACAACAATCTGGGGAGGACAGTCATTTTCATGGTCTGCACCCTCCTTGCCAGTGATAGAGGGAGCATGTCCCACATTTTAAAGTCCCCTTCCATTTGGCCCACCAACCGGGTCAGGTTGAGCCTGTGCAGGGCATCCCGTTTCCTGGCGAAAACTTTTCTCTACCATCCTGAGCGGCAGCTCTTTCAGTCTCTCCTCCTGCCCCTTGGCCTGGATCATAAACAACTCGCTCTTTCCCATGTTCAGTTTGTACCATGAAAGACTACCAAAATCTCTCAGGATCCGCAGAACTTCCCCCATCCCCTCCACAGGGTCCGAAATGTACAGGAGCAAATCATCCGCGTATAGCGAGACACGATGTTCCAACCCCCCCCCCCCCGAACCAGTCCCCATCAGTTCCTCGAGGCTCTCAGCACCACAGCTAGTGGTTCTATAGATAGGGCAAATAGTAACGGGGAGAGGGGACACCCCTGCCTCGTTCCCCGCTGAAGCTCGAAGTACCCCGACCTCAGCCGGTTTGTACACTTGCTACAGGCGCCTGGTACAGTAATTTCACCCAGCCAATAAAACCCTCACCAAACCCGAACCTCCCCAGCGTCTCCCACAGGTACTCCCACTCCACCCGGTCAAAGGCTCTTCCAATTCTTTCTTGCTCATGTTTTAAGGGATAGCTCGATTATTACATCTACGTCATTCACCTCAACCACTTCCCCGAGGAAAGAAGTTCCTCCCAAATTTCTCTCGACTTTGTTTGTTACTGTTTTATATTTTTAACCTCCAGGTTTGGACTGTGCAATGTGTAAACATCTCATCTCGCGCTACCCCTTAATCAAACCCCTTAATTATCTTTATCGCTTCTGAGGAATCTGATGAAAGGTCGCCAACCTGAAACATTAACTTGTTTCTCTCTCTGTAGATGCTCTTTGACCTGCTAAGTATCATAGAATCTTTACAGTGCAGGAGGCGGCCATTCGGCCCAATGAGTCTGGACTGACCCTCCGAAAGAACACTCCACCCAGCCCCCCCCCCCCCCCCCCCCCAGCCCTGTATCCTAACCTGCACATTTGAGATTAGATGTTTAGCATCGGCAGCATTTGTGCTTTGGTTTCACCTGCCTCTTCCCTTCGAGAGGAAAGGTGATGCTGAGAAGTTGTGAATGCGAGTGTGTGGTTCTTCCCTATTTAAGAGTCTTTTCCAAGGAATAGATGTCCTCCTTAATCCTCCTACCAAAATGCACCACTACATGTTTTTCAATATTGAAAATAATTTGTAATTTACATTCAAAAGATTAACATTACTTACAGTGTTCCATCTGAAAAGATTTTCTTTTTCACCTTAAAACAGAGATGTATACAGCAACTGAAGACAGCTTGGGTTTCATCAATTCCACTATGGATGACAAAAGATACAGTTCAGAATCAACTGCCAAAGTTGAAACAAGTCGCAATCTGGCCAGTCCTTTACATGTTTTTCCAGAACATGTCAAGCCACATTCCAATATTTCTTTTATCAAGTAGCCTCACGTTCATTTCCCAGCTGACAACATATGCCAACATGGAGGAATCACTGACTGCAAAAATACTCTTCACTGATGGGGCAGCACGGTAGCATTGTGGATAGCACAATCGCTTCACAGCTCCAGGGTCCCAGGTTAGAGTCCGGCTTGGGTCACTGTCTGTACGGAGTCTGCACATCCTCCCAGTGTGTGCGTGGGTTTCCTCCGGGTGCTCAGGTTTCCTCCCACAGTCCAAAGATGTGCAGGTTGGCCATGATAAATTGCCCTTAGTGTCCAAAATTGCCCTTAGTGTTGGGTGGGGTTACTGAGTTATGGTGATAGGGTGGAGGTGTTAACCTTGGGTAGGGTGCTCTTTCCAGGAGCTGGTGCAGACTTGATGGGCCGAATGGCCTCCTTCTGCACTGTAAATTCTATGAAATCTATGATGCCTCATCAAGCATGAAGGTGATCAATGGAGACCTGTCTTTCTACTTAATCAACATTGCGTCTTGGTCAACAGAGCTAGTTTCAACAGATATGGAAAGCATATTTTATGACACGCAGAAAGTTGATGTGTCACCAAGCCTACCTGTTGCATTTACCAACATAACTGATATTCCAACAACTTTGTTATCTAATGGTAGCAGTGAAGAAATTACAAGCTACCTGTTGGCATCCAACATTTTTACCACCTCACCTGGCATTCTAAGTACACCAGCACACTTACTGAGATCAGAACTACTCCAGAACATACACATGCACCCGAATTCATGGCTACAAATATGTCACTACTTGGTTCAGACACAAAGCTTTCAGCGTCCACCTTGCCCTTTGTCAAATCAGACGCTATGGTTTCACCATCCTTTTCTTATCAATGAAGTTTTTCTGTCCTCCCTCGGCATACGGAAAGCTAACTTTCTCACAACCACAGGATAATACTGATCAGTCGATCCTCCCCTCCATGTTTTTCTACCCTTTTGAAACATTATCTTCTCTGTCAATTGGAGAAGTTGCAAAGCAATCGATGAACAAACAACCATGCATTGCTTCAGCTTCTTTTCATGAAATTGCAATGGTGTCCACCGATACAATTATTCCCACATATTCACTCTCACTCCAAGGAAATCAAAGCTGGGACCCTATTTCTCCTTTAAACTCATCCAGCAATGGCCTTATACTATTACAGCACTCTTCTCTCTCGAAGGTAGATAGCAAACCATATTCTTACTCGGTCACCAACCTCATCCACCCTTGGCTGGTGCCTGTTGCATCAATCGGAAAGGACCTTGTGCTGTCCACCTTCGCCTGGTCACCCACTTCACCATCACCTGAATTTTATCCCTGGTCCAGTTCACGATTCTCTTCTGAGTTTAGCGACATTCGGACAATTTATGGAACAGTTCAATAAGGATGATTTCATCAGTTTTCCCCCTTCGTTTCCAGATCGTTTGCCATTAATTAATTTAACAGAAACTCTCGGCCTTTCAGTTCTATCTAATAAGCTATCATCGTCATTCGGTGCATTTAAGGCATGTAGTGACAATCTAATATTGCTCATTACTACCTCACTGACAGATGATAGTGTCATCTCTCGTGCCCTCATTCTCATCGGAGGTGGACTTAAGATACCCTACTTCAGTTATTTTTGAGCCATTATATTGCTTCCCCAGAGTTCCCGTACTTCAGCGCATCTCCACTACAGACAAAATCATTACCCAAGATTTTATTTCATTTCTTTACCTCAGATTTATCCTATTCCAAAACAACCTCTGAAGCATATCAAATCAGTCAGCATTCGATGAATGTATTGTCAGTCAACATCAAGCACATTTGGCAAGACATTTACAACAAAGAACAGCTTCAGATTTCCAGTATGTCCAGCCACTCGAGCCTCAGCAACCCTACTTTTAGCTTTGACAAGAGTCCTGTATTAATGTGCTGGCCAAGTCAAACGATTGTAGAGTCTGTGGACTCAGTGTTAATGTATGAATCACATAGTATGAAAAGGTGGACTCCTTGGAGTAGGTTTACAGAGATTCCAATTTCTTCTCAGACAACTCTAATTGAAAGTTTGAACCCCAAAGACACGTCCAAGAAGATTTCGACCACTCCCAAAATACCTGCCTCAGAGTACAATGGTAAGGTACAATGTGATTGCCTTTTCAAGCATCCATTTTATTTTGATACAATTCATAACATCACGACGAGTGATTCATTATACTTCATCTTATCTTTTACAGCTGGCTGTTACCTCACAATCTTTTTCTCACCATTATTCTGTTTTGTAATAACTCTGCATCAAGTAATTAATCCCGGGACAAGACTTGAATTCTAAGCCCTTTTGCATTTTGGAAGTCTTATCATATACCTAAATTGAACTGGCTGTCTCAAGGTATCAAATGGTGAATGCTATCGCCATCATTAAAAGTCTTGTGAATCTATGTTGTGATTTGGTGCTATATTTGTTGCAAAGCAGGGTTGTTCAACATTGTCGCACAAGGGTTCAAATTTAAATTTTTTTCTCCTTCAAGGGGCTACTGAGCAATTTTCAGAAAGATAAAGTTTGGCACAATATCAAACATAAAAATCAATGGCGAAGCAATAAATTGATCATTTAAAAAAACAGTAATTAATAAAATTGACCATTATAAAATGCTAAGCAGCCAGAGCTAACCAATAAAACATTTTTTTTTGCCTTTTTATTTAAGCAGAGCTAGAGCGATAGACCACAGTCAAAGTCCTGATCACCAGTGAAAGAGTGGGGCCCGGAGTTGGGTTTAACTAACACTAACTTTGCATTTTGCCTCTGGGGGTGAACACTGTTGAATTGGCCACAGCAGAATTCATGCAAAAGTAGGGGTTGGGGATGGAAGCGGGCTGCCTTTCACCTGACCCACAAGGTTTGAACATTTTACCACCGAAGAGGACATTGGGATGACTGTGAAGGTAGCAAGACGTGCTTCCTCACACTGCCCTGTCCAGCTGTCCCAGGAGGCTGCTATTGCTGTGACTGCCGTTTCTCATGGTCACCTTGGCCAGCTCCGCCATCTTGATCCCTGTGCTCCTTTAGGGTGCTGGCTCCTTCATGGAAGGGCGAGACAAAGAATACACCATGACCATTCACATCGGTCCTTTAATCAGACACAATCTGCTGCTGAAAGGCTGACTGGTGACCCTATCAGCAGCAAAGGCAGGAGAGAACTGGCCTGTGATTGGAGGAATGGATCCTTGCAGATCTATCACTTACCTGCATTTGGAACAGAGTCCGTGGGCTGGATAGAGGGCGATGGTGGGCCAGTTTATGGCCCTTGGGTTGTGTGTTGGGACAATCCTGTTTTAGTGTCTTTAACCAGTGTGCAGAACCAGACACCACTACACTCCTCCATTCATTCACTGAGCCTTCAGGTTCCAGCTGCCTAGGCATCAAGCTCTGAAATTCCCACTCTAAACCTTTGCACCGCTCCTTTTTGAATAAGCTTTGCGCTGTCTGTCCCAATATCTCATGTGGCTCTGTGTCAAACTTTGACTCCTGGGCAGCCCCTTGGGATGTTTTACTGTATTAACAGTAGGACAGTAGTGGGAACTTGTGCGTGGAGTCCAAGGAGAGGCGCTAAATGAATATTTTTCATCAGTAGTCACACAGGAAAAAGACAATGTTGTGGAGGAGAATACTGAGGTACAGGCTACTAGACTAGACGGGTTTGAGGTTCATAAGGAGGAAGTGTTAGCAATTCTGGAAAGTGTGAAAATAGATAAGTTCCCAGGCCGGATGGGATTTATCCTAGGATTCTCTGGGAAGCTAGGGAGGAGATTGCAGAGCCTTTGGCTTTGATCTTTAGGTCATCATTGTCTACAGGAATAGTGCCAGAAGACTGGAGAACAGCAAATGTTGTCCCCTTGGTCAAGAAGGGGAGTAGAGACAACAGACCAGTGAGCTTTACTTCTGTTGTGAGCAAAGTCTTGGAAAGGATTATAAGAGGTAGGATTTATAATCATCTAGAAAGGAATAATTTGATTAGGGATAGTCAACACGGTTTTGTGAAGGGTAGGTTGTGCCTCACAAACCTTATTGAGTTCTTTGAGAAGGTGACCAAACAGGTGGATGAGGGTAAAGCAGTTGATGTGGTGTATATGGACTTCAGTAAAGCGTTTGATAAGGTTCCCCACAGTAGGCTATTGCAGAAAATACAGAGGCATGGGATTGAGGATGATTTTGCGGTTTGGATTAGAAATTGTAAGAAGACAGAGGGTGGTGGTTGATGGGAAATGTTCAGCCTGGAGTTCAGTTACTAGCTGTGTACCACAAGGATCTGTTTTGGGGCCACTGCTGTTTGTTTACTTTTATAAATGACCTGGAGGAGGGCGTAGAAGGATGGGTGAGTAAATTTGCAGATGACACTAAAGTTGGTGGAGTTGTGGACAGTGCGGATGTTGCAGTTTACAGAGGGACATAGATAAGCTGCAGAGCTGGGCTGAGAAGTGGCAGATGGAGTTTAATGCAGAAAAGTGTGCGGTAATACATTTTGGAAGGAGTAACAGGAATACAGAGTACTGGGCTAATGGTAAGATTCTTGGTAGCGTGGATGAGCAGAGAGATCTGTGTGTCCATGTACATAGATCCCTGAAAGTTGCCACCCAGGTTGATAGGGTTGTTAAGGCAGCATACGGTGTGTTAGCTTTTATTGGTAGAGGGATTGAGTTTCGGAGCCATGAGGTCACGTTGCAGCTGTACAAAACTCTGGTGCGGTCGCATTTGGAGTATTGCGTGCAGTTCTGGTCGCCGCATTATAGGAAGGACGTGGAAGCATTGGAATGGGTGCAGAGATTTACCAGGATGTTGCCTGGTATGGAGGGAAGGTCTTATGAGGAAAGGCTGAGGGACTTGGGGCTGTTTTCGTTAGAGAGAAGGTCAAGAGGTGACTTAATAGAGGCATACAAGATGATCAGAGGATTGGATAGGGTGGACAGAGAGCGCCTTTTTCCTCGGATGATGATGGCTAGCAAAGGGGACATAGCTTTAATTGAGGGGCGATAGATATAGGACAGATGTCAGAGGTAGGTTCTTTACTCAGAGTAGTAGGAGCGTGGAATGCCCTGCCTGCAACCATAGGGGACTCACCAACAATAAGGGCATTTAAATGGTCATTGGATAAACATATGGATGATAATGGAATAGTGTAGATGGGCCTTAGATTAGTTTCACAGGTCGGTGCAACATCAAGGGCCGAAAGGCCTGTACTGCCCTGTAATGTTCTAATTCTATTTAAAGGAACTACAGGAATGCATGTCTTTGTCAATCGTGTCATGCTGGCCACCACACACCAGTAGAATTGTTGTCATCACATTTCCCCCTTTCCTCCAGAGATACCCATACACTTTACACTTGCTAAAAGCAGAGTATTCCCCCTCTGCCCCCCCCAATTCAGCATGATCATTGCTAGAGATCCACTAAAACTCAAAAACAAACACTTTACAGTTGCATTGGTTGCTTTCCTGATGTAAGTAGCTATCTCCAGGGAAACTTCTGCCATTTGAAAATAGATAGAAATCAGTACTAAGTGAGTTTACATAATGGTACCAGAACATGCAATTGCTATCTAGAACTAAACCATATTTTGTTCTGCTGCTTTCCATTCCTTTTTCACTAATTGATTTATCCTTTCCCCAGCTCACACTATTCACCACTCCCCAGTTAATAAGAAGATTCTAAGCTGAAGTGACGAAACAATTATCACCATTCATCCGTTGACATTCACGGTGTAATGTCAATGCACTTCCCATTCACTAATTTTAAAAGTTATGCGAAAGCTAATGAGAGCAGCAGCACTACAAAGTAATTCACAAGCAGCTGGAGTGATACCAAACCTGGTGTGGAGTCCAGCTGGCTGCACAGTATGTTAACTATGGCCAAGCATCTTTGGGCTTGAATACACAGAATCAGATTGCTTTCCCAGTTACACTTCCATGTTTGAGTCAACATAAATCAGACACTGGCATTGATACCAAATCAGTGTATAATGAGACTTCCAAATCTCTGATCTTATCAGATTTCTATAGTGCAGAAGGAGACCCTTCAGCCCATTGAGCCTACACCGACCCTCAAAGTGTACACTTACCTAGGCTCACTCCCATCCGTCCTAACCCCACAACGCCAACTAACCTGCACATCTATAGACTGTGGGAGGAAACTGGAGCACCCGGAAGAAACCTATGTGAAAAACATAAGACCCTCCCTTAATCTCTCCCAAAAAATCAGGAGTGGTAACAATGAGATTTAAGCGCTTGCTCATGACATAATACTTGATAGCACAATGTGTGTAAACAGTGAGAACATTGCAAATTACAGAACAGCATTCGCAATAGTAATCACTTTTTGCAATGTCCGTTTAGGTCACGACAACAAATCTCCTACTGTCATCAACCCAATTGAATTCATCTTGGCAACTGTTGGACAAAGATTTCATTATTCAATAGCTGCAGAAACAATTTTTGATGAAGATGATGGAAATGCCAGAAACCTGACTGACAGTAGCTTCAGTCGATGGATCCTCTTCCGGAAGAGAGTCTTGGGTGGGATTTTATCAATTGCAGAATACTCTGTTTGGGTATCCACTGGAAATCGACTATCAGTTTTCACCACAAGAGTTTGTCTTAACTGCTACTGATTCAGGTGGACTTGCTGTTCAAGACGTT
The DNA here is from genome assembly GCF_902713615.1 of Scyliorhinus canicula. Classification (NCBI taxonomy): domain Eukaryota; kingdom Metazoa; phylum Chordata; class Chondrichthyes; order Carcharhiniformes; family Scyliorhinidae; genus Scyliorhinus; species Scyliorhinus canicula. The sequence goes on along the minus strand of NC_052156.1, from coordinate 105,886,339 downwards.
TTTGCAATTGAACTCAAGCTACCATATTACACACCCTGCCACTTGTACACAGTCAGGACAAGAAACAGTTACAATTATTTTCTTCAAGATAGAGGAAGAGTGGTGCATTTCCTGGGAAAACTTACCAAGTACCTGAACGATTCCAGCAGTGAGGACATTGTCATCTTCTCTGTAAAGCCAGGCTCCACAATAGTATCGTGGTACAATTCCTTGTGTTCAGCTAGCAAAGGCATTAGAGAGGCATGCTCAATAAATATCATTCAGAGGTTGCTCAAACTAATCCGCTTGTCAGATGGCTGTGCACATCCATCTTTTGTTGAGACAATGTTACCTGAGTACAGAATTCAAACAGTTGAGAATGTCACTCATGGAGCCTGCCTGCCTATAGTGCACACTGCAACTCCCAATACTACGGTTACTCAACCGCACAGCTCTCATTTGTTGACAACGATCTGGCTTATCATACTTATAGCGTTGCTTCTTATTTTCCTGATTGCCCCATTAGTTACGACCTATTGTTTCTATAGATGCTCAGAAAAGATCATCCCATCAGAGGAGCTGTGCTTTCAAGAAAACCGATCAATTGCACAGAGACACCACTTCGAGATGGATGCATTAAGACTGAGAAAGCCACCCGTGATCATTCCTAAGCTATCCCAGCCATCACAACTGTGGGCAAAACTTTCTCCAGCTCCACATCAACTGCACCGGGTGCATTTAATACCTAGTGACATACAACACAATGTACCATCTCACTTCAGGGTGCTCAATTTGCAATCTGAGCAACCAAAATATCAACTGCCTCCTCCTTATGAGCTACAATCTAAAAGACAACCACTGTCTGAAAAGATACAGGCGAATAAAATCTGATTTATTTTGTTATGGAAGCTTTAAATTATTTTGAAACTGCGTAAACCGTTACCTGCAAGGCCAGTAAAGTTTAAAAATTGATCTTAAATTTCCAGGACAGAATGTGTGGGTTTCCACATAAAACAAATTAGTTCCACAAGCCAAAAAACAATGAATGTTCAGATACAAAATTACTGTTGCTTGGCTGAACCATTGTCCTGTACTGGAGACAAAGGATTCTTGTATTAAATTACCCTGGAACAAATTAGTCTGCCATTTTTAATCAGCCTAAAAAGACTGTTATAACATCCTGCACACAGATAAAGAACTGGTTTTCTGCAAAGGCTGCTGAGGGGCATAGAAATTTCTCATTGGTGCTTAACAGCCATGTACTAGGTATGGCAGTGTAGTTACAGGACTACACCAGCCATCTGGAGATGGCAATCTCAAATCCCAACATGCCAAGTGAGACTGAATGTGGCAATTTGTGAAAAAACTATGACAGCTGCCAGTGTGTCAAAATTAATGTCCTTCACATGACGTCAGTCCTGTTTCAAAGTGGATCATTCTTAATGCTCAAAAAAAATAGCAGTGGCCTGGCAAGCTACTATATACTTTCGATAACAGAAGAAACTTAAAGGCTTTGTGTCTGAATGCACAAAGCATTCGGAACAAAATAATGAGTTAACAGTGCGAATAGAGACAAGCGGGTATGATTAGGTGGTGATTACTGAGACATAGTTACAAAGAGACCAGGTCTGGGAATTGAATACCCAGGGGTACTCAGTATTTCAGAAGGATAGACAGAAATGTAAAGAAGGTACTGTAGCTTTGCTGGTAAAGGATCAGTGCTGTCGTGAGAAATGATAGAGGAATCAGAGTGGGTAGTAGAACGAGAGGAGATCTAATCAAGGTATACAAGATGATAAAAGGTATTGACAAAGTAGATGTAGATACTTTACCTTGCAGGGGAATCTAGAATGAGAGGTCATAGTTTTAGGATAAGGGCTGGCAGATTTAAACCAGAGATGAGGAAAAATTACTTTTCTCAAAGGGTTGCGAATCTGTCGAATTCACTACCCAAGAGTGCAGTGGATGGCACTCTGTGTAAATTTGAGATAGACAGATTTTTAATTAGCAATGGGTTATGGAAAACAGGGTGGAATTGAGGCCAAGAGGAGATTAGCCGTGATTGTATTGAATGGCAGAATGAACTCAAGGAGCTGAACTGCCCAATCATGTTCCTAGTTCTTATGTACTGCAGGTTGCATTTCTCAGTGTAACAAAGATGGGACATAAACGCACCAAATATGTCAAGAACAAACTTTTTAAAAAGGCAGAACTGACTAACTTTATACAACAAGTGGTAAGTTAGATACAGTAAGGCAGTAAACAATGGTCCATATCCAGTTCTGTGTATGTGTACAGAACAATCAGGAGTGACATATTTAATAAGTTAAGCAGTGAAATTCGTGTAAAGTCATAATTTTTATTTTTGGACAACAATGGACGTTGTGTAAATTGTGTGTAAAATTGTTGATGTATCCTGCAGTAGAAAATGCCAACTTTAACAAAGAGTAAAATCCTTCGCACACAGCAAAACGTGTAAACTTTGTACAATTTGTCGCAAGTCATTTCAGCAGCAGCATTTTCGGAGACCGAGGTCGAATTGCTTGAAATGTCTCCTGATATTTTGTGGAAATTATTCATTTACAAACAGCACAACAGCTGATCTGATGCTTCTGTAAAATCTTGCATCGAAGCTCTTCTTTATTGCCTGCTTCCTTTACCGTTTTCATGTGTATCAATTCTATAACACATAAAAAGACAACTTGTCAATGCACAGGCACTGATGAAAATATCTGAGCTACAGATACAAAACAGCGTCGTACAGATATTAGATATAATTATGGTTACACAAATCAGAACAGGACTAATTTTTAAATCCCATCTTCAAAGAAAATAACTGAGTTTATCTAACATTTTACCATCCTATAGTACTCCGTAAGAAAATGCAGGCATGTACAACAACAAGACTACTGACCCATTTTCTTCCTTAAGATGCTGGTACAATTCAGCTTTGTTATTAACAGAACTTAAGCGACCAGCAAATTCTTGATGCTTTCGTGAATTTGCTGTATTGATCCGATTAGTCCACATTGCGAGCAAGGAAACTGGGCCTGGAGATTATCGAGACAGATGAGGGGGGGGAAAGAGAGAGAGAGAGAGAGAGAGAGAGAGAGAGAGGAGGAGGAGAAGAGAAAGAACGTCAGGGCCTTGATTAAACAATTCAAATATATTACAACTCTCTACCCACATCTATAAACATCTAATAAGCTAGCCCCATATATTTTGCAAATTGTTCAAATGAATTTTAATCTTAGCAGTTACAGAATTTTCCCATGATAAAGGAATGGGTGAGTGGGACAGTTAGAGACAGACATTTTATTCATATCATTTGCACATATCAGCTGAGTGCAAATTCTGTTCATTAGAACAGATTTCCAGAAACTTTATTTTTAATGTTGCATCTATATTAATTTTACATTGACTACAGAACTAGAGGTAACATGAGGATTTTTTTTTTAGAAGCACTGATTGGTTCCGAATGCACTGTCTAGTGGATACGGATTCAATATCTTTCAAAAAGGGAACTGGGTAAACACCTGAAGGAGAATCAAGTTGCAGGGTTTCAGGGAAAGTATTTGGGAGTAGGCACTAATCTAGATTGCTCTTCAGAAAAGTGAGCATAGATTTGATTGGCCAAATGGCCTTCCTCTGAGCTATGGTTGCCTGTATTTCCTGTCTGCAAAGCCCTACTTCCTGTTATCATGTTTTTGTCATGCTTGTGTCAACTGACTCCAATTATTTACTCCTGTCCACATTAACAGAAATCTGAACTCGTCATATGACATTTATATCCTCCCACCAGTGGTGGCGCTAGTGTGTCAATTGTGCATCGCAGCTCCTAAACCTGCAATGCCATGAAGCTCCTATACTCCAAAGAGTGGGGCCTCTCTAATTTCCAAATTGCTGCAGGTCTTGCTATTTCATATTGTTATTTATAGTTGAACGCATCAAACAACTTCCATGTGGGGAGTGAATTACACCCACACACCCTGGTGTTGTATCCTTCCCCACCTGACACCCCTGCTTCTTAAGACTCCATGTACTCTAAATCCCTCCCCTACTGTGAAATATCCTGCAGCTTTCGAATACATTACAAAGAACAAACTCGGGTTATTTTTTGTACCAGTTGGATGTCACAGGTTTAGGTGGCATTCTGAAACACCTTAATCCACCGTTCTGCATGCATACTGGATGGAACACAAATTCATGGTATAACAAATACTCTTTAGTAACAAGGCATCTCACCTTTAACCTTTTCGAGAGGTTGTATTTCTCCAATGCTAACCCGAGGTTTTTTGTTCAGAGGCTCAGGGGAATCGGGAGAGTCCTTGATGATCTCAGCTTCAACCAACTCCTCCTTTTCCCGCTCGAGAGTTCCTTTCAGCCTTTACAAAAAAAAGTTCGAAATGACCATTTGTGACCGTGCTTAAAATTATGTTAACGTTTCACAAGACAACTCACGTTCACCTGACATCAAGCTTCAGACAAAGGAATGTAGCATTTGGAGAGCCACCATGTAATGCAATTGGTGCTGCGTCAAACACCAGTGTTTCTGTCAGGTCGGGTTGAACGCTGTGACAACCTTCCCTGCATTAAGATAACAGAGAAGAAAGGTTGTCACAGCATTTAACCTGTCCTGACAGAAACACTGGTGCTTCATTCCTCGTTTATGTATTTGGTCTTAGGACATGGTTAACACCAAGAAGGCAGCTCTTATTCCCGATTATCAGGCGTCATGAAGTTTCTAAGAGTCAATCACACAGAATAGGCAGGAGTGCCATGCTGGTCCAATTGGGTAGGAGTAGCAGATAACCTTCCTGGATGGCAGTGAACCAGTGAGTTATTTAGAATCATAGAATTTACAGTGCAGAAGCTCTTTTGGTCATTTTTATTCCTGATGTTTGCCTACATATTAACAGATTAATTGAATTCAATTTTGCACTTCCTATGCGAAAATGTAAAGTTTCAGGCTTTGGATTTTCAGATCAGCGCCATAACCACTAGGCCATGACACCCTTGGCATGACTTCAGTCAAGAAGCTTATACTTATTAAGAAGTATAAGAAGATATCCTTATGGGGGCTACCTACCTGCTATTAATAGCGTGGAGACCATTGAGAATGAAGAGTCAACGGGAAAAGTAAACCAATACAATGTGATCAATTTGGTTTAGGATATTTAGATTTCATAGCTCTTACGATAGGGAGATATTAGGAAATTGGATCCGGAAATGGGATTGAAGATGTAGTGGGTAATTCAGGGGTTAACAGACTGAGGGTAAAACTGCCAGCACTGAGTCAAGAGGTATACGTCCACAAATGACCCGAGTTACATTATCCCATTCAGACTTAAACTTGTTAATGAGAATAAACAGGATATACTTGTTCAGCCGGGGTGATTCACTCAAGACCGTTGTCCTCTGGGACACTCTGATCTGCCAGCCATTAGCCCATTACGAGTCTGATGGCCTCTTTTGTCCATACATTGGAGGTTAATTTCATATTCATAGCAAGGCCCTGTTCTTTTGAGTAAACGGGAATGGGAAATTAAAACAAACCCAGATAGCAAGGAAGAGTTCAAGTCTGTATACCCCAGGGCAGAACCATTGTTTGAGGGGCTGATGGAGCTGAGAGAGAAAAGAATCCTGTTCAAACAGGTGGAGAGAGATGGATTTGGGAAGCCACCGAGAGAGTAATGAAAAGCTGCTACTGAGACAGGCTTTGGAAAAGGAATCTAAAGGAGCTACTATAACAATAGGTATATATTCTGTAAATGCAAGTATCATTGTTGCCTGCCTGCCTAAGTGGAGCATAGAGCTGTATGTCATGTTACGTGCTGTTTAACGGGAAATGGTGTGTTCGGGTTAAAAGATACATGTAAGCTGTTCTTGTTAGGTTTGAAGCTTAAAAGTTTAAATATTGCTTTTCTTTAGGATTAATAAAGTTTTGTCTTGAAAAATAACCTATTGTGTTGCCCTATTATGTATTTTCTTTTCTTTTATTTTCATGTACTAAATGATCTGTTTGAGCTGCTCGCAAAAAAATACTTTTCACTGTACTTCGGTACACATGACAATAAACAAATCCATCTAACAAGTCCATCCATTAATACAAGGCCTATTTCTTATGCAATCACTCCTGGAGTGAATCGATCTTTCTGTATGTTGCAGCTCTGGTCCAGTATCTTAGCCACTGTTGAGATCTGGCCAGACATCCGTAACACAGCATAACATTTTGTCCCCCCAAAAAAACACTACAACTCACATAGCTTACAGTGGGAGTGTTATCATTTTTGCCCATTACATATGTTGAACAGTATATACAAGTGCACTGCAGATGATCTGTCCATCACAGACCATAAACCAACTATCCTATACTAATCAGGAACATGGGAAGTGTTAGTGGAACTCAGCGATCTATAATTCTGACCATTCAGACTTTTTGAGGAGCATTTTACACACTGGTTACAATGTATTTTGTAAGAAAAGAAAGTCGGTTATTGTCACGAGTAGGCTTAGACCATAAGACCATAAGACATAGGAGTGGAAGTAAGGCCATTCGGCCCATCGAGTCCACTCCACCATTCAATCATGGTTGATTTCAACTCCATTTACCCGCTCTCTCCCCATAGCCCTTAATTCCTCGAGAAATCAAGAATTTATCAATTTCTGTCTTAAAGACACTCAATGTCCCGGCCTCCACCGCCCTCTGTGGCAATGAATTCCACAGACCTACCACTCTCTGGCTGAAGAAATTTCTCCTCATCTCTGTTCTAAAGTGACTCCCTTTTATTCTAAGGCTGTGCCGCCGCGTCCTAGTCTCCCCTGCTAATGGAAACAACTTCCCTACGTCCATCCTATCCAAGCCATTCATTATCTTGTACGTTTCTATTAGATCTCCCCTCAACCTCCTAAACTCCAATGAATATAATCCCACGATCCGCAGACGTTCATCGTATGTTAGGCCTACCATTCCTGGGATCATCCGTGTGAATCTCCGCTGGACCTGCTCCAGTGCCAGTATGTCCTTCCTGAGGTATGGGGCCCAAAATTGCTCACAGTATTCTAAATGGGGCCTAACTAGTGCTTTATAAAGCCTCAGAAGTACATCCCTGCTTTTATATTCCAAGCCTCTTGAGATAAATGACAACATTACATTTGCTTTCTTAATTACGGACTCAACCTGCAAGTTTACCTTTAGAGAATCCTGGACTAGGACTCCCAAGTCCCTTTGCACTTTAGCATTATGAATTTTGTCACCGTTTAGAAAATAGTCCATGCCTCTATTCTTTTTTCCAAAGTGCAAGACCTCGCACTTGCCCACGTTGAATTTCATCAGCCACTTCTTGGACCATTCTCCTAAACTGTCTAAATCTTTCTGCAGCCTCCCCACCTCCTCAATACTACCTGCCCCTCCACCTATCTTTGTATCATCGGCAAACTTGGCCAGAATGCCCCCAGTCCCATCATCTAGATCGTTAATATATAAAGAGAACAGCTGTGGCCCCAACACTGAACCCTGCGGGACACCACTTGTCACCGGTTGCCATTCCGAAAAAGAACCTTTTATCCCAGCTCTCTGCCTTCTGTCTGACAGCCAATCGTCAATCCATGTTAGTACCTTGCCTCGAATACCATGGGCCCTTATTTTACTCAGCAGTCTCCCGTGAGGCACCTTGTCAAAGGCCTTTTGGAAGTCAAGATAGATAACATCCATTGGCTCTCCTTGGTCTAACCTATTTGTTATCTCTTCAAAGAACTCTAACAGGTTTGTCAGGCACGACCTCCCCTTACTAAATCCATGCTGACTTGTCCTAATCCGACCCTGCACTTCCAAGAATTTAGAAATCTCATCCTTAACGATGGATTCTAGAATTTTGCCAACAACCGAGGTTAGGCTAATTGGCCTATAATTTTCCATCTTTTTTCTTGTTCCCTTCTTGAACAGGGGGGTTACAACAGCGATTTTCCAATCCTCTGGGACTTTCCCTGATTCCAGTGACTTTTGAAAGATCATAACTAACGCCTCCACTATTTCTTCAGCTATCTCCTTTAGAACTCTAGGATGTAGCCCATCTGGGCCCGGAGATTTATCAATTTTCAGACCTTTTAGTTTCTCTAGCACTTTCTCCTTTGTGATGGCAACCATATTCAACTCTGCCCCCTGACTTTCCTGAATTGTTGGGATATTACTCATGTCTTCTACTGTGAAGACTGACGCAAAGTACTTATTAAGTTCCTCAGCTATTTCCTTGTCTCCCATCACTAGATTACCAGCGTCATTTTGGAGCGGCCCAATGTCTACTTTTGCCTCCCGTTTGTTTTTAATGTATTTAAAGAAACTTTTACTATCATTCCTAATGTTACTGGCTAGCCTACTTTCATATTTGATCCTCTCCTTCCTTATTTCTCTCTTTGTTATCCTCTGTTTGTTTTTGTAGCCTTCCCAATCTTCTGACTTCCCACTACTCTTTGCCACATTATAGGCTCTCTCTTTTGCCTTGATGCATTCCCTGACTTCCTTTGTCAGCCATGGCTGCCTAATCCTCCCTCTGATAACCTTTCTTTTCTTTGGGATGAACCTCTGCACTGTGTCCTCAATTACTCCCAGAAACTCCTGCCATTGCTGTTCTACTGTCTTTCCCACTAGGCTCTGCTTCCAGTCGATTTTCGTCAGTTCCTCCCTCATGCGCCTGTAATTACCTTTATTTAACTGTAAAACCTTTACATCTGATTCTACCTTCTTTCTTTCAAATTGCAGACTGAATTCTACCATATTATGATCACTGCTTCCTAAGTGTTCCCTTACTTTAAGGTCTTTTATCAATTCTGGCTCATTACATAACACTAAGTCCAGAATAGCCTGTTCCCTCGTGGGCTCCATCACAAGCTGTTCCAAAAAGCCATCCTGTAAACATTCAATGAATTCCCTTTCTTTGGGTCCACTGGCAACATTATTTACCCAGTCCACCTGCATATTGAAGTCCCCCATGATCACTGTGACCTTGCCTTTCTGACATGCCCTTTCTATTTCGTGGTGCATTTTGTGCCCCTGGTCCTGACCACTGTCAGGAGGCCTGTACATAACTCCCATTATGGTTTTTTTGCCTTTGTGGTTCCTCAACTCTACCCACACAGACTCCACATCGTCTGACCCTATGTCGTTTAGTGCTATTGATTTAATTTCATTTCTAACTAACAAGGCAACCCCGTCCCCTCTACCCACCTCTCTGTCTTTTCGATAGGTTGTAAATCCCTGGATGTTTAACTGCCAGTCCTGAACCCCCTGCAACCACGTCTCTGTGATGCCTACCACATCATACCTGCCAGTCACAATCTGGGCCACAAGCTCATCAACCTTGTTCCGTACACTGCGGGCATTTAAATATAGCACCTTTAATTCCCTATTGACTGTCCCTTTTTGTTTTCTTAGTGTGGTGGACCTTGGTTTACTGAGCCTTTCCATACACTGTCATATTTTGTGAGATGGGGACTATCGTAACCTCTCTTGAGCTCTGTCTTTTCGTGATTTTTTGTAATCCTAAGCAGCTACGCTTCCCACTGATTCCTTCACCTCTTGGTTCCCTGACTTTCCCTTCCCCCCCAATCTCTAGTTCAAATGAAGTTACTGTGAAAAGCCCCTAGTCGCCACATTCCAGCGCCTGTTCGGGGAGGCTGTTACAGGAATCGAACCGTACTGCTGGCCTGCTTGCAAAGCCAGCGATTTAGCCCTGTGCTGAACAGTAGAATGGCTGCACAGGGGCCGGTTTAGCTCACTGGGTTAAATCGCTGGCTTTTAAAGCAGACCAACAGCACAGTTCGATTCCCGTGCCAGCCTCCCCGGACAGGCGCCGGAATGTGGCGACTAGGGGTTTTTCACAGTAACTTCATTGAAGCCTACTCGTGACAATAAGCAATTTTCATTTCATTTCACTTGACGGGGTGTGGTGTTTCCATCCCAATGCTATCTGCAGAAATCAGCCAGCTTTTCGTCTGCTGAATTTCCTGTATGGCTGCATACCAAGAAGTCTAATAGGTAATTGAGTCATAAGAGCAATCCACGTACCGAACATCTGATCCTACCCAAAATACTCAACACGTTTAATTAACACATTGTAAACAACAACATTGGCAGCAACTGTGGCAGTAAATAATTTGTGCGAAGTGTCAATTTTATACAGTGACTGATGTGAACGTGGGTCATTTATGCTGCAGGGTCTTTATTTACAAACACATCCTACACGTCCTCCCTCACTGACTTCAAACAGTGTAAAGGAAAGAGTTGTGAATGCATGGTGCAACTGTAAGTAACTGTTCAGGTATATGTTCTGCTGCGTTTTTAATCTGCAAGCGTATTTTGTTGTCAATATGGTTGAGGGATTTTCCTAACAACTTGCACTGATTTAGCATTTTTTGATGCAATAAAACCTCCAAAGGCACTTCATAAGGGTCTTATAAAACAAGAAAAATTTTGAGAACACCAGCAGGAACTCTTCAGTACATTCACCGACCTGACCAAAGCATTTGACTCAGAAATTGCAAGTCTTTGTGAAAGTTCAAGGAACTTCATTGCAATTCTGTAATTGCTTTGTGATGATATGACTACAACCATCCCAAGTGGGAGATCTGAAACAGACTCCTTCAAAATTCAGACTGGGGTCAACCAAGGCAGTGTAATAGCTCCCTATTGTATTTACAATCTACCCAACAGTGCTTATTCACCTCAAAAGATCAACTACCCACTGGTGTTAGTATTAAATTCCACCGAGGTGAAAACCTCAGTTACCTCTGTCAAAACTAAACTGACTCCCATAAAAATACATGATATAGATTTTGGGAATGACTGTAGGATCATTGCCCACTCTGCCAGATTTGCAAAGCCCTCAATTTCTTCAATCAATTAACTCAGCCTGCCTTTGAATATTGCCAAAACAAAGCTCAGATCAACCCAGACCTGGAATATGTTGGGCACTCCCTAGACCTTGCCAGCCATGCACCAACTCAGTCATTTATAAACTACATCAGCAAGAAAGTGCTTTTAGCAAAGATCCCCAGCAGCACCTAGAGGAGAGTACGAGAAGTGATTGAAAACAGAACAAGAGTTCAATGGGAAATCTAAGTGCTAGTTGAAGATTGGAGCTTCCTGAGGTGATGCCAGGATTCAAAAGTGTCATGGGCAAGTGTAAGCAGCTGATTGGGTAAGTACAGTCATTTAAGCATTTACCACTTTTATCACTGATAGTTTGTAACATCTTTATTTTGTGGTTTATAGTTTGTAATGGTTATATTCTGTAGTAATGAGGATCAGGGAAAGGGCCCTAGAGTAATTGATACTATTTGATGTTAAGCTTTTCCAAAGTGTTTAATTTAAAGGAGTAAGTCATGGCAGAAGAGATCAAAGCTGTGGTGCTCCTCCTGTTTCATGTGGGAAGCTGGAAACATTGCTAGTGCCCAGAGCCAGCACGTGTGCAGGAAGTGTCTCCAGTTGCAGCTCCTGGAAGACAGGTTTTGGAGCTGGAGTGGAAGCTGGGGACACTGGAGCATTCATGAGGCAGGGTATCATGGATAGAATGTATAGAGAGGTGACAACACCGTAGGCAGGAAGGGAATGGGTGACCACCAGGCAGAACAAGGGAACTAGGCAGGCATATGATGAATCTCCTGTGGCTATTCCCTTGCAAAACTGATATACCGTTTTAGACTGTGGAGAAATAGCCTCTCAGGTACAAGTAGCAACAGCCAAATTTTAGTCAGCTCTCCTGCTCGGGGTAGGAGTGTAAAGTGTGGGAAAGCAACAGTTATAAGGGATTCAATTGTAAGGGAATAGATAGGCATTTCTGAAGCCACAAATGAAGATGGTATGTTGCCTGCCTGGTGCTAGGGTCAAGGATGTCTCAGAGTGGCTACAGGACATCCTGAAAGGGGAGGGTGAACAGCCAGTTAGCCAGGTACACAATGGGACAAACAACACAGGTGAAATCAAGGATGAGGTCCTAAAGGCAGAATATAGGGAGTTAGGAAGTAAGTTTAAAAGTAGGACCTCAAAGGTAGTGATCACAGGATTGCTACTAGTGCCCCGTGTTAATCAGAGCAGAAGTAGCAGGATATGTGAATACGCGGCTGAAGAGATGGTGCAAGGGGGAGGGCTGCAGATTCCTGGGATATTGGGAGTGGTTCTGGGGGAAGTGGGATCATACAAACTGGACGGGTTGCATCAGGACTGAGGTCCTCTTTGGAGAATTTGCTACAGTGGTTGGGGAGAGTTTAAACTAAAATGGTAGGGGGATGGGAACCTATGCAAGGAGTCAGAGGAAGAGGAAACACGGACAAGAACAAAAGGGGAATACGAAAAGTGATACGCACAGAAATCATGGGCCAGATTTAAACAGTGAAAAATAGTGGGAATGGGACAAGTAATGTTAAAAAGCCAAACGTCAAGGCTTTGTGCCTTTATATGCAGAGCATTCGCAATGCAGTGAATGAATTCATCATGCAAATAGGTGTAAATGGGTATGGTATAGTCAGGATTACGGAGACATGGCTGTAGGGTGACCAGGGATGGGAATAGAACATCAGTATTTAGGAAGGACAGACAATAAGGAAAATGTAGTAGAGTTGCATTGTTTGTTAAAGAGGAAATTAACACAATAGTGAGTAAGGATATTAGCTCCGACAATGTGGATACTGTATAGGTAGAGCTGAGAACCACCAAGGCGTAAAAAACCTTAGGAGAGGTTGTATGTAGACCCCCGAACTGTGGTGGTGATGCTGGGAATGGCACTAAATAGGAAATTAGAGATATATGTGACAAAAGAACATGGGCGACTTCAATCTGCATGTAAATTTGGCAAATCAAATTAGTGACAATACTAAGAGGAGGAATTCCTAGGTTGTGTACGGGTGGTTTTCTGAGCCAATATGTTGAGGAATCATGTAGAGAACAGGCCATCTTAGAATAGGTATCGTGTACTGAGAAAGGAATAATTGGCAACATAGTTGTGCGAGACCCTTTGGGGGATAAGCGGCCATAATATGAAAGAATTAATCAAGTTGGAGACTGATGAAATGAAAATGAAAATCGCTTATTGTCACGAGTAGGCTTCAATGAAGTTACTGTGAAAAGCCCCAAGTTGCCACATTCCGGCGCCTGTCCGGGGAGGCTGATACGGGAATCGAACTGTGCTGCTGGCCTGCTTGGTCTGCTTTCAAAGCCAGCGATTTAGCCAAGTGAACTAAACTAGCCCCTAAGCTAAACCAGCCCCGGTGATTCTGAGACTAGGGTCCTGAATCTAAATAAAGGAAACAACGATGGTACGAGACGCGAGTGGTATGATGGATTGGGGAATATTAGGGAACTTTATCTAAAGGGATGACAGTGGATCGGCAATGACAAACATTAAACGAGCACATGGGTGCAACAATTGTTCATTCCTGTCTGGCGCAAAAATAAAACAGGAAAGGTGGTTAAACCATGGCTTACAAGGGAAATTAGATAATGTTAGATTCAAGGAAGATACATACAAATTAGCCAGAAAAAAACAGCAGTCCTGAGGATTGGGAACAGTTTAGAATTTAGCATCGGAGGACAAAGGGATTAATTAAGAAGGGAAAATAGAATACGAGAGAAAGTTTGTGGGGAACACCAAAAATTAATCATAAAAGATTCTAAAGGTATGTAAAGAGAAAAAGATTGAAGACGACAAATGTAGGTCCCTTAGTCAGAAACAGGAGAATTTCTAATGGGGAACAAATAAATGGCTGACCAACAAAATACATACTTTGGTTCTGTCTTCACAAAGGAGGACACAAATAACATACCAGAAATGTTGGGGAACACAGGGTATAGTGAGAGGGAGGAACTGAATAAAATCAGTATTAGTAGGGAAATGTGTTGGGGAAATTGATGGGATTGAAGGCTGAAAAATCCCCAGGGCCTGATAATCTACATCCCAGACTATTTAAGGAAGTGGCCCCAGAAATAGTCGAAGCATTGGTGGTCATCTTCCAAGATTCTACAGACTCTGGAACATAGAAACCATAGATTTCTATAAATCCCTACACAGTGCAGGAGGAGGTCATTCGGCCCATCGAGTCTGCACCAACTCTCTGAAAGAGCACCCCACCTCGGTCCGTGCCCTTGCTTGATCTCCATAACCCCATACAACCTTTGGACACTACAGGGCAATTTAGCATGGCCAGTCCACCTAACCTGCACATCTTTGGACTGTGGGAGGAAACCCACGCAGACAAGGGGAGAACGTGCAAACTCCACACAGACAGTCATCCAAAGTCGGAATTGAACCCAGTACCCTGACACCGTGAGGTAGCAGTGCTGACCACTGTGCCACCGAGCTTACCTATGGATTGGAGGGTAGCTAACGTAGCTCCACTCTTTAAGAAGATAGGTAGAGAGAAAACAGGGAATTCTCGATCAGTCAACCTGACGTCAGTAATGCTATTACAAAAGATTTAATAGCAGAGCACTTGGAAAAGAGTGGCAGGATCAGACAGAGTTCCGAAAGAGAAATCTTGCTTGACAAATCTACTGGAATTCTTCTACGATATATCTAGTAGAGTTGATATGGGGGGGGGACCAGTGGATGTAGTTTATTTGGATTTTCAGAAGGCTTTCGACCAAGTCCCATGTGCAAAATTAACACGCATGGGATTTGGGGTATGTATTGACAAGAATTGAAACAGTTCGGCCGACAGGAAACAAAGAGTACGAATAAACGGTTTTTTTTCCAGGTTGTGGGCACTGACTCATGGTGTACTGTAGTGATCAGTGCTAGGACTCCAGCTATTCACAATCCATATTAATGATTTTGAAGAGGGAACTAAATGTGATATCTCCAAATTTGCAGGTGACACAGAGCAGAGTGGGAGGGTGAGCTGTGAGGTGGATAAGGTGCTTTGGACAAGTTGAGCGCGTGGGCAAACACATGGCAGATGCAGTATAAGGTGGATGAATGCAAGTTTACTTTGGTATTAAAAACAGGAGGACTTATTATTATTTGAATGGCTATCTGAGAGAGGGGGATGTATAATGAGACCCAAGTTTAGATGAAGTAAGCAGTTTTATATTTGTTTTGAAGTTTTCAAATTACAGCAGATTTTTACACCAGTCGCTGAAAGCAAGTATGCAGTGAAGAAAACAAATGGTATGTTGGCCTTTATAGCAACAGGATTCGAGTCCAGGAGCAGAGATGTCTTGCTGCAATTAAATTGGGCCTTGGTGAGGCCACACCTGGAAGTGTGTGCAGTTTTGGTCTCCTTATCTGAGGTAGGATGTCCTTGCTATAGGGGGAGTACAGCGAAGGTTTATCAGACTGATTCCTGAGATGGCAGGACTGGCGTTTGAGGAGAGTTTACAGTCGGTTAGAATTATATTCGCTGGAGTTTAGAAGAATGAGGGGAGATCTCATGGAAAATTCTTTTAAAAAAAAAATATTTTTATTGAAAATTTTAATTTATAACAAACGCGACATCAACATCAAACAACTCGAAGTGAATATTACAAGGTACTATATCGTAAAAAAAAAATGCAAACCGATCATCTAAATCCCACCCATAGAAAGACAGAAATAACCTACCCCCAAAATAAGAACTCCTCCTCCCTCCCTAACAGCTGACTAACTCTTTAAAGCAGGAAATTAATGGCTGCCACCTCAGGTAGAATCCGTCCACCGATCCCCTAACGGTGAATTGAACTTTTCCAGATATAAAAATTCCATGTGGTCGCCCAACTAGGCCGAGGCATTGGGCGGGGTGGAAGATCTCCATCTCAGCACAACTCGCCTCCGGGCTATTAACGAGGCAAAGGCAAGGGCGTCTGCCTTCATCCCGGTCTGCAGCCCTGGCAAGTCTGACACCCCAAAAATGGCCACCAAAGGCCACATTCAAAAGAGATGCGGGCCAATATGATCCACATTCCGTGGGTCCTTATCCTTTTTTCCAAGATAAGGGAGATAGAGTCATTGAACATTTCAACTATCAATCGTACCACCTGACCTGCAAACCTCTTGATACAAATCTGGAATTAAAAGTCTATTGATGACCATGAAACAATTGTCAATTGTCGTAAAAACCCATCTGGTTTTCCCTTTGGGGAAGGGAATTTGTCATCCTTACCTACGTGTGACTCCAGGCTTACAGCAATGTAGTTGACTCTTAAATGCCCTCAGGGGTGGGCAATAAATGCTGGCCCAGCCAGCGATGCCCACATCCCATGAACGAAATAAAGAAAAAAAAAATAATGCCTCCTCCGCATCCTTTGGAGTAAATGGCAAAACTGCCAAACAAACTCTCAACGGCCAATAGTCAGGGGAGGACAAAGAAAATGCTTCAAAGACACTGAAGCACTGTTTGAAGCAAGGCCGCATTGACATTATTGATTGGGAGGAGCTTTGTTCAAATTACAACTACTTGTCTATCAAGCTGCATCATGCTTTGAGTGACAATGATTTAATGAGACAGAATGCTGGCAGAAAAGAATAGAAAAGGAAGCAAATCCTGTTTTCCAGATCCAACTAACTCATGCGACATCCTGCCACATGTGCTCAAAGCTCTGTGGGTTGAGAATCAGCCAGTTCAGTCACAAGAAATTCAGTGACCGAACTCACTACTCCGGGTAGATTTGATTTGTGAATAGCGGGACGACTGACAGTAACAATGATAAAACAAAATTTGATACCAGGCCAAAGGAGATGTTAGGTCAGATGGCAAAAGGAGGAAATGAAGTTGAGATAGTGAGGTTTTGTGAGGGATTTTCAGAGGTTATGGTCTGGGGAACTGAAGACACGGGTACCGATGGATGAGAATGTTAAAATCGATGCCTCGGAGAGGAAACAATGTTTTTGTCTTTAGCACTCGAAGAGCTCTCCCTACAATGGGTAGCCCTATAGAACTCTTCATTCTGTGCATGTGAAGTCTGCGATCCCAGTCCATAACACTGTTCACTGGCTCTAGGGAAGTGGTCCATTTAATTGATGCAGTTGGAATGTCGAAGCAAAGAAGGACACCCTACCAGGACACCTTTATATCTGAGATAGCTCGTTTTAAACAAAAACAAAATGGCGTCTGTTAAAGAATCATTTCCTTCATTGAAGAGGAAGTACAATAAAATAAAAATGCCCCTCCATCCTTTCCTCCTCCTCTAACTAGAGCAAAACTCAACTGACACCAGTGAGGGCAGCACGGTTGCATTGTGGATAGCGCAATTGCTTCACAGCTCCAGGGTCCCAGGTTCGATTCCGGCTTGGGTCACTGTCTGCGCGGAGTCTGCACATCCTCCCCGTGTGTGCGTGGGTTTCCTCCGAGTGCTCCGGTTTCCTCCCACAGTCCAAAGATGTGCAGGTTAGGTGGATTGGGCATGATAAATTGCCCTTAGTGTCCAAAATTGCCCTTAGTGTTGGGTGGGGTTACTGGGTTATGGGGATAGGGTGGAGGTGTTGACCTCAGGTAGGGTGCTCTTTCCAGAGCCGGTGCAGACTCGATGGGCCGAGTGGCCTCCTTCTGCACTGTAAATTCTATGATAACCTCTTCGTTTTAACAATACTGTACTCACCGCTCGGAATCTTGCCAGGATTTCTCAGGTTCGTAATCTTTCACCACTTTTTCAGATTTATCTTCTTTATCTTCTCTCTTCCTCCGGCTCTTTTTGCGCTCCTCTTCTTCAGGTGGCTTGCTCCGACAAGCCAGCAGGCATTCTAGCACGCGTTGGTGCTTCTCGGAGTTGTTTAAGTGGGCCCTGACTAGGGTTTCCAACTCATTCCACATTATTCGGTACTGTTCATCTCTACAAAGGAATGAATTAGAAGCACACACCGTTATTACTGGCAATTGCTGTCATTTAATCCTGGCGGGGTGCAGTGATTGTGTGACCGACTCTAGGAGCAGTTTTACCTAATGGTCGAACATATGTAACCTGGCAGACTATACGCATACCACCTTTCACCAGGCTCTTCCTCCAGAAGTGATGCTGAATGTATACTCCATGTCAAAAATTATAGTTCCGCTTCTAACAGCACTACATACTGTATAATATTTCAGGAAATTACATGTTGACAACACAAATCTCAACCAGAATGACTGGAGCTGGTCGAAACCAGAGACAGCGCTGTTGATTGATTTCATGCTGGTAATTTGTTACTCACTGAATTTTGCTGGAGTAATAATTCTGCTTTTATCAGGGTACTGCTATCATGCGCAGAAACTCTGCTGTAAAATAGACACCGTTTGTGCAAGTCCTATCCCAATGCCAACTTAACTACAGTGGTGCCAATACTGTACTAACTGATGTCTCAAGAAGATAATAAAAGAATTCATCTGAAAATTTTGATTAAACACTAAAATAGAAGACTACAATCAATAAATATGAAGATAATTGTAGAAGTTCAAAGCACATAAAGAAGCAGCACAGAAGCTTCAAACCAGCAGAATGATTGGAGCGCAGAGCTCTGGTATGGATGGGTGCACTGAGATGGCCAAGTTCAGAGCTCTCAAAGTTTTTAAAAAAAATTTAGATTAGCCAATTATTTTTTCCAATTAAGGGGCAATTTAGCGTGGCCAATCCACCTACTCTGCACATTTTTGGGTTGTGGGGGCGAAACCCACGCAGACACGGGGAGAACGTGCAAACTCCACACGGTCAGTGACCCAGAGCCGGGATCGAACCTGGGACCTCGGCGCCGTGAGGCGGTTGTGCTAACCACTAGGCCACCATGCTGCCCTCAGAGCTCCCAAAGTTGACTGAGCCAGTAAAAACAGTGTCAATCAAGCTGGAGTGAATTGCAGAAAATGTGTGTCATAAAAAAAGGTAGTAGACAAAACCAAAGGAAAATTCTACAAAAGAATACGGCACCAACAAAGTAATGAAGGTAACTGCAAATGCCTGGGACAAGACGTATAAATGTTGGCATGGGGAAACTCAAGAGCTTTCTTTGGATAGGTGGCATTCACAAAGGTGTCAGTCAGAACTGTGGGATATAAAATATTAATAACTTGTATTCATAGAATCCCTGCAGTGCTGAAGGAGGTAATTTGGTGCAAGTCTGCACCGACCCTCTGGAAGACCACCCTACCTAGGCCCATGCCCCCACCCTATCCCTGTAACCCAGTAACCCCACTTAACCTTTTTGACACCAAGGGTTAATTTAGCATGGCCAATCCACCTAACCTGCACATGTTTGGACCGTGGGAGGAAACTGAATCACCCGGAGGAAACCCACGTAGATAAGGGAAGAACATGCAAACTCCACACAGTCACCCAAGGTCGGAATTGACATCCCAAGGCACTTCACAGGAGCATTTGAAAACAAAACATTACACATTTACATAAGGCTGAATAAGGGCAATGACCACCCTTTGCCAGAGGGCGACTTTGTCAGAGGTAGGTTTTAAGGAGTGTCTTAAAGAAAGAGCAGAGAGGTGGGTGCGGAGGTTTAGGGAGGAATTCCAGACTTGCCCAGCAAGTACCTTCTGAGCAAAAAAACAAGTGCCACATTCAGCACTCAAAGCGTACATCAAAACTCCGACGGACTGTAATAATTCTGTATTTAATAATTGAATGGATTCTTAAGGAAACATTTTACCTTTTGGATCCTTTGCCTCTGGTGCCAACTGTTGAAATGGGCAAGTGATCATTTTTTCTCTCCATATCTACGAGGTTGTAGATAGTTTTTTGACAGTTTAGGACATCATCGTCAGTTAGGCTCTCCTTCACTATTAGACTAGCTAATGGAACAACCTGAGCATCAAATAAAACAGGGAGTGAGTAAACTGAACAACTAGGTACCTGGCAGCGCTGGACATACCAGGGTAAGTAAAAGCTACAATTGTTTCCTTTACCAGCTCCCTGCAAATTCTCAACTTACTTTAGCCTAGAATCTATTGTGGATCATTCCACTTTGCAATGGAAGGGGACCTTTTAGCAGGATCGAAAAGCACTGAATGGGTCACAAATCGAAAGAAGTCCACCTCTGATCCAGGCTGTCTTTAACAAATTTTAACAGCTGATTTCTCAGTTGGTCACATTTAAAATGCCAGTAAACATGCAGTGTAACACTGGAACTTACAGACTATTTGTGCCACATAGTGAAACAAAGGTTGCCAGCTGTACACACGTTAAGTGTTCCTACTTCAAGCCCTTCCCCAGAACCTTAGCACAAAATCTGAGCTGACTTTCTATTGTAGGACTGAGAGGGTGTTGCATTGGCGAAGGTACTGATCTCAAACAAGGCATTGCTCAGCCTCTTCCAGTAGGTTGGACTCGAGTTAGATTCAATTTGATTACTTGAAGTGGAGGAGGGAGTTCTCCCACATGTTAGCCAACATTCCCCCAAACACACATCATCTTCAGCTTATGAAAAGTGAAGGTTTAGTGTGCTCCTGTAACAATATCCTTCATTTAAAAATAAAACTCCACCAGTTTTGTAGAGAAATTTATAGTCATGAATAATAACCGTAGCCCCAACAAATCTACCCCACAACATATTTACCGACAAGATCTGGAAAACAAAGCTGTTTAAAGCACAAAGTCACAGAATACAGCAATTCCGTAATTAATGTCCTAATTAAATCGCAGCTTCAAGTGAAACGATTTTAAAAATAAATTTAGAGCCAATCCACCTACCCTGCACATCTTTTGGGTTTTGGGGTGAGAAGCACGTAGACACAGGGAGAATGTGCAAACTCCACACTGACAGTAACCTGGGGCTAGGATCGAACCTCGGTCCTCGGCGCCATGAGGCGCCATGCTGCCCAAATGAAACTATTTTAAGCAAATTACAGATTCCCATAGGAATCAGTCTAAACCGGAGGGAAGTTCTTTTTGACATGCTTCACCCAGACAAACCAACACAGAAGTCAAAATACTGTACCATATGTGTACAGGACTGTGCATTCGTGCTGAAATAACATTTAAAATATAATAAATTGTTCACTGTAAAAGAATTAGAGCATAAATCTAAATTAATGCCAGATGATTTTTCTGTCATCCAAAATAACCTTAGCAATACCTGTAGGGACTTTCACAAAGAACATTTGTTTTTCCGGTTTACAGAGCAACCGTATTTAATTTGTTACGTGAAGGAATGGTAGAGGAAATGTATGTCTGTGAACTTTTACAGGGATGCAAATGCCTCATCATTTCCCCCATTCTGTTTAAGCAAGAAAGTAGTATTTATCCAAGGCCAAGTCTCTCAAAATACTGTCTAATAATCAGCAGTACTATGTGAAATAAAATAAATAATTTGCTGTGGAAGCACATCTTACCTCAGTTAAAATTCCAATGTTCTCTTCATTAAGTACATTTTGTACCGAATGCGGAATAAGGAGTTTTTCCTCCCCCCTCCCATTCCTGCCTCGACTCTCAAAATTTTATTCCTGCCATTTGTGGAGCACTCGGAAGTTAGGTGATCAATGCCCGCATGCAAACAACATTATAATGAACTTTAAAGGGGCATTCGCTCACTTATTTCCTCCGCGACATTAACACGAAACAACATTGCTCGAATCAACAGAGTGGGAAAATTATTGTATATACTAAGGAAATGCTTGCAGCTTGGTCAACGTTTGGCAACCTTAGCTTCAAATAGGTTGAAGGTAGTTTCATGACACACTGCTCACACTGAAGGACGACAAGAGATTCATTTTCTTTCTGGAGTTATGGGTTGTATTTACTTAAAAGATCTCCTGCTGAAACTGTGAATATTAGACCACAACCAGAAATGTTAAATAGCACTGTTCCCCATGATTTGGAAGCTGTACAGTAAACAAGGTGAACATTAATCCCATCATCTGGGGATGACCTCCCATCTGCAGGCATATGAAGTTACATATGAATATACAATTAAACTTTCTTACAGCCTGCATGTTGAAGATTGTAGTTTGCGATATAATCATCGGCCAATATCGTGTATGTCTCTCAAGCTGGGACTTTGCCCTCTCCAATGGTAGCTCCATACTGGCATCCATCATGAATCCCCTTTCTGCTACCGGAGTTAAACGGTTCTCTCTCATGAACTCACCAAAGTCCTATCAGGAAAAAAAAGAACATCACTGTGAATCCAGAACACTGACTGGATGCAATACAGGGCCAAACTACTTTTTGTGGTACACCTTCTTGAATTGAAAACATCACATTTTAAGAGAAGTAATTATTAGATCCCTATTCTGACGTAATAGAGGAGGATAAGCAGATAACAAATTTTACAAAGACTGACATTTGCTTCTGCTTAAATCATTCAAAACAGTAATATTAGACGCCTAATGAGAACATTTAATTTATCAAATGAGGATGTGAAACAGGAATAGTAAACTGATCTGTCTGGATTGTCCTAGTCCAAGATATTGTCCACATTATTAATTTCTTAGACAAAAGTATATAGTTGTTTGGTAGTGCAGAACTTGAGTATTGCTGAAAAACAAACTTCTTGTCGAAGATTTTTGTCTTGCACTGATCAGGTCAATTGGAAGAATACCAATATCAGGGGAAACAACAACTTATATGCTGTATGAGAAGAGAGAGTAGGTTAGCAAGTTGAGTCTGATTGGTAGAGGCATTGTCATGGAGAATGCACACCGGCTGACAGCTAACTGCCAAGTCTTCTCTTCCTATTCAGTATAAAGTTGTTGTTTCCCCTGACATTGATATTCTTGCAATTGACCCGTGGAGTGCAAGATAAAAAGCTACGACAAAATGTATTTTTTTCAGCAAGACAAAAGAGTACTTTGCTCAAAATCCAAAATCTAACAAAGAATAAGTACAGAATGAATGGCTGACTTTTTAAACAGTCGGGTATAACAGAGCCCTACAAGTCAGGAGTTCCACACACAATTCTAGTTCTCGGTCAGGTTGGCAGAGTAGCAGAGGGGCTTAACAATTGGCCACATGGCTTCCGAGCTAAAGAGAAAAAAAATTCAGCGTTCCTATTCCTGATAATTCGCACTAAGACGTCTAGTGATTAGGCAAAGAGAGGAATGATTGGGAAACAAATCAAATATCTACCGATGCATAACTTGGGTTCACATGAGAAGAATGGCTTTTAGTCAAGGCAGCAGGAAGTGCCCACGTAGCTATACCCCCACCAGAGTCGAGTCTAGACTACAGTAAAAACAAACATGAAATCATTTCTCCCATCAAAACTCAGAAAAAGTGCTTTAGTATACTTGGGATTGCAGGTTGCTCGGGTTTTTGGGGGGGGGGGGGGGGGGTGCTCCACAGGTACAACATTTCTAGTTTGGGAGGGTGAAAGATGATCTGGCAAGGTAGGATGGTCTCCCTCTGTCACTAGCGGGTTGGGCACAGGCGGTTAAAATGAACGTGTTGTGCCGATTTCTGTTTATTTTCCAATGCCTGCCGATTTTCCTGCCAAAGGCATTTTTTAGATACATTGAAGGAATGATTACCTCGTTCATATGGGGAGGGAAGGTGGCCAGAGTTTGAAAGGTGCTACGACAGAGAGGAAGGCAGGCAGGGGGTTTGAGTCTTCCGAACCTGATGTATTATTACTGGGCAGCGAATGTGGAGAAGGTACGGAGCTGGGTCAGAGAGGTTGATTCCCAGTGGGTCAGAATGGAGGAGAGTTGGGTAGGAGGTTGGGATTGAAGGCGCTAGCAACAGCGCCGCTCCGACGGCCCCGGGGAAATACTCGGAGTCCTGCAAATAATAGCTTTGTTGAGAATTTGGAGGCAGTTACGCCATCAATTCTGGTTGGGGGCAGGGTCAAGGGAAATGCCGATTCGGGGGAAACCATGGATTTGAGCCAGGGAGGTGGGATGGAAATTTTTAGAGATGGGAGGAGAAAGGAATTAGGACACCAAAAGATTTGTTTCTTGAGGGTCGGTTTGCAGGATTTAAGGAGCTGTGAGCAAAGTATGGGCTGGAGCAGGGGGAAATATTTAGATACATGCAGGTTTGAGACTTGCCAGGAAGGAGATACAGAGCTTTCTGGTAAAGCCGGCCTCCACATTGCTGAAGGCGGTGCTGATGACAGAGGGAATGGAGAAGGGAGTAGTGTCGATGGTTTACGGGGCTACTTTGGAAGAGGAGAAGGCACCGCTGGAAGGGATCATGGCAAAGTGGGAGGAAGAGTTGGGAGAGGGTATGGAGGAGGGGTTCTGGTGGGAAGCACTCCAGAGAGTGAAAGCCTACACCTTGTGCGCGAGGTTGGGGCTGACACAGCTGAAGGTGGTATATAGAGTACACCTCACAAGGACAAGGATGAGCCGGCTCTTTGAGGGGGTAGAACATGCGTGTGAACGTTGCAGGAGGGGCCCCGCAAACCACGCTCATATATTGTGGTCCTGTCCAAAGCTGGAGGATTACTGGAAGGAGGTTTTTAGGGTCATCCCTAAAGTGGTGTATGGGTAACTGGACCCGGACCCTCGGGAGACCATATTTGGGGTGTCGGACCAGCCGGGGTTGGAAACGTGTGTGGAGGCAGATGTTGCAGCCTTCACCTCGTTGGTGGCCTGAAGGCGGATCCTGTTGGGATGGAGATTAACCTCTCCACCCTGTGTCCTGGCGCGGCGGGGGGACCTACTGGAATTCTTAACTCTTGAGAAGGTTAAGTTTGAACTGAGGGGAAGGATGGAAGGATTCTACAATTTATGGGGGTTATTCATTATGCACTTTCAAGAATTGGATTACATCGAACATGGGGGGGGGGATGGGGACTGTATGTGTTAATGGTGACTATGGGTGATTCCAGATTCCTTTTTGTTATTTGTTTATGTTGACATACAGGCTGCTGTTTAGGGGTTTGGTGGGAGGATGGGATTATTGTTGATATGGGGATTGACATTGCGTTCGTTACTGCTTATTGTTTATTGTTGGTGGGTGTAAATTTGGGAGAAAATGTGAAAAAGGAGAATAAAAATGTTTTTTTTAAAAAACAAATTGTATACTTGAGATTGACAATACAGGATATACTTTAAGGAAGATAGGGGCAATGTCACTGGACTAGTGATCCAGAAGTCAGGCTACCCTCAGGGGTTACAAGTTCAAATCCCACCACAGCAGCTGGTGGAATTTAATTTCAGCAGTGGTGACCATGAAACTATCACTGGCTGTTGTAAAAAACCACCTGGCTTGCTAATGTCCTTTAGCGAATGAAATGGGGAGGTCTTGGTGGAATGATATTGTCGCTAGACTAGCAAAGCAGAGACACAGGGTAATGATCTGGGGACCCAGGGTAATGATTTGGGGACCCAGGTTTGAATCCCATCATGGCAGGTGGCGAAATTTGAATTTTAAAAAATAATCTAAATTTAAAAAATCTAATGATGAAACCATTGTTGACTGTTGTAAAAACCGATCTGGTTCATTAATATCCTTTAGGGAAGGAAATCTGCTGTCTTTATCTGGTCTGGCCGACATGCGACTCCAGATTCACAGCAATATTTGTTTCTTAAAAAGCCCTGTGCAAGGGAAATTAGGGATTGGTAATAAATGCTACAAATGCCGGCCCAGCCAGTGATGCCCACATCCCCATAATGAAGAAAAAATAAATCTTTAATCCTTATGTAGTCTGGCCTACAAGTGACTCCAGATCCACAGTAAATGTGGTGACTCTTAACTGCCCTCTGAAATGGTCGAGCAAACCACTCACTTCAAAGGCAATTAGGGATGGGCAACAAATGCTGGCCAGTGACACCCACATCCCATGAAGTAATGAAGAAAAAGATATGATCAGGGCTAATCTGATCTACTTCGGATTACCAAAGAGGATCAGAGATGCATTTTCTCGTCCACCCACACAATTACGTAGTTTGATGCCAAATGCATCCCAATTGTTTAGGACAGGGGGATGAACCTCTTGGACTTTTCCTGGGTGTCATTTTAATAGGTTTTCATGGATCTATATAAAGCTTTCCAATTAAAAATATGATTTCCAATTTCCTAGTTTGAAAGGAATCTCTAGTCAGTCTCAGGTTATTATTGTGCAGTCACACTCCAAGAATACAGAATCAAATGAAGTGATTCAGCATCCATTTTCTTATTAGCTAATGCAACTACAGCACAAGGAGAGTCTTCAAGTGAAGTAATTCTCAATGTGCCATTAGTGAATGCATGACAGAATTCAATTCTCTGACACAAATCAATCAATGCTGAAATAGAATATATAGTATTCTAGTAAAAATGTAATATTAAAGGCTATTTTTGTGAAAAAAATTAGTCTATATTTAAACATTGATTCTGCTAATTAAGCGGTTAAGTAGCTGTCTACAACGTCATCAATAATTGACATCAGGGCATGGAAGTAAATCAATTATAATTATATACATTTTTAGAAAGTGACCAACCGTAATCCGGTAATCAGTAACTCTTCCTCCACATCCTTCACTAATCGATGGAGGGTCCTCTAGAATGGAGCGAACACTGCTTAAAACATGCAGAAAAATCTCACCGCCGTGGCTGCAAAGCATGTGACTAATCACTTTGGAACCTGACTTACGAGGCTGTTCCAACAAAACTGATCGACCTGATGTATACAGAAGGACATAAACATCAATTTTTGTCTGCAAATTAAACATTAGTTTCCTACATTGCTACATCACAACAGTGGCCACATTTCAAAAGTACTTCATTAGCTGTTTCGCGCTTTGGGACATGTTGAGCTATTAAAAGGCGCAATAGAATTGCAGTTGTGTCTTTTTAGAAAGAGTGTAAGTAGACAGAGCTGAAGTTGTTTCACAAAGAAGCAGACTGTAGGGCCTCACAGTGGCTAGCACTGCTGCATACGGTGCTGAGGATCTGGGTTCGATCCTGGCCCGGGTCACTGTCTGTGTGGGTTTCACCCCCACAACCCAAAGATGATTGGCCAGACTCAATTGCCCCTTAACTGGAATAAAATAATTGGGTACTTTAAATTTATATAAAAAAGAGGCAGACTGTACACTGAAAAGATTGCATAAGCAGCTGATGTTGCAATAAAATGGTGTCATACATTGCATAATGGTGCTATATTGTCATGTGAGAGTACCTTTAAGAAATGGGTGTTTATAAATGGGTGGGTGTTTATAAATGGGTGTGTATATAAATATTTGTAGTAAGAGTACCTTTAAGAAATGGGTGTTTACTACTGCAGTGATGTCAGAGAGTGGGTGGAGCTGGGTTGTCTGTCAGCTTTTTACTTTTGTTTTAGGCTGTTTGCTGCAGGGTGTGTTTTTGGTTTTGTTTTCAGTGTTGGGACCTGACGCCAGACCAAGCAGGTGTACTGCTGTTCTCTCTGCCATCAAAAGACTATCTCTTGATCATTTGGTGAATTCAGAATTATAAATGTTCTCAGTAGTGAATGTAAACCTAATGTGCTTCCGGTAAAAGGTGTTTTAAGTGTTTCTAGATGTTAAAAGGAAAGCTTAAAGGATTACTTAGTGTTGTATTCTTTGGGGGTTGCATTTGAATTAATGGTTGCTAAGATGTTCACTGTATGTTTTAAAAAAGGTTAACTTGAGTTCATAAAATAAACATTATTTTTTAAAGCAAAACACTTTTCCATTTCTACTGTACCACAACTGTAGAGTGGGCCGTGTGCTCCCCATACCACAATCTATTAAAAGTTGTGCGTCAGGTGAACTCCATGATACACTTTGGGGTTCTCTAAACCCTGGCCCATAACAATATGCGCAATACAGGAGGAGAACCTAATTTTACAGTTTCAGATAAAATTTACATCAGCTTGACTTATCTAGTGATTGCTATTCATACAGATAAGAATTAACTTGAATCCCAGAGTAGCCTCAACTCAAACTGAGGGACCTCAAAAACAAAATAGGGACCTACAGGAAAATACACAGAGTTTTGTTATTGGCGGAAGCAGAGTTAGCAGGATTTACCTATAAATTGTGGAAAAAATTGAATCGCTTGCACCTGTGGCTTTTAAGGCCAGTCTTATTGCACTGTTAATGTATCTGTTCAGAAGAATGTGTAATTCACTATTATTTCCTCTTTTTCAATGCACAGATGCAAACAATAAGGGTGGGATTTACCGGCTGGTCATGCCAGCGCACGGGTTTCCCGACGACGAGGGTTACTGTGAAAAGCCGCAAGTCGCCACATTCTGGCGCCTGTAAGCTGGTATGGGAATTGAACCCGCACTGCTGGCTTTGTTCTGCATCACAAACCAGCTGTCTAGCCCACTCAGCTAAACCAGCCCTACCATGCACATCTTTGGGTTGTGGCGGTAAGACCCATGCAGGCATGGGGAGAATGTGCAAACTCCACACGGACAGTGACCTGGGGCCGGGATCGAACCCGGTTCCTCAGTGCCATGCTAACAACTTCGTCATGGTGCTGCCCCTCTACTAATCTTAATTATATAGGAGATGAAGGACCTAAGCAACTTCAAAAAATACATCAGAGGCAATGTTAAATAAACAAAGATATATTAAGCCAAATATAATGATTGAACAATAACTGCACAGTGTGGATAGAAAGCAACTTCCCCTTAGTTGTAGGGTCAATAACAAGAGGGCATAATTTTAAGGTAAGGGGCAGGAAGTTCAGTTGGGATTTGAGTAGAGGCGGGAAACCTCACAACATTTAAAAAGTATGTGGATATGCACTTGAAATGTCATAACATTCAAGGCTGTGGGTCAAGTGCTAGAAAGTGGGATTAGTGTAATTTAATGTAGCTTGTCAGTGCAGACTCGATGGGCCGAAGGGCCTCTTCTGTACTCCATGATTCTATGACAGGATTTTTCAAAGTGCGGGTCATGACTTCCAGGTGGGTCACGGAGCGATCGATGGTGGCGTTCCCACGGCTGTCCTGATCACGGGAGAAGCAGATCCAACGGCTGCTACCGGAATTTTAAAAAATTTTATTGAGTTATTTTTGGCATATAAAACAATGACATTGCGTAGTACTGTACAAAAAGAAAAGCAAATAACGCAAACTCCATCTCGCAAGGACCTGCCCAAACCGCCCCCCACTCTACACTACTTTAGCTCCCCCCCCCCTTGCTGACGATTAATCCTCCGCGAAGAAGTCAATGAATGGCTGCCACCTCCGGGTGAACCCTGATAGTGAATCTCTCAAGGCGAACGTAACCTTTTCTAGACCGAGAAAGCTCGCCATATCCGATAGCCACGCTTTGGTCTTCGGGGGCTTCGAGTCCCTCCATGCCAACAGTATTCGTCGCCAGTCTAACAGGGAAGCAAAGGCCAAGATGTCAGCCTCCTTCTCCTCCTGGACTCCCGGGTCCTCCGAAACCCCAAAGATTGTCACCTCAGGACTCATTACCACCCCCGTTTTCAAAACCCGGGACATGATGTCCGCGAATCCCTGCCAGTACCCCCTGAGTTTAGGGTACGACCAGAACATGTGCACGTGATTAGCCGGCCCTCCGGCTCATCTGGCACACTTGTCCTCCAGCCTGAGGAATTTACTCATCCGGGCCCCTGTCATGTGGGCCCGGTGCTCGACCTTAAACTGGATCAGGCTGAGCCTAGCGCATGTTGCGGTCGTGTTTATTCTGCTCAGGGCTTCTGCCCAAATACCATCCTCCATCACCCCGCCAAGCTCCTCTTCCCACTTAAGCTTCAGGTCCTCAGTCTGTGTATCCTCTGCTCCCATTAGTTCTTTATAAATATCTGAGACTCTACCCTCACCTACCTCTCCCCTAGAAACTACCCTGTCCTGCCTCCCCTTTGGCGGGAGGCATGGGAAGGACGGAACCAGTCTGCGCACAAAATCCCGCACCTGTAAGTATCTAAAGTCATTCCATCTCGCCAGCGCAAACTTCTCCTCCAACGCCCTCATGCTCGGAAAGCTCCCTTCCAGGAACAGGTCACCCACCCTCTCAATCCCCGCCCTCCGCCACAGTCGATACCCACCGTCCATGTTCCCCGGGGCAAATCGGTGATTGCCGCAGATTGGGGTCCACACCGATGCTCTCACTTCCCCTTTTTGCCTCCTCCACTGGCCCCAGATCCGCAGAGCCACCACCACTATAGGACTGGTGGAGTACCGCGCCGGCGGGAGCAGCAGAGGCGCCGTAACCAGGGCTGCCAACCTGGTGCCCCTGCACGAAGCAGCCTCCATCCGCACCCAAACCAAACCCGTGCCCACCATCCATTTCCTTATCATCGCTATGTTGCCCGCCCAGTAGTAGTTGCTAAAGTTCAGCAACGCCAGCCCCCATCCCCTCTGTTCCTTTTGAGCATCGCCTTTCTCACCCACGGGGTCTTCACCGCCCAGACAAATCCCAGGATAATTTTATTCAGCCTCTTAAAGAAGGACCTTGGGATGAAAATGGGGAGACACTGAAATATGAACAAGAATCTCGGGAGAATCGTCATCTTAACAGTCTGCACCCTCCCCGCTAGTGACAGCGGGAGCGCATCCCAACTCCGAACCTCCTCCCTCACTCGTTCCACCAATTGGGACAGGTTGAGCTTATGCAACCTGCCCCAGTGCCGTTGCTACCGGCATTTTTATTGATAATGGTGGCCTCTGATTTAAATATGAGGGAATGACGCTATGAAATGAAAATCGCTTATTGTCACAAGTAGGCTTCAACTGAAGTTACTGTGAAAAGCCCCTAGTCGCCACATTCCGGCGCCTGCTCAGGGAGGCTGGAACGGGAATTGAACTGTGCTGCTGGCCTGCGTTGGTCTGCTTTCAAAGCCAGCGATTTAGCCCTGTGCTAAACAGCCCCTGGGTGAAGTCCTCCGGCCACAAGTGGCAGCACTGAGCAGGTCACGCGCCCTCCACTTAGACGTGCATCAAGCACCCCATATGTCCAGGCTTTTGGCATCAAATCAAGGAGGGGAACCTCTTCCATTTTATAGCTGCGGGCAAGCAAAGCAAGAGGACTGTGAAGCTGAATTGTTTTCCGACAAAGGAAGAGATGGTCAGAGACACAATTAGGCAGTGCATCTACTGACCAGGGTCTCTCAACTGAATCTGGTGGAGAGAGCCATCTTCTTTTCCAAAACCGCCCTCCCCGCACCACCAATGAGGTAAAGATCAAGATGTCAGCCCTTGACGAAAAACATCTGAGCTCCATTAATCTTATCCAGAGCAGCAACCAGCTCTCACTCCTCAGCTTTAACCTGGGCTATCTTCAGTGTGGCTGCCTGCTGTCTCAAATGGTGAGCTAATAAATGACTGGCTTTATCCTCAAAATGTCCCTTGAGACAGCGAAGCTGTCTCACCGCATTCCATGTTGATTCAAACTCAAACATCATTTGTAGCATCTTTCTCTCTGCCAACAACTCTGCTGTAGAGGTTGTGGAATACTGATCCACCAATCTCCGTCTTTCAGCACTGCCAACCTTATCCTTGGGGGCCTTGTATGATATTATTTCCCCTCTGATCACCGCCTTCAAAGCTGCCCAGAACGTGGTAGGCGGAACCTCCCCATTCTACTTGGAATCTATGGTCGAAGCCACCCTTACACAAAATCCCTTATCTGCCAGGAGTGACACATCCAACATCCATGGGGGGCGCTGGGCTCGGCCCATCCAATCGCAAATCCACATGGTGTGGATCATGGTCCGACATTACAATCGCCAAGTACCCAGCTCCCACCATCCCCGAGAGTAATGTCTATTCTGGAGTATACCAGGTGACGTGAGAGAAGCGGAAAACTCCCTCTCCCTTGGATAACTAAATCTCCATGAATCTGCTCCCCTTCCTTCACATCCCAGAAGTAACCAGACACCTGGGACTTGACCTGTCCACCCTCGGGTCTAATACGCAGTTGAAATCTCCACCCATAATCAACTGGTGAGAGTTCAGATCAGGGATGGTGGCCATGGCGGCACGGTAGCACAGTGGGTAGCACTGTTGCTTCACAGCGCCAGGGTCCCAGGTTCGATTCCCACCTTGGGTCACTGCCTGTGCAGAGTCTGCACGTTCTCCCCGAGTCTGCATGAGTTTCCTCCGGGTGCTCCAGTTTCCTCCCACAAGTCCTGAAAGATGTCATGTCACGTAATTTGGACATTCTGAATTCTCCCTCCTTCTGCACTGTAAATTCTATGTCTATGTTCATGTACCTGAACAGGTGCTGAAATGTGGCAACTGGGGGCTTTTCACGGTAACTTCATTGCA
Organism: Scyliorhinus canicula; assembly: GCF_902713615.1. Lineage (NCBI taxonomy): Eukaryota > Metazoa > Chordata > Chondrichthyes > Carcharhiniformes > Scyliorhinidae > Scyliorhinus > Scyliorhinus canicula. The sequence continues at coordinate 105,854,303 of NC_052156.1, read as the reverse complement.
GTGTTAATGTAAGCTTACTTGTGACAATAAAGATTATGTTATTATACACCCTTTTGATAAAATCTACGCCATCCCAATTTGGTGCATAAATGTTCGCTAATACCCCTGGTACACCCACCAGCTACTCACCATAACATGGTTCAAACGTGGACAAAAGAGCTAAATGTCAGAGGTGAGAGTGACTGCACTTGACACCAAGGCAGCATTTGACCAAGTATGGCATCAAGGAACCCTAGCTGAACTGGAATCAATGGAAATCAGGGGGAAAATCTCCACTGGTTGGAGTCATACCTAGCACAAAGGAAGATGGTTGCGGTGGTCGGAGGACAATCATCTCAGATCCAGAACATCACCACAGGAGTTCCTCAGGATAGTGTCCTCAGCCTAACCATCTTCAACCGCTTCATCAATGGCCTCCCTTCCATCATAAGATCAGAAGTAGGGATGTTTGCGGATGACTGCACAATGTTCAGCACCATTCGTGACTCCTCGGATAATGAAACAGTCTATGTCCAAATGCAGCAGAAACTGGACAATACCCAGGTTTAGGCTGACAAGAGTCAAGTTACATTCGCGCCACACAAGTGGCAAGCAATGACCATCTCCTACAAGAGAGGATCTAACCATCGCCCCATGACATTCAATGGGGCGATGTTTAGGGGCTAAACCAGGGGTTGGTTTAGCTCACAAGGCTAAATCGCTGGCTTATAAAGCAGACCAACCAGGCCAGCAGCACGGTTCGATTCCCGTACCAGCCTCCCCGGACAGGCGCCGGAATGTGGCGACTAGGGGCTTTTCACAGAAACTTCATTGAAGCCTACTCGTGACAATAAGCGATTTTCATTTTCATTTCAATGGCCGAATCCCCCACAATCAACATCTTGGGGGTGTGGGGCGTTTACCATAGATCAGAAACTGAACTGGACTAGCCATATTAATACTGTGGCTACCAGGGCAGGTCAAAGGCTAGGAATCCTACGGTGAGTAACTCACCTCTGACCCCCTCCAAAACCTGTCCACCATCTACAAGGCACAAGTCAGGAGTCTAAAGGAATACTTTACACTTGCCTGGATGAGTGCAGTTCCAACAACACTCGAGAAACTCAACACCACCCAGGACAAAGCAGCCTGCTTGATTGCTCCCCCTTCCACAAAAATTCAAACCCTCCACCACCAACAAACAGTGGCAGCTGTATGTACCATCTACAAGACGCACTGCAGTAACTTACCAAGGTTCCTTAGGCAGCACCTTCTTAACCCTCGACCGCTACCATCTAGAAGGTAGAGTTACTCACCACCCTGACTTGGTAATATATCGCCATTCCTTCATTGTCGGTAGGGCAACATCCTGGAACTCCCTCCCTAACAGTACAATAAGTGTACCTATACCTCAGGGACTGGAGTGGCCCAAGACGGCAACTCACCACCACTTCTGAAGGGCAACTAGGAATGGGCAATAAATGCTTGCCCAGCCAGCGACATCCACATCCCATAAATGAACATTGTGGACAATTCTGAGCACCACACAGTTTAAGGAAGGGACAATGAAGGTTTTCTGGAGATGGGGAATTTCAGTTATGAGGAGGTGGAAAAGTTAGGATTGTTCTCCATGGAACACCGAATGGTTAAGTGGAAACCTAATAGAGGTTTTCTGAAATTATAAGCAGTTTGATTAAAGTTGTTAGAGAAAAACAGATGAGTGCGTCAATAATCAGCGGTCATTGATTTTAGCTCATATTCAAAATATCCAGAGTGGTGATGAGGAGAAATCTATTCACTCAATATCGTCAGGATCCAGAATACTCCTCCCCAGAAAGGTACAAAGCGGATTCCATTGATAATTTTAAAAACGAACTGGACAAGAATTTGAGGATGAGGAATTTACAGGGTTATGGATCAACACCAGGACCGCGGGGATAAAAAAGATTGCCCTTTCAAAGAACCAACCCAGGCCTGATAAGCCAAGTGGCCTTCTGTGCTGTAAATTTCTGATTCCCTAATAATGGTAGCACAGGCAATGCAAAATGTGGAAACTTGTGGGCCTCATTGATTACGCTTGTGGGAAAAAGTCTGTGTCCAGACATTCAGATTCAAGCATTATTACGCTGGAATTCAAGGTAAAGATACTCTCCAAATATAAAGGGAGGAGGAGGAATATTTAGATATTTTACTCCAGGCCACCGTCACAGTACCAGGAGATACAGATACAAGTGGAGGAATGTGCAACTGACAGTTACAAAACCTATCTGAGGCCAAAATAAGGATCTGCAGAGTCTGGCCCTGTCCAACAGGTACAATGAGGGTGTTCTCTGTAGTCATGATCAAGAGAGGGGAATGCGTTGCCAACATGTTGTCAGGGTAAGGGATATCTCAATGCGACTGGAAAGGAGCACAGATGAGAAGAACCAGCTATCATAATTCAATTCAGAAACAGCAACATTGGAAGGAAGGCAGAGGCAGGACTGTGTGAGGAGGGAGATTAACTTGAGCCACATGCTAATTGGCAGAGAGACAAACAGATTAAGAAGTTAATTGTGCAGCTGGAAGACTAGCGCAGGCTTCCCAAACTGCCAGGTCACAGGATGAACTTTTGGGGTCACAAGTTCTGAAGCAGCAATGGCTGCTGCGGATGTCAGAGTGATTTCTGTTCTGAGGCCTGACTGCTGCTGTGCAGGAAAAAGATAGGTATTTCTACAACAATCAGGGTCACCTGCATCAATAATCTGGATCATAATATGAAAACAATCAGGAGGCTACTAGAGTAATAATCAGAGTCCAAATATATTAATCTGTTTAATCAATCGCTAACCTATTGCATCAATAATATGGATCCTGTTACATTAGTAAGAGATCTATGACATTAATAACCAGGGTCCAAGTACATTAATTAAGTTCCTGTTACATTCATAATAAGAACCCTATTACTTTATAATTCAGGATACTATCAGATGCCTTTTCTTCAACTCTCCACACACTCAAATCCTGTTTCTCCAACACCATTCCCCAGTCAAGAACTAAACTCCCCTCCCTTCAATCAACAGGTGAAGCTTCAAACCCATCACCACTGCCTCGATTGCCCACTCAACAACTCATACCCCACCATCAGGCATTCATTCTGGGATAACACAATACAGTATGAGGAGAGAATGCTGATCGATTGGCAAATGGACTCTGATTGGTAGAAGCATTGTCGTGGAGAATGCACCAGGGAACAGTTAGCTTCCAAGCTTACTTACGTGTGTCAGCAGCTTTGTGCATTTTTCAACTAAACAGAAGCCTGGGGAGCAGTCCAGCCATTCCCTGGTTCATTTCCCTTGGCAGTGCCTTGACCAGAGTCAACCTGCCTTGTCTGAATTTAAACAAAAACTTGGCAGCTAACTAATCCCTGGTGCATTCTACATGGCAATGCCTCTACAAATCAGAGTCCACGTACCAACTGTTACGCAAGGAAGATATTCGAGAATTAGGTCCAGAAATGAGACCCCAATGTGGCAGTCAATGTAGGGGTTAAACAGTGAGTGGAAAAAAAAACCTGCTAACACAGAATCAGAGGGATACACCTACATCTGGCATGAGTTACATTATCCTGTTCAGATTTTAAAATGTTAGAGGGCATACACAGGATGGCCCTGTTCAGCAAGGGTGAATCACCTGAGAGCCGTTGTCCTTCGGGACATTCCTGTCTGACCAGCTATTAGCCCATTAGAGTCTGGTGGCCTCTTTCTCAGTCAATGGGAGGTTAGTTGCATATCAATAACATGGCTCTGTTCTTTTGTGCGTTGGGTTACGGGTATAGGGTGGATACGTGGGTTTGAGAAGGGTGATCATTGCTCGGCACAACATCGAGGGCCGAAGGGCCTGTTCTATGCTGTACTGTTCTATATAAATAATATGGTTGGGTGGAGCTGAGAGAGAGAGAGAGAGAGAGAGAGAGAGAGAGAGAGAGAGAGATCCTGTTTTGAACAGGTACAGGGAGATGGCTTTGGAAACTGATTCAGAAGGTCATGAAAGTTGTCACCGAGGCAGGTTTTGGAAAAAGGGTTCAGAACGAATGTCCCTACAAGAAGAAAAATTGCTTTGTAAATGAAAGTATTGCCTTTGTCTGCCTATGAAAGTGGTTGTGATGTGGAGATGCCAACGTTGGACTGGGGCGAGCACAGTAAGAAGTCTTACAACACCAGGTTAAAGTCCAACAGGTTTGATTCAAACACTAGCTTTCGGAGCACTGCTCCTTCCTCAGGTGAATGAAGAGGTATGTTCCAGAAACATTTATATAGACAATGTCAAAGATACATCATGGCTACCATCGACACCGCAAACTGCCGGCTCAAAATGGAGAGGATCTCCAGGAAGATCACGGATATAGACACTGACATTAAGTTTCTACAAAGATGCAAGAAAGCAGACAAGACCTACAAATGCTCGCATTTAAAGCATTGTCTTGCATCTTTGACTTTGTCTATATATATGTTTCTGGATCATACCTCTTCAATCACGTGAGGAAGGAGCAGTGCTCCGAAAGCTAGTGTTTGAAACAAACCTGTTGGAGTTAAACCTGGTGTTGTAAGACTTCTTACTGTGCTCACCCCAGTCCAAAACTGGTATCTCCACATTATGGCTACCATCGACACGCAAACTGCCGGCTCAAAGTGGGGAGGGTCTCCAAGAAGTTTGCGCATATAGACACTGACATTAAGTTTCTACAAAGATGCAAGAAAACAGACAGACCTGCAAATGCTAGCATTCAAAGCATTGTCTTTATATATGTTTCTGGAACTTACCTCCCCATTCACCTGAGGAAGGAGCAGTGCTCCGAAAGCTAGTGTTTGAAACAAACCTGTTGGACTTTAACCTGATGTTGGAAGATTTCTTACTGTGAAAGTGGCATGAGAGCTGCACATTCTGTTAGTGTTGTTAAATGTGAACTAATGTGCTAAAGTTAAGAAACTGCGTGTAATCTGTTATTGTTGGGGTTAAAGTTTAACAATTTAAATATCGTTTTCTTTTACTCACATTTGTTTATAAAATAACCAAGCCATATTTCTTATATTATCACTCCTGGAACAAATTGATCTTCCCGTACCATCTAAAAAAAGTTATGGCATCTGGTTCAGTTTCTTAGCCACTGATAAGAGCTGACCAGGTGCCTATAACACCAACCAATCAGCACTCTCTTCTCATGCAGTATAAATTGTTGTTCCCATTAGAATTGGTATTTCTGCGAAACTGTCTTGACGAATGCAAGACAAAAGATTCGGCAGCATGTTTCTATTTTTGTTACCTTTAGGGTAAAAGTAAAGGTCCAAGTTTGAAAAGCGACATAATATCATCAAACTCCTCAGTTTAAATTTTCTCCATTTTGAACAGCATGGACAAGACAGCAAGATGGCTTTTGCTCACAGACTTCTCCACAGTCAGCATTAATGCTCCTCATCAACATTCTGATCATGAGGGTCACCGTTCATGCTGGGCAAGCCAAGCAATGCTAGTTTTATTCGCCTGGAAAGTGTAGCCAGGTTTTATTTGGATAACCTGTAAGGTAACTTGTCGACTAAGTGTCCCTTTTGGTTAAAAATAATTGAGATGCGTGAAACAGTCATACTATTTTGTGAAACTGGTCTCAGAAATTTTGCTTCTTACTCTCTGCTGAGCTCTGGGAAATTTCAAAATGACTGTGCAACACTCTGCGAGTGTCAGGCTTTCGGAACAAAGAATGACCAAAACCAGCAAGCCAAGGCTGTCAAAAGTTTAAAGATGACGGATGAGATCCAATGTCTGGGTAAGATAAGGGAATGACCTAAATAAAGCCAACTTTATTGGGTGTGTCTGGCTAGTCACTATTTAAAAGCTAGACAAGGAAAAGGAATTATCAGCTAAAGACCCTTGTTTCTGTCAAATAGTAAAAATTTGCTCACAAATCATTGATGTTGGGTGTTCCTAAATTGGAACACTGCAATGTGTCATGTTTCATGTTCATGCATTGGAACGGATGAGGAACAGGGCCCTAGATTGTGAAATAAAACAAAGATTGTAATTTCACGCCCAAGAAAGAGGGAGGATGGCTGTGGCAGTATCGGTGGAGAGAAACACAATTATTGTTTCTCTTGACAAGTTCTGGTGAAAGGTCACAGGCCTGAAATATTAACTCTCTCTCTACAGATGGTGCCATAACCTGAGTATTTCCAGCACTGGCTGTTTTTATTTCAGCATCCGCACCATTCTGCTTTTCAAAGGGAGAGGGAAGTTTGGAGAAAGTTAGACAAGGGCTTAGGAGGAACAGTACATTCTCAGTTTAGGCGGCTTTTTATACTGAACAGTTACTAAGCCAAAATTCAAGTGTTAAAGACGTCCAGTCAGATATAGGCAAATATTTTATGCATTTCAGTTATATGTATGTGTGAGAACAAAGGGGAAAGTTGGCACAGGATACACCTGCATATGTATACACACGCAAGGTTAGATTAGATCTACTAGCAAATGAAGCAGGAAGCAGAAGGAAGGAATACCAAATGAAAGCTACTGACATAGATCAAATCAAACTGTGAGGCATGACTATACCATGCAGAGGTTCCTGTAATGGACTGAGACCAGGGGATAGCAGTGACCATTCATTAAAGAAGTGCAAGTTGCCCATCAGGTTCAGAAAATTATTTTACGTTGTACTGGTCAGACCAAATTGAAGATGGGCAGACTTACATTTACATAGCATCATTTACAACCCCAAGATGTCCCAAAGTATTTCATAGCCAATTAAGTACTTTTGATGAAACATGGCAGCCAATTTTCACACAGCAAGCTCCAACAGAATTAATATCTAATTTAATTTGAAGCGATCTTTCTGGGGAGAACTCCCCTAATCATCTCCAACATTGTACCAGAAGATTTTTTATGGTTACCTGAAAGGGCAGACATCTCAACGAAAGGTTTGTCAGTGTGGCAGTCCACAGTATTTTAGGAGAGTGTCAACTTGGATTTTGTGCTCATGTCTCTGGAGGAGGATGGTAACCAACAGCCTTGTGATTCGGATCAAGAGTGCTACCCATTAAGCCTGACACAAAAGTTCCATATTTCCATCCTGCCAGGGTCTAGTACATTCACAATTGAGAGTATTAATATCCAGCTCCAGACAGCACAAATGTCAAGGCTCTATACGTAGGAAGTGCGGTGCAACTGGAAAGATATCTAACTGTGGAGCTTTAGCTCAATTGTTTCAAGTGAACTGCAGACTAACAGCATAAGTAAAGGCCAGGATTTAGCCATATGATTACTCGAGCCTGCTCCACCATTCAATCAGATCATGACTAAACTGTACCGCAACCCATTTTACCCAGTTTAACCACATATAGCTTTGTACTCTTGCCCAACGAACATCTAGCCATCTCAGTCTTGAAAGCTCTAATTGATCCCCAACAACCACAGTCTTGTTGGAAAAGATTTACAAGTTTCCACTACCCTCTGTGTGAAAAGCTGATCACTAATTTCATTCCTGAATAACCCAGGTCCAAATGTAACATTATGGATCCCGCCAGAGGGAATAGATTCACTTCCATCAAAGCCCTTTATCATTTTAAGCACACTGAACAGATCATCCTTCAACACTGGATGCTGTTGGCCAGCTTTGCCTGGAGGAGAAAAAAAGTAAGTCTATCCACTAGTTTGTGTCCAAGGTTTGATTAACTAATTCTATCTTCTTTTCAACTTGAACGTAATCCCATCGCCACAAGCAAACTGACAAAGAATAGGGTTGGAGGGAAAAAGACATTTAAAATGGGACAGAACTTTGCTCAGAGCCTTAAGGAACTAAATAAGAAATAAGAGCAGGATCAGGCCATTTGACTCTCTAAGCCTACGCCTCTTTCAATAAGGCCATAGCTGATCTGACGTATCTTAACTCCACTTTCCTACCTTGCAGATTGAAAGACTCCCTAACTCAGCCTTGAATGTACTCAATGACCCATCCTTTAATGTTCTCTGAGGAAGAGAATTCCAAAGATGAGTGACTCCCTTAGAGAAGAATTTTCTCCTCATCTCCCTCGGGCTTTTCACAGTAACTTCATTGCAGTGTTAATGTAAGCCTACTTGTGACAATAAAGATTATTTAAAAAAATAAATAAATGGGAGGCTCCTTATTCTGAAACTGTACCCCATTGTTCTCGATTCCCCCACAAGGGGGAAACACCCCCTCAGCACATAGCCCTGTCAAACCCCCACAGAATCTTAGATGTTTCAATAAGATCACCTCGAATTCACAAAGAAAAGTTCAAAAGACTAATGTACATTGGAGAATGGACAATAGGGAGACACCAAACAGGTTCTGATGAAGGGGATGTTATCTCTCTTCTCAGATGCTGACATTGAAGTAAATGCAAAAACGAAAATGATGATGCTTTTAACCTGCACATGTAGCTTGGTCCTGCCCAAAGAAATGCAGTGATATTAAGATACCATCACATTCATTTAAGCATCCAGAGTTCATTGCCAGGAGCAGTTCGACAATACTGCATGATCTCACCATCCTCTTTGGCTTCTGCAGTACATTTATAACTTAAACACCAAGTTTAACAATTACATCAATAGCAAACCGCTCAATTTAAATGGATTGCATCAGTGTTCCAATTGGAAAATCTTGGTCTCAATAAATGTAGGCTTTATGAACAATAAATATGGAAGGAGGACATAAAAAGCAGTGCTGTGGGAACAATGGCTGTACTAAGCCAACTACAGACAGAAATACATACATCTAACGCCTCACAGTTAGTCATTAAACATTATTGTAAATATCAATCCTTCAGCCAATTAGGGTCTTGTTGTACACAGAAATATTTTAAAATTACAATTGGCATAGCAAAGTCTCAACAATATTGGTACATGATTGAGGGTGAAAGCGGGTTTAATGCAGCGGAATGTGTCAATGACCTGGATTTTGCAGTCAGTGGTGAAGCAAGTGTGCTTAACCCTGACCTCGAAGAGACGACAAAGACCGAGCAATCTGACAGGAATTTCTCCTATCCCTGCAACAGTTTAAATCTGGCACCAAATCAAGGGCAGATGCAATGTTGACAGCTAACAGATAGGCAACCAAATTGAAATATTTACACAGAACAAACAAGCTGGGAAGTTAAAAGCACTTAAAATCCAGTGCTTTTAATTTATATTACCGGGTAGAGATTTAGATATGTAACTATTAAAATAGAAAAAGTAAAAATAAACAGACTTCTATGTGGAACTTTTAAATATAGTGGAGAACTTTGACATTCCACTAAGATAAAATCAGCTTTTCAGGGCCAGGGAAGTTATTTCGCAATAATTATGAAGTTAATAGACCATTAAAAGCCCATTTATACGCCATTCAACAACATTCAACCTTTTCCAGGGTTTTCACAGTGAGGTGAACGGTGTTAGAGTGAAATCTCTTATCAATTCATGATTATAAGGGGGACAGCAGTTTGTGGGAACCTCTACAGCACATTCTAAAGGTTAGACTCACTGGCATCAACTTTTGATTTTCACTGTATTCTACAGGCGTCTCTGGAATTATTATTTTAAAAAGTATTTCTTCATTCTCCTTTTTTGCATTTTCTCCCAAATTTACACCCACCAACAATAAACAATAACCAGTAATAAACAATAATCAGTAACAAATGTCAATCCCCATATCGATAACAACGATCCCATCCTCCCACCAAACCCAAAACATTCGCCCACATGTTGCGTCTGTGGAATTATGATGGCAAACACTGACATTCCTACAGCAAAATCTGAGCCATTCTATTTAGAATGCATCATAGTACATAATACTTTAGCTTTGTCAGGATACTTTTACCAAGATAGCTATCAAATACAGCAAAATTACTCACCATTCAGTAAGAAGTTTGTTAGGCAGGAGGAGGGTCTGCTGTTTACATCTACTGGTGATATTCTGTAAGCTCCTGTGCAATAATGCAACTCTGAAAGAAATATTTTATATTACATACTGTAACGTTAAATGACATAGAAACTGAATAGATAAATATTAATCATTCTGAACTCTTCTTAAAATTAACATGACACACTCTCTTACTGAGCCAAAGTATTCCACCTTTATTTGGCAGAACTTACTTAATTAAGTGAAGAAGGAAAAAGTAATCACTGTATTACAATACCATAAGACATAGGAGCAGAAGTAGGCCATTTGGCCCATTGAGTTGGCGTCACCATTCAATGAGATCATGAATGATCTGATAATGCTCAACTCCACTTTCCCACGTTATGCCCATAACCCTCGACTCCCTAACTGACTAATAATCTGTCTATCTCAGCCTTGAACATACTTAACGACCCAGCCTCGAACATACTTAATGACCCAGCCTCTTGTGACGATTGGAGGAATATAGGAAAACTGGGATTATAGATGCATTGGGCAATTTAAGGATTAAAAGCCTGGGATTAGAATGTGTTTTGACTGCAGTGGTCATGTTTTTAAAAACAAAGTTCTGTTCTTCAGGGCTTGTGAGACTTAGGAGAGATATTGGAGGTGGAGGTTCCCATCTATCTGCTGCCCTGGTCCTTCTAGGTGGAGGTTGCAGGCTTGGGAGATGCTGCCGAACATGGTCAACTATATACTTTTGAGATCTGACAAATAAATAAAAATTAGAATTTCTCCATTCATATTCCCATTGTTGTTACAATGATTAGAGGGGAAATCTTAACCAACTCCTGACCTCACAACAGGTTGAAGAGGGACAGGGATTAAATTGACAAAATCACAAAACCTAACTCACCAATATACTGGCTTCAGATTTAACCAGATTGATATCAGGGTAACAAGTTAACCCACTCTCAAGAGGCATCCGTCATAATATTTAAGTGAGATTTTGGTAGCACTTTGAAATTAATCCTGCACAGATTTCCTGGGGTTCGGGAAGCTAGTCAGTAAAATGGAAGCGAGATTGAAGGACACTTCATGGGGAGGGTTGATGTCAGTCATGTTTTTTTCTGTGATAATTACAATGCTGAAAGGAATATTTTTATTCCAATTCGATAAATTGACCAAAATGAAACCTATGGTTTGAGATACAACAGAACTGGATTGAAATGGCAACAGTTGTAATTTTGCTTCTTTAATGATTCACTGGACGAAACCTGTGGCAACATCATTTTCACCAGCTAGTTTAATCTTACTTTATACTTACCAACATTATTGGTTCGTGGGGTACACCACTTCAATGTCACAGTATCTTTGACAGCACCATCTCTATTGCTATTACATAGATGCGGATCAACTGCAAGATAAAACCAAACAGAACATAGCATTTGGCTTGAACAAGCAAAATGCAAAACTTTCAGAGCAAACTAAAATTCCATCTTAATATTGGAGAAAAGACAAAGTATCAAAAATAAACAAAAGCAGACTCTAAAAAAAATAAACAATTAGTTCAACACTTGCAAGGGTCAATTTCATTAAAGCTTATTCCAAACTGATTTGAATAATTAAACCACATAATTACTGTAGCCAAAGCCATTTTTACTCACAGTTGAAATTAAGCGTTGTGATACAGGACAGTCACAACTTCAGCTAGGAGAACAATGCATGTGTTCCACATCATTCTCAATGGCTCCCATCAACACTTCTGTAATTAGTGAACAGGAAGTGTGATTCACGCGTACATGACCTGGACTTGGATGTCCACTGCCATATGCTCCTCCATCTGGTGTACCAGGAACTCAGCTAAGTCATTGGGGGTAAGAGTACAAACCCATTCCTTTCCATTGAGAGCAAGCAATAAATATTTTGTATTTCTGACAAGCTAAGAAATTAATTGGCAACCTCCAAATAAAATCCACGTAAAAACAAAAGATACTTTAACAATCAATGACCATTCTGGTTGCATGGGTTGCAGAGTGAATATCACGGAGAGACAATACGGTCCAACAAGAGGGTGCTGGCTTTCTTAAAGAGCCCTCCATTAAATCAATTCCCAATTTCCTCACCCTTTAACCTCCCCCTACTTTTAATCTATTTGTTTTCAAATACTTCTCCACTTGCATTTTTAAAATCATGATGAATTTTGTTACTGGCAGAGCATTTTATGTCCCAACAAGCTACCGTGTAAAGAACTCTCTCCTAAAGTCTCCCTTTTCTTCTTCTAACAATGCTGTTTGATTTATCGTTCCCGGCACTTCAGAGGAAATACATTCACTCCTCATATAGTTTATTATGCAGAATGCTCAGAGTTTTGAAAGCCACATTAAATCTCTTCTCAAGGTTCTTTCTTCTACTGAAAGGTGTTTCATTTTCTTTTGGGTCTTCTTCTAACTAAAGAGACTCATCTCTGATTATTGAACTTTGCTCCATCCTCTACACAGCCGTGATGCCTCTTTCAAAGGAAAATACCCAAAGAGTCTCTCACAAGTTACATTGATTATTTAAGGTTGATTTTAAAATATGCAGATATTGATTCACGCACTGTACTACACACTGCTGCAAGAGGCATTTGCAGTTTTGATATATACAGCATCGTTTCACTGATCTAGATAAATACCTTACAACTCCTGTTGTCAATACTTTACCTGAGGGATACAATTCAGAAGTTGCTAGCGATCATTTGGAAGAAATTCTAAACCTGTTACATGAGAGACTAAGTTACACTACCAATTACCTTTCTTTCCCTTGAAGTGGTCACCTACAAATATCAGAAGAAGTGATATTAAGGTATTTTTTTCTAATAGGAAGAGAAAATCAAGCAACAGAAATCCAAACTTTTGCTGCAACTGTTCCAGTGCAGGCACTGGAAATTTAAACTCAACCCAGAAATGCAACAAGAATATTCACACACTAACTGCAGAGATTAAGCCATTTTCTGTAATCCAGATACCAAGCTATAGAGGGCTTAGGCAAGTCTGAATCGTGTGCTTGGATATTATTACAAGCATGGAGACAAACATTTGAAAGAACATGTTTTGTGCAATATATTAATCATACATCACTTGAACCTTCAATTCAACTGATTGTGAAAAGTTAACTACACCAGTACACCAAAATGGTAAGTGCATCGGTTCTACCATGGAAGGCATTTGGCTACTTTGATTAGTCATTACTTCCATGTTACATAGAAACATAGAAAATTGGAGCAGGAGTTGGCCATTTGGCCCTTCAAGTCTGTTCCACGATTCATTATGACCATGGCTGATTATCCAACTGAGTAACTTGTTTCCGCTTTCCTCCTATATCGTTTGATCCTTTAGCCCCAAGAGTAATATCTAACTCCTTGGAAAATAAAATGTTTTGGCCTCAACCGATTTCTGTGGTGGCGAATTCCACAGGCTCCATTTCTCTTAATGAAAAGGTTTTCCTCATCTTAGTCCTAAATAGTTTACCCCGTATCTTCAGACTGTGACTCCTGGTTCTCAAATCCACCACCATCTGGAGCATCCTTTGTGCACTAACCCTGTCTAGTCCAGTTAGAATTTTACAGGTTTCTATGAGATTCCCCCTTCATTTCTTCCAGCGAATATAATTCTGACCGATTCAATCTCTCCTCATAAGTCAGTCCCACCATCCCAGAAATCGGTCTGATAAACCTTCGCTGCACTCTCTATAGCAAGAGCATTTTTCCTCAGATGAGGAGATCAAAACCGCAAACAAAACTTCAGATGTGGTCTAACCAAGGCCCTGTACAAGTGCAACAAGACATCCTTGTTCCTGTACTCAAATCCTCTCGCTATGAAGGCCAACCTACCATTTACCTTCTTTACCGCCTGCTGTACCTGCATGCTTACCTTCAGCAACTGGTGTACAAGGACACCCAGGTCTCATTGCACAAACCTCTCTCTCAATCTATAGCCTTTAATAGTCTGCCCTCTTGTTTTTGCTACCAAAGCGGATAACGTCACATTTATCCACATTATACGCATCTGTCACGCATTTGCCCACTCACTCAACCTGTCCAAATCACACTGAGCCATCTCTGCATCCTCCTCACGGCTAAGCCTCCTACTCAGCTTTGTGTCATCTGCAAATTTGGAGATTTTGCATTTAGTTCCTGCCTCTAATATACATTGGGGTTCTAGCACTGATCCCTGCGGTACCCCACTAGCCACTGCCTGCCACTTGGAAAGGGACCCATTTATTCATACTTTTTATGTTTCCTAGTTGCCAACCAGTTTTTAAAATCTATCTCAATACACCACTCCAAATCCCATGCGCTTTAATTTTGCACGCTAATCTCTAATGTGAGACTTTGTCGAAAGACTTCTGAAAGACCAAATAACCCACATCCACTGGCTCCCTCATGTCAACTCTACTAGTTAAATCCACAAAAAATTTAAGTAGATTTGTCAAGCATGATTTCCTTTTCACAAATCCATGCTGACTGTCCAATCCTGCCACCATTTTCTAAGTGTTCTGCTATTAATTTTTTAAGAATGTACCCTAGCATTTCCCCCCGACCGATGTCTGGCTGACTAGTATATAATTCCGTTTTTAAGTAGTGAGTTACATTAGCTAACCTCCAATCTGTAGGAACTATTCCAGAGTCTATAGAATCTTGGATGGTGACCACCAAAATATCCACTATTTCTAGGGCCACTTCCTTAAATACTTTGGGATGCAGATTGTCAGGCCCTGGAGATGAATCAGCCTTCAATACTATCAATTTCCTACTAATACGGATTTCCTTTAGTTCCTCCCTCTCACTAAACTGTGTTCCCCAACATTTCAGGTATGTTATTTGTGTCCTCCTTTGTGAAGATAGAACCAAAGTATATATTTAGTTGGTCAGGCATTTCTTTGTTACCCATTCAAAGATATGCAGGTTAGGTGGACTGGCCATGATCTATGCGTGAGGCAGCGGGGATAGGGTGGCATAGGTAGGGTGCTCTTTCAGAGGGTCTGTGCAGATTTGATGGGCTGAATGGCCTCCTTCTGCACTGTCGGGATTCCATGTTGTGCCAACTCTACATCTAGTGTCCTATAGCTGTATGCCCGAGTTTAAACATACAGATTTTGAATTAGATTTCTGTGGTGGGAGAAGTTTCACTAAGAAGTCTGATGGAGAACTAGACCAGGTGATTGATTGCATAGTAGGATCCCACCTCAACAGAGCATGAAGGTCACCCAGCCCCTGTTATTTGATCAAGATTGGCTTTAATTACAATCCATAACTCAATTCTAAATATTGTTTTCTGTTTAAAGGAAGAATAATCTTTTAAACATGAACGGTCATGTGCAGCAAGCAGCATTAGATTTTCAATTTTTAGATGCCTTTTCCCAGCTGTCACATTTTATCATCATATAACAGCGGTGGGCAATCTGGCTAAAATAATTAAAATTAATTATATAATTATAACATTTACTAATTCAATGATAATAAAATTAGACATACATGTTATTGGTGTCATGTTCTTGCCTTCTGTGGAAAAATAAATAAAATGCCTCTCATTAGAAAAGTAAATGCTACAGATGTCAGAATCTATACTTCAGTAAGTTGAGAGCACAAATATTTCCTTTTTTGGACTGCATACTGAGTTTTCTTCCCCAACTGGGGTCTCAGAAAGAAATGTTCTTGGTTTAAGAAGCTCTTATACACACACGCAAATTAAGTTAAGCTATTGTTTGAATTGCACTACAGGAGTGAATCAAGGGCTTGTAATGGTATAACACCCATAACAATCGCAGATGTCCTAAATTTTACAGTTAATGAGGCATGAAGAATGGTTACTGCTGTAATTTAGGAAACAAAGCAGCCAATTCTCACAGTCCCACCTTTCAGCATTTATCTGGTCAAACCCCCTCAGAATCTTTCATGTTTCAATAAGATCACCTCCAAGAGAAAAGGCTTAACCTGCTCGACTTTTCCCCCATACGGTCACAAAGCATGTCGATAAAAAAGCCAAAATGAGGGGCTAAAAAAACAGTTTGTTTTCATCTCCCCAATGTCTCGTCTTTTTTTTTTGCTTTATTTTTGTTCCGAGCACATATCAATTTTACAACTTGATCACACTTATGCTATGCATTTACTAGATTAAGTCTAAACTGCCACTTACCACTTCTTAGCAGTTCAGTATGAGCATCTTTTTGATGGAGAAGCTCTACATCATAATTTGCAGAAGTGTTTGCATGTTGTTCTTCCTTTAAATGAAGGATGGTCAGAATGTAAACGCAATATGCACTTGTTTACAGTCAGTGAACAGATGTTATAATCTAAGCAATGAACCAAACCATAGTTGCAAATTCCTTTGTGGGGCCACTAATTTGGGCCAGTTTTGGCTTCAATAAAACATTTATTTTAAGTTCAGCAGAGAAAAGATTTTAAAATCAATTTTGTTTCAGCATTTAATTTACTTGAAAAACATGGAACCACATGGCTCATTGGAACATGCCAGAGCACATGACATTTAGCATAATTTAATCCTTGAACTCAATTACACTTTGCACTATTGGTCTAGATGCTTACATCACGTTAGTTCTTTTCTGCAGTGGAATAGGCAAAAAGAATGTTACTCAAGCTGCAAGACCACGAACATGTCGGTTTTATATTTACACCAGTGTATAAACTTCTCTTCCCATTCCAGTAACGTTACCTCATGTGTTTCCCAAGGGTCTATCCTTGACCCTCTTCTATCTACATTCTGTCTCTCAGTGACATCATCCAATGGTACATCTGTTTCTACTTGTATACTGACAATACCCAGCTCTATCTCATCAATGCCGCCATCCGTCGGCGCTCACTCTCGGTCTCTCAATTGTCAGTCTGCTTGTCCAACATCCAGTACTGCTGAGATGCAACTTACTGGAGTTCTCACCACAACTCAAATCCCTGACTACTTCCTCCATGCCTCTGCCTGTTAGGCCAGGCTGATGGGAACTTTTCATGTCATATTTAAGCCCAACAACCACATATCTAGGCCATCACCAAGACCACGTATTTCCACCTCTGTCACATCACTCAACACTGCCCACCTCAGCTCAACTGATGCTGGCACACAAATTGTGCGCCTTTGTTACTTCCCAATGTTTCTAACACATTTATTGCTGGTCTCCCATATTCTACCCTCCATAAACATGAGGTCATCCAAATATCTGCTACCCATGTCCTCGATCAACCAAGTCCCATTAACCCATCATCTATATTGACTCCCAGTCAAGCATGTTTCCAATTTAAAATTGGCAGCCCATTTTCAAACCGTTCCATTAGATCATCCCTCCCTATCTTGCAAAATTCATACAGCTCTCAGAGGATTTCTAAGAACAGCCCTGGAGTAACTATCACTGTGTGCATCTAATGATATCTGCTTATGTGATGTAAGAGTTTTGAAATTGTGAAAGCACTTTGCAACTTTCAATATAAAAAGTTCTATAATTTTAGTGCAGTATCAACTGTCATCTCTCAGCTGAACGATTTCGTAGATTTTATTTACAACTTTGAGAAGGAGACATTTTATGATGCATATCCACCCAAGACATTAGGTACATTATATCTTAGACGTTAGCTAAAACAATTCAAGTTTATAGTAAGCTGATCTGGATTTAGTGATAGTCATTAGGATTTCAAACTAATTTCTAGTTTTCAATCTTACAGTACAGCTCTCAATCTCCATTACTTGGTTCCATATTTTTACAATTTTGTACAAGTATTGATGGAGATGACCACATGGTCTTTTGAATTCATTCTTCTACAGAAACCTATGAACCGCCAATTGTAGCATTTGTCTTAAAGTGTCTCCATAATTTCTTTTTCCTCTACCTTACCCAGAAGGTAATTCCAGGTATCACTCACCTGAAGCTTTTCCTGACATCAGTGTTGACTGTGTGTACCATTTCCACTAGCAGAAAAACTGAGCCCCATTTAATTCATTGGGGGAATGGTTGACAGAGAGAACCTGTTTGCTGGCTATTCAGGCTAATTTCTGAGCCATTTAAAGACGAATGTCCTTGGTGGTTCAAGGATTCTTCCAAGCTTGTGTACGTCTCCCCGATCCTCCAATTGGGTTTACTAGCAGCCTCTCAGGGTGCTCCCTCTTTCAAAGGCACCTTGTGCTTGATTTAGGGATCCAGCGTTGAGCCACCCCTTTGTATCTGGCCTCCCTTACCGTTAAGCCCTTTGCCACGACCCCCGACCCACCTGTCTCCAGTAATGATTCCTGGTGAAGGCCTCACTGAATTATCAGCAGAAGTCATCACTCCTAGCGGCAATTCTGGCAGCAGAGAAGCTGGCAGCCCTCAGGGGTGGGATTTCCACCCTCCTGGGGATTTAATTCTTATGGGATGCTGCCCATAACTGCCTTGTTGCAATTAAATTGCTTAGGCAGCCCTTGAGGTGGTGACACGGATTTCCCACAGTTCTCGAACTGCTTTCGCAGATTGCTGATGTTTTTGTTGCTGGTGTGGCGAGTAACTGGCACGTCACCATGGGTTAAACATGCTGGAAGTCAAAGCCGTTCAACTACACCTTGAGCACCAGTGCAATATGTGGAGGCCAGGATTTGGTTCCAGTGAGATTGGGCCGTGCGAGAGGCCCTGCACAGATCATCATAGAATTTACAGTGCAGAAGGAGCCCATTCGGCCCATCGAGTCTGCACCGGCTCCTGGAAAGAGCACCCTACCCAAGGTTAACACCTCCACCCCATCCCCATAACCCAGTAACCCCACCCACACTAAGGGCAATTTGGACACTAAGGGCAATTTATCATGTCCAATCCACCTAACTTGCACATCTTTGGACTGTGGGAGGAAATCGGAGCACCCGGAGGAAACCCACGCACACACAGGGAGGATGTGCAGACTCCGCACAGACAGTGACCCAAGCCGGAATCGAACCTGGGACCCTGGAGCTGTGAAGCGATTGTGCTATCCACAATGCTACCGTGCTGCCCCCTTGAGGAGGTGACACAGCTACGGATCCTGGACAGAGAATGGCACTGCTATGTGGAACAAGTAGCACATTGATGGACAGATTCTATGACAAAGTTCTGACATATTAACACATTCTCAGGCTTGTCCTCTGTTTCTGTTGAGGAGCTATGAGGGGTGATACATTTAAATAAAAAGAGCTGGTATTGCTACCAATATGGAACGGTGATGTTTTGTTAAATGGTTAGTGTGAGATGTAGTTGATTTTCAATTCTTTGTTACTGTTGACAATTTAATAAACAAAATATTCTCTAACTGGTGGACTGAGCCTGCATCACCTACACTAAATTTAACTTTGATGGCTGTAACTTAGTTACTTTATGGGTGAAGCTGGCAAAACGGCCATTAACTGCCCACCTCTAGTTGCCTTAAGATGCTAGCAGTGGGCATCTTCTTGAACTGTTACAATCGGTGCTTATATCAGTTGACACAACTGAATGACTTGTCTGACCGCTTCAGAGAGAGTTAACAACATTATTGTGGCACTGCAGTTGCTTGGGAATAAAGGCAAATTTCCTTCCCCAAAAGATATTGATTTAGATTTTACAACCACGTGGCAGCTTGATCGTCACTTTTACTGGCACCAGCTTTTAGCGTCCAGATTTTTCAAACAAAATTAACCTCTAAATTCTCATGAGATTTGAATTTGAGTTCTCTAGTATTAGTCCAGTAACAATACCATGCCTTCCACTTGACATCAGTGCCCCGCCTCATTGCCTATTTTTACATCAGCCTTATTGGTTTGGATGATCAGCGAGGCAAAGCTGAACATGGTACTCTTGATGTACCCTTACCATCAGCACACTGCATATTTTCAGCAAGACTCTGATCCAGCAGCAAAGCTTGGCTATGCGCCAATGTCATTCCCTGCACTGAACTGTACTGAAATTCACCAGCCATATATTTTTGCATACATACAAATTATGCTTGGGCCCTTCTGCAGCTCCTCAGCTGCCTCATCAGGTCACTCAACATCATTTGCAAACTCGACAAAACTGAATCCAGTCCCTGAATTCGAATACAGAAGCAAAACACTGCAGATGCTGGAAATCTGAAATAAAATCAATTCTGATGAAAGGTCAGAAATGTTTATCTCCATTTTCCTTCCTCTACAGATGCTGACTGAACTGGAGTGTTTCCACCATTTACTGTTTTTATCACTGAACTCTAATCATTCATGTAGAATAGATTAACAGACCTTTAAATTCCTTTTAAAATGCATTAATCTGTATTTTCATTAATTTTACCCTTCCTTTTGGGACAACACAATGGTGATGCGAGAGGATCAATTTCAATTTCCTGCTAAAACCATATACTGTGATTAGATTGTCATGCCACCTTGTGGCAGCATTGTACCAGTGGGCCAGTACCAAGTCTGGGAGTTCTGACACAACTTGAACCAGTAAAACCCTCACATTAACAGCTCAAAGTTGTCCTAACACACTCTGCACTGACACGCTCATTGTATTTGAATGATAGTCAAGAAGCTCTGAACTTTATAAATGATTAACTGCACAGTTGAAATATTACTTGGAAAATATCTAGAAATATTAAGTTTAATTTTTAAAACATTTTAATAAAGGTCAACCTCCTCCATGCGTCCCCTGCACTAAATCCCCCCCGCCCCCCCCCCAAAATCGCATTGTTTAGAAAGTGTTCAACAATGAACAAATTGCAGCAAGTACATTATCATTGCATGCCACACAAATACGATACAGGGTAGATACACAGAAACACATACAATGGAAAGAACAGTACGGATGTAAGGGAACAAATTTTGTGACATTATCATACAAAGGATCATAAGGTAATGTTACAAGAGCAGACAGTTTGAGAGTGACTGCAAAATTGAAAAGGAAAACTATTCAACCAAAAAAAATGATTATATTGCACACTGCCATGTGTTACATGCAATATAACCCATTGATCAGTTTTCATGATCTAATGTTCTATTTTAAATTCAAATTTACTAACCTGTTCACTGACATTGAATGTAGGCTAGCAAACAGAAATATGATGTGGAGAGAAAATAATTTGAAAATTACTTTGAAAAATGTTAATTTTCACAAACTGAAAATAAGAAATAAAAAACAATTAGATGCTGCACTCTACTTAAAAAAAAACCTGATTTGAGGGAATAGACGCACCTTCATGGGTATGTTAGTAATAGTAGTGGAGGCAAGGTCAAAGTGTTGCTGGACAAGGGTGGTGAGTTTTGCAGGCAGCTGTCTTCCTGCTCGGACACTGTGCACTTCACTTGTTAGAGCCAAAGATATCTGTAGGAAACAATTTGGACACAGACCAATGGCGTTTTATTAGACACCAGTGCTAAATTAACATTGTTACAACAAAACACTGATTTTGTGTATAAACTGTTTAAGATGCATCATAGGAAATTTGTCCTTGATATCTCAAACCAAAACAAAATTAAGCTGCATATATAATTGGGAGGAATTTAAAAACCATTTGCATTTATTTGTCAGCTTTAATGTAATTTAAAAGCCCCAATGTGCAGGATAAGAGAGTTATCGTACAAAACAGGCCATGCAGTGTCAAGCCCAAGTGGGCTTAAACACCTTCCCAAAGTTGGTCTTGCATTGCTGCACCTTAGCATCCAATTAGGACGTATTTTGTGCATCCTTAAAATAGGTATTCAAATAAATGTAATGATTCAAAGCAATGCAGAAGAGACAATTTGTACAACCCGTGCCCCAATCATCCAGAATTTAAGTGCCGCTAAAATGCAATGGTGTGTTGTGTTCAAAACCTTTACAGAAAATAGAACTTACATCTTTCCTTGGACGGTCAGAAACTAGGCTGTCTTCACCCGCTGTATAAGTGTGAATTAAGACCAGTTCACAGTGCTGAATTTGCATCAAGCTGAATGGAATGGAAAGAATAAATATTTAGCAAACCATCTGCTTAAAGCAAATAACCACACTTATCTATTCTCAAATTTAGTTACTGTAAACTGGTAGGTTATCTGAATATTTCTCACAGAAATAATAAGAAGCCATTTGGCATATTTGTCCTTCAGCTTTGGTAAATATGAATTAAGTGCTTTAAAAACAAGGTCTTTTCATTTCAACAAACAAATTCAAAACTAAGCAGTTAAGTTGGTAGATCTTCAAGAAGATGTTGCAATACAAAAGAATCTCTTTCTGTTCTCTGTGTTGAGAAAGTAAAATGTTTCAAAGCTGCTACAAACAGACCTCTGAACAAACTTGTAGATGACCAATGGAAAATGGCCACTTTGAAACCACTCATGTCACTGAAAATGGACCAATTTGCAGACGATACCAATCAAACGTGAGAAGATGCAGGAATCATTTTGTAAATACAACAGATATATATCTAAATTAAGCTAAACAAAGTACATTCACTGCACGGACAAACAGGCACAAACTTACTTGTCCGAACTAGCTGCTAACTTGTTGTGCTCATGGATTGTCTCTTGGACACAGTCTTCTAACATTCGGACATGGCTGTCACTGCAAGGAAAATTTAGCAAAGAAACAAAGAAAGGAATCAGAACAAACTTGTCAAAAGTAGCACAGAGTTCAGAATAGAGAGAGGCTGCTAATGTTGAAATCATTCACTAAAAGTAATCTTGCTAATCAAGAGAGTTTGATCCATTACCAGCAACACACTCCAAGTACAAGAAACAAACCCGCAGCAAAGTAGTTTAATTATTCTATTATTTAACACCGATCTAAATGTTTTCAGGTTTAGATCTACAAAGTTGTTTTCAATAGCATCAGCTACACCTGCATCTCCAAAAATGGCAGTGACAGAGTTCACATTTATATAATAGAGTTAGAATAGTAAAATATCCTAATGGTTTTCAGAGATGTAGTCCAAAAAGATTGACCGCTGCAGAAAAGGAAGCGATATTAAAAGCTTGGCTAAGGGGTGTTAAATGGATTCAAGCCAGATGGTCAAGTATGAAACAAGACAGATCTTTTGCTGGTGAGGGCTTATTCACAGGATGTAGCATTACTGATTACTACCTCCCAACTGCCTGCCCATCATCCCAGCTGACTTTCTTTATATTCTTTTAAACCACCAAAATCAATTAATTAGTAAATTAACAAAATTAGAGGCACTGTGACGAAAGACAACATTTTAAAGGAAACTTATCTATTCAACTTAAAATGTTGTTCCTGGGGCTGATGTTGCACTCCAGCCTGTGCATTGCCTACCGGTTGCAGAAGGCATTAGCTACATCTTGCTAGATCATACCAAGATACTCGATGATTGTCACTCAAAACTGACATTTTGTTTTAAGACACACATGTGCCATACACATACATACATACACACACACGGGCCACACACACAATGTTCAAAAGCCTAGGCATCAAAGAGTTAAGTTTTAAAAAAGGTTTTAAAGGAGAAAAGCAAGCTAGAAAGATAGGAAGCGGAAGGAAGAAATTCCAGAGCTTGGGGCCTATGCAACTGAAGACAGGACACCAATGTTGGAATGGTTAAAATTGGGGATGCTCAAGAGGCTGAAATTAGATGAAAACATCTCAAAGAGTGGTGGAGCTTGAGGAAATAAGAGGTAGGGAGGGAGGGGTGAGATGAGAATTTCAAAATTGAGACGCGGCTTAACCGGGGGTTAACGTACGTCAGCGAGCACAGGGGTGATGGGTGAACAGGGCCTGTTGCAAGCTAAGATACGAACAGTAGCGATTTGGCTGACCTCAGGCTTATGGAAGGTAAAACGTGGGAGAGCGGCCATAGGAGCAGTGGATTGGTCAGGCCTGGAGAAATAAAGAGACTTTCAGCAACAGTCGAGCCAAGACAGGCGCAAAGATAGTTGGTCTTAGGCATGACATATATATGAAATCGGAAGCTCAGCCTACGGTCAAATCTGACACCAAGGTGGCAAACAGGCTGATTTAGTGTCAAAACTAATGCCAGGGAGAAGGATGGAGACAGGAGCTAGGGAAAAGAGTTTGGAGCTAGAGTCAAAAAACAATGGTTTCGCGGGCAGCACGGTGGCCTAGTGGTTAGCACAGCTACCTCACAGCGCTGAGGTCCCAGGTTCGATCCCGGCTCTGGGTCACTGTCCATGTGGAGTTTGCACATTCTCCCCATGTCTGCGTGGGTTTCGCCCCCACAAGCCAAAAATGTGCAGAGTAGGTGGATTGGGCACACTAAATTGCCCATTAATTGGAAAAAATAATTGGGTAATCTAAATTTAAAAAAACAATGGTTTCAGTCTTCCCAATATTTAATCGAATGTAATTTCTGCTCTTCCAGTACTGGATGTCAGATAAGCAGTCTGATAAGTTAGGAGGAGACAAGAGAGGTGATGTCCCCGAGATGTGGCATGTAGATGAGAAATTGGTTGCCAAGGATAGATCATTGGGAGGCACCAGAGGTCAATAAGCAGAGCAGGAAGATAAGCCATCGCAAGTGATAATCTGGTTATAATTAGATAGGTAAAATTGGAACCAAATGAACGTAGTCACAGCAAGCTGGACGACAGTGGAGATGTGTTGGAGGAGGATGTGCAGTCACTATATCAAGGGCTGCAGACAGGACAAGAAAGGAGGAGGGAAAGTTTATCTTTGTCACAATCACATAGTATGGTATTTGCAGCAGGGGTGGAAATCTGATTGGAGGGATTCAAACATGGATTCTGGAAAAGATTGGCATGGAGGCGACAACACATGCAAGGATTTTGGACTGGGAGATGGTGGGATAGTGCTAATGTCACTGAAACAGTAATAAAGAAACCCAGGCTAATCCTCTGAGGGTATGGGTCCAAATGTCACCACAGCAGCTAGTCGACTTTGAATTTAGTCCACAACAAAGCTGAAACATAAAGCTAGTCTCAGTCATGGTGACCATGCAGCGATCAACGATTGTTGTAAAGATCCATCTGGTTCCTTCCCTTTCGGGAAGGAAATCTGCCGTCTTTACCTGGTCTGGCCTACATGTAACCCCAGACCCACAGCAATATGGCTGACTTTGAAATAGTCCAGCAAACTACCTGTTTCAAGGGAAATTAGGGATGGGCAACACATGCTGACCTTGCCAGTGGTGCCCACATCCCAAAGAACATAGAAAAATACAGCACAGAACAGGGCCTTCGGCCCACGATGCTGTGCCGAACCTTTGTCCTAGATTAATCATAGATCATAGAATTTACAGTGCAGAAGGAGGCCACTCGGCCCATCGAGTCTGCACCGGCTCTTGGAAAGAGCACCCTACCCGAGGTCAACACCTCCACCCTATCCCAGTAATCCCACCCAACACTAAGGGCAATTTTGGACACCAAGGGCAATTTATCATGGCCAATCCACCCAACCTGCACACCTTTGGACAGTGCGAGGAAACCGGAGCACCCGGAGGAAACCCACGCACACACGGGGAGGATGTGCAGACTCCGCACAGACAGTGACCCAAGTCGGAATCGAACCTGGGACCCTGGAGCTGTGAAGCAATTGTGCTATCCACAATGCTACCGTGCTGCCCTTCAGAACAAATTAATCTACACGCCATTATTCCACCATAACCCATGTACCTATCCAATAGCCGCTTGAAGGTCCCTAATGTTTCCGATCAAACTACTTCCACAGGCAGTGCATTCCATGCCCCCACTACTCTCTGGGTAAAGAACCTACCTCTGACCCCTATATCTTCCACCATTCACCTTAAATTTATGTCCCCTTGTAATGGTTTGTTCCACCCGGGGTAAAAGTCTCTGACTATCTACTCTATCTATTCCCCTGATCATCTTATAAACCTCTATCAAGTCGCCCCTCATCCTTCTCCGTTCTAATGGGAAAAGGCCTAGCACCCGCAACCTTTCCTCATAAGACCTACTCTCCATTCCAGGCAACATCC
Organism: Scyliorhinus canicula; assembly: GCF_902713615.1. Classification (NCBI taxonomy): domain Eukaryota; kingdom Metazoa; phylum Chordata; class Chondrichthyes; order Carcharhiniformes; family Scyliorhinidae; genus Scyliorhinus; species Scyliorhinus canicula. Next base: position 105,828,552 of record NC_052156.1, on the reverse strand, counting down.
TGGTAAATCTCCTTTGCACCTTTACCATAGCTTCCACATCCTTCCTAAAATGAGGGGCGAGATTCTCCGCAAATGCGGAGAATTGTAAAGGCTGCCGTGGGACAGGCCGTGACCCACGGCAGCCTTCATGCCCAATTCCGGGGCCGATTCTCCCCCCTGGGCGGGGCTAGGAGTGCGGCTCCGTGCGTCACGGCGGCGTGGCCTTGATGACGGTCGTGGGCACCGATCGCGGGCCTATGCCCCCTTGGCACGGCCATGGTACTGCCGTGCCAATCGGGCTCCCAGATTCCCCAAACAGGCATCTGGCTCCCGTTTCACGACGGCAGCGAGCAGGTGTGTTTGCTGCCATGTTGAAACGGGCGTGAAGGCCCGGCCACTCGGCCTCGGAGAATCGCCGCAAAAAACGGTGAGCGGCGATTCGTGGCGTGGGTCGGGCGTGAGGGGGAATAGCGGGAGGGCGTGAAAAATGTCGGGAGGCCCTCCCGCTATTTTCCCACCCGGCGCGGGGGGCAGAGAATCGCGCCCGAGGTGACCAGAACTGCACACACTACTCCAAATGTGGCCGTATCAAGGTTTTGTACAGCTGCATCATCACCTCACGGCTCTTAAATTCAATCCCTCTGCTAACGAACGCTAACACACCATAGGCCTTCTTCACAGCTCTATCCACTTGAGTGGCAACTTTCAAAAATCTATGAACATAGACCCCAAGATCTCTCTGCTCCTCCACATTGCCAAGAACCCTACCGTTAACCCTGTATTCCGCATTCATATTTGTCCTTCCAAAATGGACAACCTCACACTTGTCAGGGTTAAACTCCATCTGCCAATGCTCAGCCCAGCTCTGCGTCCTATCTATGTCTCTTTGCAGACGCCAACAGCCCTCCTCACTATCCACAACTCCACCAATCTTTGTATTATCTGCAAATTTACTGACCCACCCTTCAACTCCCTCATCCAAGTCATTAATGAAAATCACAAACAGCAGAGGACCCAGAACTGATCCCTGCGGTATGCCACTGGTAACTGGGCTCCAGGCTGAATATTTGCCATCCACCACCACTCTCTGACTTCTATTGGTTAGCCGGTTCGTTATCCAACTAGCCAAATTTCCCACTATCCCATGCCTCCTTACTTTCTGCATAAGCCTACCATGGGGAGCCTTATCAAATGCCGTACTAAAATCCATGTATACTACATCCACTGCTTTACCTTCATCCACATGCTTGGTCACCTCCTCAAAGAATTCAATAAGACTTGTAAGGCAAGACCTACCCCTCACAAATCCGTGCCGACTATCCCTAATCAAGCAGTATTTTTCCAAATGCTCAGAAATCCTATCCCTCAGTACCCTTTCCATTACTTTGCCGACCACCGAAGACAGACTAACTGGCCTGTAATTCCCAGGGTTATCCCTATTCCCTTTTTTGGAACAGGGGCACGACATTCGCCACTCTCCAATCCCCTGGTACTACCCCTGTTGATAGTGAGGACGAAAAGATCATGGCCAACAGCTCTGCAATTTCATTTCTTGCTTCCCATAGAATCCTTGGATATATCCCGTCAGGCCCGGGGGACTTGTCTATCCTCAAGTTTTTCAAAATGCCCAACACATCTTCCTTCCTAACAAGTATCTCCTCGAGCTTACCAGTCTGTTTCACACTGTCCTCTCCAACAATATGACCCCTCTCATTTGTAAATACTGAAGAAAAGTACTCGTTCAAGACCTCTCTTATCTCTTCAGACTCAATACACAATTTCCCACTACTGTCCTCGATCAGACCTACCCTCGCTCTAGTCATTCTCATATTTCTCACATATGTGTAAAAGGCCTTGGGGTTTTCCTTGATCCTACCCGCCAAAGATTTTTCATGCCCTCTCTTAGCTCTCCTAATCCCTTTCTTCAGTTCCCTCCTGGCTATCCTGTATCCCTCCAGCGCCCTGTCTGAACCTTGTTTCCTCAGCCTTACATAAGTCTCCTTCTTCCTCTTAACAAGACATTCAACCCCTCGTCAACCATGGTTCCCTCACTCGACCATCTCTTCCCTGCCTGACAGGAACATACATATCAAAGACACGTAGTACCTGTTCCTTGAACAAGTTCCACATTTCACTTGTGTCCTTCCCTGACAGCCTATGTTCCCAACTTATGCACTTCAATTCTTGTCTGACAGCATTATATTTACCCTTCCCCCAATTGTAAACCTTGCTCTGTTGCATACATCTATCCCTCTCCATTACTAAAGTGAAAGTCACAGAATTGTGGTCACTACCTCCAAAATGCTCCCCCACTAACAAATCTATCACTTGCCCTGGTTCATTACCAAGTACCAAATCCAATATGGCCTCCCCTCTGGTCGGACAATCTACATACTGTGTTAGAAAAGCTTCCTGGACACACTGCACAAACACCACCCCATCCAAACTATTTGATCTAAAGAGTTTCCACTCAATGTTTGGGAAGTTGAAGTCACCCATGACTACTACCCTGTGACTTCTGCACCTTTCCAAAATCGGTTTCCCCAATCTGTTCCTCCACATCCCTGCTGCTATTGGGGGCATATAGAAAACTCCCAACAAAGTGACTGCTCCTTTCCTATTTCTGACTTCAACCCATACTACCTCAGTAGGCAGATCCTCATCGAACTGCCTTTCTGCAGCTCTTACACTATCTCTAATTAACAATGCCACCCCCCCCCCCCCCCCCACCTCTTTTACAATCCTCCCTAATCTTGTTGAAACATCTATAACCAGGGACCTCCAACAACCATTTCTGCCCCTCTTCTATCCAAGTTTCCGTGATGGCCACCACATCGTAGTCCCAAGTACCGATCCATGCCTTAAGTTCACCCACCTTATTCCTGATGCTTCTTGCGTTGAAGTATACACTTCAACCCATCTACGTACTCTCCTTTGTCAGTGTTACCTTCCCCGCTGCCTCACTACACGCTTTGGCATCCTGAATATCGGCTTCCTTAGTTGCTGGACTACAAATCCGGTTCCCATTCCCCTGCCAAATTAGTTTAAACCCTCCCGAAGAGTACTAGAGCACCATAAAAGAATAAAAAACGGATCGGTGGAGTCAAGAGTTGGTGGCAGTAGACTGAAAGGCAAAATACTGCCAGTGCAAGAGGGGAGAGTCAGGACAAAATAAATCTAGAATAGTTTTGATTAAAATGCTGAATTTTGCACCCAAGCCACAATATTACTTATTCTAACATTGGCATATTTTTCTCAACTAAATTGATTTGCACATCATTTAAGTAGTTTAATAAATATTGAGTTACGTTTTAAAGAATGATCTTTTAACTCATAAATTAGGGAAGTGTTTAGGTATATGCAGGTTCGGGACTTTGCCAGGAAGGAGATACAGAGTTTCCCAGAGGAACTGGCCTCCACGTTGTTGGAGGAGGTGCTGGCGGCAAGGGGACTGGAGAAGGGGACAGTGTCAGCGGTATACGGAGCTATGTTGGAAAAGGATAAGGCACCACTGGAGGGGATCAAAGCGAAGTGGGAGGAAGAGCTGGGAGAGGTTATAGAGGAGGGGGTCTGGTGTGAGGTGCTCCGGAGAGTGAATGCCTCCACCTCGTGTGCGAGGTTGGGGCTGATACAGCTGAAGGTGGTGTACAGGGCACACCTCACGAGGGCGAGGATGAGCCGATTCTTTGAAGGGGTAGAAGATGTGTGTGAACGTTGCGGGGGGGGGGGGGGGGCGCTAATCACGTTCATATGTTTTGGTCCTGTCCAAAGCTTGGGGAGTACTGGAAGGAGGTGTTTAGCGTAATTTCCAAGGTACTGCATGTGAGGCTGGACCCGGGTCCCCGGGAGGCCATATTTGGGGTGTCAGACCAGCCAGGGTTGGAAACGGGTGCGGAGGCAGATATCATAGCCTTCGCCTCGTTGATCGCCCGAAGGCGGATCCTGCTGGGATGGAGAGCGGCCTCTCCACCCTGTGCCCTGGCGTGGCGAGGGGACCAGTTGGAATACTTGACCCTTGAGAAGGTTAAGTTCGAACTGAGGGGAACCTCGGAGGGGTTCTACAAGTCCTGGGCACTATTTATCATGCACTTTCAAGAACTGGATAACATCGAACATTAGTTGGGGGGGGGGGGGGGGGGGGGGGGGGGCTATGTATGTTAAAGATGGCTATGGGTAATCTCTGATTCCTTTTTTTTCTTTGTCATTTGTTTATGTTAACATGCGGGCTGATGTCTGGGCATGGTGGGATCGCTGTTAGTTATGGGGTTTGAGATATTTGTTGTTGGTTATTGATTGTTGTTGGGTGTAAATTCGGGAGAAAAATTGTGAAAAAGGAGAATAAAAATATATTTTTTTAAAAACTCATAAATTAGGCCATTATCACCAATGGAACTATTCCATAACCGCACAACCAGACCATTAAATAAGACTAAATTACAAAAATATAAAATGTGTGTAGAATATACAATAATATGGATCATAAATTAGGATTCATACCCCACCCTCAAATGCATCTCAAATAGACAACTGAAAGCAGCTATTTTATCTGAAGCAGATAAATAATCTTTTGCGTGTTCATAATACATTTTGTTCCAATAAAATTGAAGCACTGGAGTGCAATCAGCTCAGAAATGAAAAGCAACCATTTTCATGCAATTCAACTAAAATTTGCAATTTAATAGGATCGCAGAGAGTATATCTGCTCAAACTACTGAATAATTATTGAGAAGGATACAGGGAATATGAAGCAGCACACCTTTTGGCATTTGTTATACAGATGATTCGACCCCTGTTGCTGACACGGTCTGCATTCTCCATTAACGTGGTCCGAGCTTCATGCTGATAGTCTGTACATTTACACAGGACCTCCACAGCTTCGACTAAGCCATGCAGCACGCTGCAGCATTCTGGGTCCATGCGTGGGTTGGGAGGTCCAACAGCCGCCAAGGCTGCCATCAACTGTGACAGAAATAGGATCCCATCATTGCCTGCTTAGATTAAGATTTTTACATATTGAATTGAGCTCCTCAAAATGATTATTTGACTAAAAACGTGACGTATATTCAGAAGCCAAATCATAAAAAACAGAGAATGATACAGTGCAGAGTGAAGCCGTTCAGTCCATCATCCCTGTGGTAGAGCCATTCACTTTAGGCCCACACCCCTGCCTTTTCCCCATAGCACTGCAAATTTTCCTCCATTTCAGTATTCATGAAATTGTTTTGAAACTTGCTGCGTAAAAAAAATTGCTTCATGTCAGATCTGTTTCTTCTACCAATCATATCAAATCTGTGTCCTCTAGTTACCAACCTTTCTGTCAGTGGAAACTATTTCTCCTTACTCTATCTAAACTATTCATGGTTTTGAACACCTCTAACAAATCTCTTCTTCTACATCTGTGCTCCAAAGAAAACATTGAATCATAGAATCCATACAGTCCATTTGGCCCATCGAGTCTGCGTCAGCGCTCTGAAAGAGCACCTACTTAGGCCTATACCCCCACCCTATCCCTGTAACCCAGTAAGCCCATTGAACCTTTTTGGACACTAAGGGGCAATTATAATAGCCAATCCACCTAAACTGCTTTGGACTGAAGGGGGAAACCGGAGCACCCGGAGGAAACCCAAGCACATGGGGAGAAAATGCAAACTCCACACAGACAGTCAGCCAATACCGGAACTTACCCCGGGTCCCTGGCGCTGTGAGGCAGCAGTGCTAACCATTGTGCCACTGTGTCGCCTTCAACAATCACAGTTTCTCCAGTCTCACCCTATAATTGAAGACCCATATCTCTGGTACTTCTCTGGTCAATGCCTTCCTCACTATTTCCAAGGCCGTGACATTTTTCCTAGAGTGTGGTGCCTAGCATCAGAGGCTCCACTTGGGACCTAACCCAAAGTTTTAGCCAACTTCCTTGTTTTCGTATTCTAATCGTTTTCACAAATCCAAGATTCATTTATCTTATTATTCTCAACTTGTCCTGCCACCTTCGATGACTTGCTTTCATGCATCCCCAGATGTCTGTTCCCGCACGTCTTTTAAAATTTAGTTCATGTTTCAGATGAATAACCTTTCATCAGAGCTGAGTACTTACAACATTTTCTGCTTCACTTTCAGGTTTCCTGCCTCTGCACTAATTTGCTCTTTCACTTGGTTCATATTGCCTCCCAATTTTCTTACCAAAATCTTCTGTGTGCTAAATTTGTACCCTCGCATGCCTCATAATTTAACCAGTCCACGAATGTCCTCTCGAAATCTGTTACTATCCTTGTCATTGTTTATTGCATGTCCAAGTTTATCATCGCAAACTTTGAAATTTTGCCTTGAATACCCAAGTTCAGGTCATTAATACATAATAAAAGCAGTGCTTCATATCAATCTTTGGAGAACACCACTTAACTCCAGTGAAGAAACACACGTTCTTGTTCTTTTTGGCACTGGCCAATTTCATATCGACATGATAGGCTATGTCCCCATATGTGGCACTTTATCAAAGGCCTGAAAGTTCATATACACAGCAATCAAGTGACGCTCTGCAAATACCTTCACTTCTCCATTAAAGAATTTGATCAAGTTAGTAAAACACGGGCAGCACGGTGGCCTAGTGGTTAGCACAACCGCCTCACGGCGCTGGTGTCCCAGGTTCGATCCCGGCTCTGGGTCACTGTCCGTGTGAAGTTTGCACGTTCTCCCCGTGTCTGCGTGGGTTTCGCCCCCACAACCCAAAAATGTGCAGAGTAGGTGGATTGGCCACGCTAAATTGCCTCTTAATTGGAAAAAATAATTGGCTAATCTAAATTTATTAAAAAAAAGTTAGTAAAACACTGTTGCCTTTAACAATACCGTGCATTCATTAATGAACCCATACATTTACAAATAGCAATTAATTCTGCCACTTAACCACCTTCCCGTTATTAATCAAGGTAGAAACAGTACCATAACAATGTCAAGATACTGAACACTTTTATACATGGTACAGAATCAATTTAAGACCTTTTGTGTCCCTGAATAACAGTTCTTTTAAAATGCTAAAATGTACAAATGTCTTCCACAATAGAATGTGAGATGCACAAAGCAGAATTACCAGTAGGAAATTAAAGGTTTCTTCTGGTTGGCTGCAGTAATTGGATAGCGTTAAATACAACAAAATACTCCTCTCTTCACCAATTTAATGGAGCGCGCTATCAGCTTAACCTGTATCCCAGCCACCACCTTAAACAGCCACCACCTTAAACATTCACTCTCTCTACCACTGGCGCAATAGTGGTAGTGTGCACCACCTACAGGAGGTGCTATAGCAACTCACCAAGGCTCCTTAGACAGAACTAAAGGAGACAGAGAGTAAGGACAGTGGACAATACTCTTTGGGCCACATGCGGGCAATTGGGACTCGCTTAGTGGTAAAAACTAGGCAGCATGGACAAGTTGGGCCGAAGGGCCTGTTTTCATGCTGTAAACCTCAATGACTCAACTAGAACCTCCAAACCAGCAGGTTCTGCCACATGGAAAGGAAAAGGTAGCAGAAGCATGGGAACACCCCAAGTTCCCATCAACTTGCGCACCATTCTGACTTGGAATTATATTGCCATTCCTTCACTATCACTGGGTCAATTCAAGAAACTTTTTTTTTGAAAGCTGAAACGTAAGCATTTAAAGTTGCCCGAGATACAGTCTAACTCATTAGAAATGGCAAAGATCCAGTTGCAGATTAAGCAACTTGAACATGAGAAAGAATTAAAGCAGCTTGAATACGAAAGAGAGGAAAAAGAGAGCGGAAAGAGAAAGGGATAGAGTGGAAAAAGAAAAGGAGAGAGAAGAAAGGAGAAGAGAAAGGAATAGCCCCAGCAGAACAAAAGAAAGAAAAAGGGAGGTACAGATCAGGGAAAAAAAGATAAAGAGAGAGAGTTTGAACTTCAGAAAATGGCCTTGAAACATGACCATCAGTTAAAATTGGCAGACATGGCCATGAAAGTCAGTTAAAATTGGCAGAGTAAAGGGAAACATACAGTTGGATGATAGTGATGAGGATAGAGAGAAAGAGTGCCAAAGTCGAAGGCTTGGTGGGGATCTATTTAAATATGACCAAGCATTGCCAAGGTTTGACGAGAAGGAGGTGGAAGCCTTTTTCATTTCATTTGAGAAGGTGGCTAAACAAATGAAATGGCCACAGGACATGTGGGTATTACTGATTCAAACAAAGCTGGTAGGTAGGGCTAGTGACGTGTTTGCATCACTACTGGAGGAGGTATCTGGGACGTATGAGCAGATGAAAAAAATCCATCTTGGGTGCATATGAACTAGTGCCTGAAGCCTACAGACAGAAGTTTAGAAATTTGAGGAAATAATTTGGTCAAACATACATGGAGTTTGAAAGGCTCAAACAGAGTAATTTTGATAGGTGGAAAAGGGCTTTGAAAATAGACCAAACGTAAGAAGCTCTCAGAGAAATTATACTTTTGGAGGAGTTTAAAAATTCACTTCTTCATGTAATGAGAACTCGTGTGGAAGAGCAGAGGGTTAAAACTGCAAGGTTAGCAGCAGAAATGGCAGATGGCTATGAATTAGTTCATAAATCAAAGCTTGGTTTCCGACATCAGTTTCAGTTTGTGAAGGATAGAAACAGGGGACATGAGAAATACCCAAGTGGTAACGATAATCTAATGGGAGATAATAAGGAGAGTGTACCTCGGATTAAAAAAAGAAATCCAGGAGGGTGGAAAAGAAAAGAAAAGTTTCAAATGTTTTCACTGTAATAAACTAGGCCATGTAAAGTCACAGTGGTGGTTGAATAAAAGCACTGGGAAGGCTGATGTGGTAAAACAGGATAAGACATTGGGGTTTGTTAAAGTGGTAAAGGAAAGCCCAAGTGAAGCGAAGGAGGTGCAAAAGATTGTACAGCCTGAGGCATACAAGATGATCAGAGGATAGGGTGGACAGCGAGAGCCTTTTTCCTCGGATGGTGATGGCTAGCACGAGGGAAATAGCTTTAAATTGAGGGGAGATAGTGTAGCCACCGAAGCTGGCCGCTTCCCGACATAAAATGGAACATTGAGTTGCATGCAGGGAAAATTGGACAATGACAGAGAGGCAAGCAGATTGCAGAACCTCTCTGTGGATTCTGTCTGTGAAGAAACCAGACAGCATAGAAACTAACAAGCTGCGCAAATTAATTGAGCGATTCCCGGTGATTCACAGGCAAAATGGACACAACAATTAGAAGAGATTGAAACATTCTATAGCAGGTCAGACATCCCGGCGCTAGTGGAGTCTGAAACAAAAGGACACAAACAAGGTAGAAAGAACCGCCCAGTGATCGAGGAACAGCCCCGTTATTGGGGAAATTCAAATCAATCGATTGGGAAGAGACCCAATCGATTGGAAGTTTATAGAGGGTCCGCCCAGATGGGCGCGAAACCCAAAACAGTATAAGACAGAGACCCCGACCCCAGCTCTCTCCCTTAACCGGCCCTCCCAGCAGAACACCTTTGCAGCAGCTCTCCAGGAACTTGGACGTGAGAAGGAGAGGCCTGGCCAATTGCTACACCGACAAGTAAGTGTCATACAATGCACGCTATGAGAGTAGACACTCCTGACCCCTTTAGTCCACACCAACTGGAAGTCTGCGGATCCAGGACAAAGCAAGAGGCCATTGTTCCCTGATCCGGCAGTACCCTTATTCCAGATAAGTATTGGCCTAGTAGTGGTAGGAACAGTTTAGTCTTAGTATTATGTGCATGAGCAGTAAATAACTGTGTAATAATAAACGTGTCTTGTTTGAACTTACTAACTGGTGTATTGAGTCATTGATCTGAACTTGAACTTGAATCTTGTGGCAGTATCATAAAGATAGGAATAAAACAGAGCCAATTGAGTGTAAAGCACACTCACCCAGAATGAGCAACAATAGATATAGGACAGATGTCAGAGGTAGGTTCTTTACTCAGAGTAGTACGGGCGTGGAATGTCTTGCCTGCAACAGTAGTGGACTTGCCAACATTAAGGGCATTTAAATGGTCATTGGATAAACATATGGATGATAATAGAATAGTGTAGATGGGCTTTAGATTGGTTTCACAGGTCGGCGCAACATCAAGGGCCAAAGAGCCTGTACTGCGCTGTATTGTTCTATGTTCTATGTAAAGTACCGTTATAATAGCGCTGACCAGAGTGAAAGATTATCTGCTAGTTAATATGCACTTTGGACTTAACTTAGGGAATTCTACATTGTTATTGCAGTCAATGCAGAGCAGTGCAAGCTGCATTCTGACACCAGAGCTGATTCAAGATCACTAGGTAAAGGAGTACAAGCTACCTATAAAACACCTTTCTACCCAGAATGTCTGAGGGCATCAACTTTGTAATTGGCTACAGAATGTTTTTATGGTTGATGGTGGTAAGCGAAAGAACTGCATAGATTGGAAGCTTAGTTGTAATTGTACCTTTTTTCTTAAAAAAGTCTTCCTAATAGCAATGTGAAATGCTCACAATTTATTTCAGCTCTAATCAATACGAGCAGACCACTGTTTCTGTGAGCATTTATGCATTTTGCTTTAATTCTGAATATTTTCTTCCATATCCTCATAGCATGCGAGGGTTGCTGGCAAGGCCAGTATTAGATACCTATCCCCGAGTGTCCTTGAACCTCTGCAGTCCATGTAGCATAGATACACCACAGTGCTGTTTGGGAGTCCTAGCTTTTTGACCCAGGTACAGTGAAGGAAAGGAACAGCGATATATTTCCAAGCCAGGATGGTGTGTGGCTTGGAGGGGAGCTTGCAGGTGGTGGTGTTTCCATGAATCTGCTTCTACAGGTTCTACTTGCTACAGGTCCCGGGTTTGAAAGGTGCTGTCAAAGGAGGCTTCACAAGTTGTTATACTGCATCATGTAGATGTTAGACACTGCTGCCACAGTGTGTCAGTGGTGGAGAGAATGAATATTTAAGGTGGTGGATAGGGCGTCAATCAAGCAAGCTGCTTTGTCCTGGATAAGGTTGAGCATCTGGAGTGTATTTAGAGCTGCACTCAGCCAGGCAAGTAGAGAATATTCACAGTCCTGGCTTGTGCCTTGCAGATGGGGACAGGTTTTGCTGAGCCATGAGGTGAGTTACTCACCACTGTATGTATATGGCTTGTTCTGTTAAAAGTTCTGGGTCAGTGGTAACCCCCAGGATGTTGATGGTGAGAAATTCAGTGATGTTAATGTCATGGGGAAATGGTTAGATTAGCTCTTGTTGAAGATGGTCATTGTCTGGTGCAAATATCATTTTTCATTTAGCAGGCCAAGCCTGCATGAACATAGAACACACAGTGCAGGATTCGGCCCATCGAGTCTGCACCGGTACCCACTTAAGCCCTCACTACCACCCTATCCCCATAACGTCTTTGGTCTGTGGGAGGAAACCGGAGCGCCCGGAGGAAACCCACGCAGACACGGGGAGAACGTGCAGACTCCAAACAGACAGTGACCCAGCGGGGAGTTAAACCTGTGAAGCCACAGTGCTATCCACTTGTGCTACTGTGCCGCCCATATTGCCCAGATTGTCTTACCTGTAGGCAAGGACAGCTTTGATACATCAGGAATTGCGAATGGTACTGAAAATTGCGCAATCATCAGTCAATATCCCACTTCTTATCCTTATGATGGAGGGAAGGTCATTAATGATGCAGTTAAAAATGGTTCACCCTAGAACACTGCTGCAGGAGTTCCAGCAACTCCAACCAGCGGAGACACTTTGGTGACTAGGACATAGCTGGGTAATTTTCCACACTGTTCCTGTACTCAAGCAGCTTGGCTGGGGGCACAGCTAATTCTGGAGCACAAGTCTTCAGTGCTACAGCTCGGATGCTGACAGGGACCACAGCCTTTGCGCTATTCAGTGCCTCCAGCTGTTTCTTGTTATCACTCGGAGTGAATTGCGTTAGCTGGAGATTAGCATCTGTGATGATGGGCACATCCATTCACTGTTCCTGGCCGAAAATAGTTACCAATATTTCAGCCTTATTTTTGCAAGAGTCCTGGGCTACCCCATCATTAAGGATGGAGTAAACCCCCCCCCCCCAAACACCATTCATGACTGGATTTGGCAGGACTACTAAGTGCCTGAATATACCTACTGAAGGAAAATTCTAAAATAAGAAATATTACATCTACAAAGGAATAGCCGAATCATGATAAACTAAAGTTAACATATAGTTGTCAATATTGCAGCATTAAATTTATCAGATTGATATTGAACAGCTTAAGTAACGCTTTTTCACTGTACACCCACTATCAGCAGTGGGACTGTATTACACAAAACAGCAACATTTTTCACATATTTCCTTCTTATAATATCCAATAATCTTTAAAAACAAAAAACTTAGTGGATTGCATCCACTAACCTGCAGTGAAGGCGACTTGACAACAGAGGTTTTCTGTATAAAGTTCCTTGGATTAAGAAGTTACAGGAAGGCCCACAACTTTGAATGTGGTTGTCGAGTGAAAGAATATCCTGATCAGGATAACGTGAGTATTAGGCCAGTTAGGACGGGAGTATTTTGTGGGAAGACTGCAAATCTGTGTCAGTTGTGTGCACCTGCCACATCCAGCCATGAATGGTGGCAGACAATTAAACAACTCACTGGAAGAGGAGGATCCACAAATATACCCATCCTCAATGATGGAAGAGCCCAGCATATCTGTGCAAAATAAAAGGCTAAAACATTTGCAACAATCTGCAGCCAGAGGTGCCAAGTGGATGATCCATCTCGGCCTACTGCTGAGGTCCCAGCTTCACAGATGGCAGTCTTCACCCAATTTGATTCACCCCATCTGATATCAGAAATGGCTGAAGGCACTGGATACTGCAAAAGCCAAGGGCCCAGACAGTATTCCGACAATAGTACTGAAGCCTTGTGCTTCGGAACTTGTCGTGCGCCTAGCCAAGCTGCTCCAGTACAGCTATGACACTGGCATTTGCTCAGCAATGTGGAAAATTGCCCAGATATGTCCTGTGCACAAGAAACAATTGTTTGAAAATCAACCATAAAAATGTAGGACTATGTAAGTCAATGCAATTGATTGCAACAATTTATTCCCCACTCCAAAAGCAAAACAAAATTGTTCTACCTCCTGTAGGTTCTGATCTTCTTGTCCCCAAGAGTTCAGAGTATGTGCTCTTGAATCACTGACTATGAAATTCACCTGAAATAAAATCCAAATTAGGTATGAAAGAGCGAAACACAAATATTTGAAGTGACTTTTAAAAGTGCTTTAAAACGGGGTTTACAAAATGCAGTAAGTTCTTCACCGAACATGGTTGATACACCATTATAATCCGATCTATTTTGAAAAAAGATGATCACTAAATAGCTGCACGAACTGTCTGCAATAGGTTTAATCCAAACTAGCTGGACAGATTTACAAGAGCTGCATTATTTTACAGAATTAGTGATCACTGCATTGCAATGGAGATTACAATATCCCAAGAATGAATGGGACCCACATGCCCCATTGTTAAATAAATGGCTGAAATCACATTTTATAGAGAAATCATTCCAATAATTGAAATAATTGTGTCGACCACCTTTCCAATATTTGAGTAAATATTCCATTAACAAGTATCCACCGGACTTCCAGCGACAGCATGTAGGTGGAGGTCGCATGTTAGGTGGCTCCTGCTTGAAGCTGTTTTTTGAGTTTTATGCCCGATTTCGGGGGTAGATTTGAATGAGCTGGTGTGGGAAGGTATAAGGAAGGTGCGCGATGTAGAAGACCCAAAAGAAGGGCACTGGAAACAAGGGGACGAGCGAAAGTCCGCCGTCGAGTCAGTTGGTGAGTCCGGCAGGAAGAAAGGTGGGTCGCTGGGTGGGGCCACGTGGGACCACTCCCCTCACAATGGAAACTCTAACCGAGGTGATGGCGGGGAATTTGAGAAGCAGTTCGGCAAGCACATAGAGGCGCTGCGGAGGGAGATGATGGGCGCGATGAAAGAGTGGGTGAAGGAGGCAATTGCCCCATATCAAAGACATTGGCCGAGATACGGGAACAAGGAGAGAAGCTGAAGGGGGTGGAGGAGGCTCTGTCGCAACACAGTGACCAGCTCACTTCGATGGGCGAGGAGCTCCAGAAGGTATCGGAGGCCAACAAAAGGCTCAAGAGCTAAAGTGGAGGCCCTGGAGAAGAGGTCAAGGCAGCAAAATCTACAGATAGTAGGCCTGCCGGAGGGAGTGGAGGGACAGAGGCCGACTGAGTACTTCGAAAGAATGTTGGCTGAGTTAGTGGGGGGGGGGGGGAAGAAGATTCTCCCAATACATGTTGGACAGGGCACATCGCTCTCTCAGGCCAAAGCCAAAAGCAAATGAGCCACCAAGGGCGGCCATAATCTGCTTCCATAAGTTCCACGTGAAGGAGGTCCTGGATTGGGCGACGCAGAGCCAAGAGGTGAGGTGAGATGGCATTGATATACGAATATACCAAGACTTGACAGAGATGGGGAGAAGGTGGGTGAAGGAGGCACTGTGCAGCAATGGCATGAGGTGTGGAGTGGTCTATCCTGTGAAGCTGAGAGTGACGCACAACTTGAGGGATTTTTATTTTGAGATGGTGGAAGCGATCATGAAGGCCAAAGGACTGGGGCTAAAATGATAGATGGGACTGTGACTTGGGTTGAGGGGAGGGGGACTGTGCTTTGTCTTTATCTCTCTTTTTCTCTGTTTCTCTGTTTCTCGTTTTGTATTTGATGGAGGGTTTGTATGATTTTTGTGAGGTTTTTTGAACGGGGGAGTGTAGTTTACCTTAGTTTATAGTTGTTTACAAGCTTATTGGGCTTTGGGTTTGTGTCTTTTTTCTGGGGGCGCAGTTTTGCACTGTTTTTTCGGGGCCAGGATACTGAGGAGGGAACTGGGAGAGGGGGGCTCGCGCAAGGGCTTCCGCACTAGCAAGCAAAGGTTGGCTGGTGAGCGAGAATGTGGCGGGGCAGGCATTGGGGCATGGTTGACCGGGTTTCGATGGGCCTGCGAGGTGCGAAGGGTCAGAATAGTGACGTTAGGGGAGCTGTTGAACAGATCGAGAGTTTCCACACATTTGAAAAGCTTCAAGGCCGATGAGGTGATGCTGCAGGAGACCCATTTGAGGGTGATAGATCAGGTGAGGATCAGGAAGAGATGAGCTCTTGCGGATAAGGAAAGGAGGACGGACCACATCCGTCTAGTGAGCGAGATAGTGGAGGTGGACAGGGAATATTCAAGGGTGTCCACCGTGGAGGGATTGGCGAGGAGGAAAAAGTTGCTGGGGCGGTCTGACAGGCTGACAATGGGGAGGGCAGTAGGGCAACTGCGAGGGGCAAGGGGGGTGCAATACGAGTATGGGGAGAAGCCGAGCCGCATGCTGGCGCACCAGCTGCGGAAGCAGGCTGAGTCCAGGGAAATATTGAAGATACGTGGGGACGTGGTGTTGGAGCCTGGGGAAGGAGGAGTTGCTGGGGACGAAGATGCAGGCAGTAATCACACTAATCCCAAAAAAGAGAAGGATCCGGTGGAATGTGGGTAGTATAGACTCATATCACTATTGAACACAGATGTGAAAGTATTGACCAAGTTGCTGGCGGGGAGGATGGAAGACTGTCCGGGGAGGTTGCAGAAGATTAAACAGGCTTTGTGAAGGGCAGGCAGCTTGTGAATAACATAAGACGACTGTTGAATGTGGTAATGAATCCATTGGGGGCTCTGGTACCGG
Organism: Scyliorhinus canicula; assembly: GCF_902713615.1. Lineage (NCBI taxonomy): Eukaryota > Metazoa > Chordata > Chondrichthyes > Carcharhiniformes > Scyliorhinidae > Scyliorhinus > Scyliorhinus canicula. The sequence goes on along the minus strand of NC_052156.1, from coordinate 105,812,858 downwards.
AGGTAGTGATGTCCATGGACGCGGAGAAGGTTTTATAAATCGGGTGGAATGGAGTGTACTTGCTCGAAGGTTTGGGTTTGGGCCGAGATTTGTGGCATGGGTGCGGTTGCAGTATGTGGCACCAAGGGCGAGGACGAATGATATGAGCTCACAAAGCTTTGCCTTACACAGGGTCCCTGCTGCTGTTTGTGCTGGCCATAGAGCCATTGCCGATGGCTCTCAGGGGGTCGGCAGAGTGGCAGGGGATTATGAGGGGACAGAGGGAGCATTAGGTGTCGCTCTATGCCGATGATCTTTTGCTGTATGCTTCAAATCCATTAGAGAGTATGGGAAGGATTATGGGCCTGCTGGGGAGGTTTGGAGGGTTCTCAGGGTACAAGCTGAATGTAGGGAAAAACGAGGTATTCCCGGTGAATGAGCTGGCACAGCGGGATAATTTCGGGACGATGCCATTTACGGTAGCGAAGGATAGGTTTAGGTTTTTGGGGATTCAGGTAGAGAGGGAATGGACGGGGCTCCATATGTGAAACTTAACGAAGCTGGTGAAGAAGGCCAGGGAGGATCTTAGGAGGTGGGATACAATGCACTTAACGTTGGCGGGGAGGGTCCAAGTGGTGAAAATGAATATTCTGCCAAGGTTCTTGCTTATCTTTCAGTATCTCCCGATCTTTACACCAAAGGTCTTTTTTCGGAAAGTGGTCACGATCATCTTGGACTTTGTATGGACTGGGAAGGTGCCGAGGGTGGGGAGGACCCTGCCATAGAGGCAGCAGGGGGTGGTTTTGTGTTGCCGAACTTGCAACACCAGGTTAAAGTCTCGAATCACTAGCTTTTGGAGCACTGCTTCTTCCTCATTCACCCCGCTGGATAGCGTACACAGGAGGTGGAGGGAAGTGGGGCTGGTCAAGGTGAGGGATTTTTATTTGGAGGAAGGATTCACCAGTCTGGAGGAGCTAAGGGAGAGGGTAGAGCTGCCGAGGGGTAGTGATTTCAGGTATCTGCAGATTAGGGACTTTGCGTGAAAGATTTGGAGGGGGTTCCCTAGGTTTCCGGGATACACCCTTCTGGAGTGACTGCTGCTTCCGGAAATGTAAGGGGACGGAAGAATTGGGGATATATATATTCAAGTGGCTGAGGGAGCATGGAGGCGAGCGGGTGGTGAAGATCAAGGAGAAATAGGAAGCGGAGGTGGGAGGGGGATCAATTGGAGAGTATGGAGTGAGGCACTGCGAAGGGTGAATGGGACCTCCTCTTGTGCAAGGATGAGCCTGATACAGTTTAAGGTGGTGCACAGGGTGCATATGACTCGGGCGAAAATGAGTGGGTTCTTTGAGGGGGTAGCAGACGAGTGTGAGAGGTGTGGGCAGGGGCCAGCGAATCACGTGCACAAGTTTTGGGGTTGATAAATAGGGAAGATTCTGGGAGGGAGTGTTAGCGGTCTTTGCCGGGGCAGTGGAGGAGTAGGTGGACCTGGCCCCTTTGGTGGCGATATTTGGAGTTTCAGAAAAGCCGGAGCTCATGGAGAGGAGGAAGGCCGATGTTGTGGCCTTTGCCTCTGATCGCACGGCGGCGAATTTTGCTGGAGTGGCGATCGACATTGCCACCTGGGTTGGGTGACCTGTACGACTTTCTACGTTTGGAGAAGATAAAGTATGAGTTAAGGGGCTCAGCAGGGAGATTTGAGAAAGGGTGGGGGATGTTTGTGACCATGTTTGAGGAACTGTTCATCACAGGGGGGTGGGTGGTGGGGGGGGTGAAAAAGGGGAGAAATCTGTCCAGACTGTATAGTTGATTGTTGGGAAGTATGTTTCCCGGGGAGTTTATTGGCTGTAACCTGCTTTGATACATGTTTGTAATAAAATACATTTAAAAAAAAAGAGTTGGGCTAGTCAGATGATTCATTCGGGGTTTTACAGTAGGGCTTGAGAGGGTGGGGGGGATGTAGCGGTATTGGCGGGCGAGGTGGGGTTTCAGATGGAGACTTGGTGGCTGATCGGGGGGCAGGTACGCGATAGTTACGGGTGCGTTAGAGGGGAGGTTGGTGGCACTGGTGAGCGTAATGGCCCCAACTAGGACGATGCAGCGTTTGTGAAGAGAATGCTGGGTGCCATCCCGAATGGTGATCTCATTCAAGGCTAAGATGGAGAGGGAGGAACGTCAAAAGACTGATAGAGGAGATTTTGGAGATGGATGGGAGGTATGCAGGGTCACGGACTTGGTATCCTGGCAAAGAGGAAGGAGCTGCAGACTAGGTACAACCTATTGCCCACGGGAGAAAGCAGTGCGCCAGCTGAGAAGGGCGAGGTGGGCTGTTTATAAGTATGGGGAGAAAGCAGGACATATGCTGGCTGATCAGCTCCGAAGGGATGCTGCGGCGAAGGAGATATGGGATAAGGCGGGGAAGTTGGTGGTGGCTCTGGAGCAGATTAATAAAGTATTTGAGGAATTTTATAGGGACCTATATAGGTCAGAGCCCCTGAGGGGGAGCGGGGGATGAGGGAATTTCTGGATTAGCTTGTGTATCCGAGGTTGGGAGAGGAAGATAGGACAAGGTTGGAGGAGCCAGTGGGGGAGCAGAAGGTGATTGGGAGGATACAGGCAGGGAAAGCAGTGGGGCCTGATGGGCTCCCGGTCGAATTTTATCAGAAGTTTAAGGACAAGTTGGCGTTGTTGATGGTGGGAATGTTTGAGGATGTGATGGGTAGGGGTGACTTGCTGCAAACAATGGGGCAGGCTTCTATCTCATTGTTGTTAAAGGAGGGCATGGAACCGCTGGAGTGTGGGTCGCATAGGCCCGTCTCTCTGCTGAATGTAGATGCTAAGATACTGGCAAAGGTTTTGGCGTTAAAGTTCAAAGGGGCTTGTGAAGTGAAGACAATTGTTCTCGAATGCGAGGAGGTTGTTGAATGTTGCCCTTTCCCCGGCAGATGGAAGGGAGACGGAGGGACGCGGAAAAGATTGGGTAGAGTGGAGTTATTTGATGCCGGTACTGGAGAGATTTGGGATTGGGCCGAGGTTTGTGGCATGGTGCAGTCGCTGTATAAGGAGCCAATGGCGAGTGCCTGCACTACCAGCACGAATTTAGAGTATTTCGCACTACACCGGGGTACAAGGCAGGGTTGTCCCATGCCCCTTCTGTTTGCAGTGGCTATAGAGCCCATGGTCATTGCGTTGAGGAGTTTGGGCTTGTGGAAGGAGATAGTGAGGGGGCGTTGTCCCTATTTGCTGATGATCTGCTGTTGTATATTTCCAAAGCTGAGCATGTAGGTATTTGGGGGTGCAGGTGGCCCGGGTCTGGGCAGGGTTTCAGAAGTTTAATTTCACTAGCTTGGTGGGGAGGGTGAAGGCTGAGGTGGGACAATCTCCCTCTGTCGTTAGCGGGCCACGTGCAGGCAATTAAAATGAATGTTTTGCCACAATTCCTGTTTTGTTTCAATGTCTTCTGGCCTTTTTGCCTAAGTCCTTCTTCAGGGGGCGGACAGGCTGATTCACCGGGTTTGTTTTTGCGGGGGGGGGGGGGGGGGGGGGGGGGGGGGGGGGGGGAGGAGGAGAAAGGTGGCCAGGATCGGGAGGGTACTGCAGAGATGGCAGCTGGCCTCCCAAACTTTCTGCATTACTATTGGGTGACGAATGTAGAGCAAGATTAGAGCAAGGAGAGGGAGCTCGGAGGGTAAAGATGGAGACAGGCTCTTGTAGGGCATCAGGGGTGTGCGTGCTGGCAATGGCGCTACTCCTGATGGCCCCAAGAATATACTCAGTGAGTCCGGTGGTGGTGGCCACATTGAAGATTGGGGGTAATTTAGTCAGCACTTTAAGCTGAGTGTCCTGTCAGGGGGGATGCCGATTAGGGGGAACCAGGGGTCTCGGGGATGGGATGAGAGGGGGATTAAGGAAATGAAGGATTTGTTCTTTGGGGGGCAATTTATGAGTTTAGAGGAGCTGGGAGAGAAGTATGGGTTGGCACAGGGCGAAGGGCTTAGGTATATGCAGGTGCGGGACTTTGCGAGGAAGATTTTCCTGAACTTTCTGATAGTGCCAGCCCCCTCATTGCTGGAGGAAGAGCTGGGGGTGGTGCTGGAAGAGGGACTGTGGTGTAAGGTGCTGCAGAGGGCGAATGCATTGACTTTGTGTGCAAGACTGGGGCTGATAAAGCTGACCTCATGAAATCAAGAATGAGCCGGCTGTTCGAGAGAATGGAGGATGTCTAACAGCGATGTGAGAGAGGCCCCGCGAACCATGTTCATATGTTTTGGTCCTGCACGAAGCTGGAAAGATTTCCAGCCTCACTGATCGGATCTTGTTAGGATAGAGGTCAGCTTCTCCACCCTGTGCCTCGGCGGGGCAGGGAGACATGCTGGAGCTTTTGAGCATGGAAAAGGTGAAATTTGAGCTGAGGGGGGGTCGAAGGAAGGGTTCTATAATTATTGGGGTTTGTTCTTCATGCACTTTCGGGAGTTGGTTACCGTTGACTGTTGACGGGGGACGGGTTCGTGTGTGGGGGGGGGGGGGGGAGTTTGGGAGTCTTTTTTTGTTTGTTTGGGGCTGTTTTTGAATTGTGAACATGTTGAAAATTTGTAGTATAAAAATACTTTTAAAAAAAACGTTATCCACCCTCAACAGAATATTCTTCTCAAGACCTCCTTTTTTAGGAAAATGAGCGAGGAAGATGGCAACACATCCCAAACCACATTGTCCTGATGTTTTATCTCTTGTTGTTGCAGTTGACTCGTGTAGCTTGCAGAATTTGAAAGCATTTGTGGGGATTGAGGTGCTTATTTTGGTTTAATATAGAGGATACTAGAAATTCATAAGTAGCGACTACTGGAATAAAATAACTGGACAAACATGTGAAGCTCAGGATTTTACAGGGGGATGATCTGAATTATCTGATTAATTTAAATTACAAAGCAAATACTAAAACATTTGGTAGTTCTGGGATCTTGAGGTCAATTATATTAGGAAGCAATGAATGGATATTTTCACCCAATTACAGATCTCAATATAAAGGTTTAGCCATAAATAGTACATACACCATCAGAGGCATCTGAAAGTTTTCCTTTGATACTAACATGGACTTTCAAAAGAAACAATTAGTAGCAATTTTTGTAGGAATTTCAGATATATTGGGTTACATGTATTTGGTGCAGTAAAGGTTAAAAGCCTGAGTTAATTTGTGAACCTTTGCGTTCAGTTAGTAAGATATGTAACTAATGGGAAGATCTGGAGTAAAAGGCAGAGTTTGTTCAGTTTTTTCTGAAAGTCAAACCATGAAGAGTTTCTGAAGCCATCAGTTCGAGATCCTGCATTGTTCTGACAGGATTCCGGTCTAAAAACACAGTCTCAAAGAACATCTCTTAAGCAGGTATGTCTGGGTCTGCTAACTGTATTTAAAATGGAGTTGAGATGGTTTTGTTGTTCGAATGGGAATAAAGATAGCAGTTAAGGGTCATTGTCTCACTGTACTGATTAATATTGTTTAAGGGGTAATTGCAAGCTTTTTTTGTCACCTTGATGATGTTTTAATACTGCATTCGCAATGAAGCTTGTTTTGATATCCCATATCCCTATTTTAGAATTTATTTTCGGCCCATCGAGTCTGTACCGACCCACTTAAGCCCTCACTTCCACCCCATCCCCGCAACCCAATAACCCCCCCCCTAACCTTTTTTGTTTGGTCACTAAGGACAATTTAGCATGGCCAATCCACCTAACCTGCACATCTTTGGACTGTGGGAGGAAACCGCAGCACCCGGAGGAAACCCACGCACACACCACTCCACAGACAGTGACCTAGCGGGGAATCGAACCTGGGACCCTGGCGCTGTGAAGCCACAGTGCTATTCACTTGTGCTGCCCAAAGTGAGTGAAATCACTCTGGGAGTGAGGCATCCTTTCCTCAGTCTTTCAAAATTAAAACAAAATATTGGGGTTTCTGTCCAGTATCCTAGTTACTGCCGTGGTCTGATCCAGGTTCGCAATACTACAGTGGAAGATTAATAACCTGTTTATCAGCTACAGAGCACTGTTTCAGTGAACAATTAAACAGTCCTTAATTGGTTAAATTTTGAGTAAACATTTGTAAACTGTATTTTGTATCTGTAACAGATGTTACAGGTGAACATGTGGTATGGTGGTTATGTTTCTGAGCCAGTAATCCTCCATAGTCTAATTGAGTGACTAAACTAAAGGAATTGCTGCCCAACCATTCAAGGCAGGAGCTCAACATCACCTCCTCTAGAATTGGGCAATGCTCACATCCACCTCTCACCACTGAATTAAAAATAAAGTGGTTGCTTTGTTGACATTTTAATTGCATCTATACTGGTTGATTACAAATCTAACCATTTTCCTACAACCAACAGTCCTAAACTGCTGTTTCACAAACAAAATGATTAGTTGATTGGCTTTGCACTGTCCACAAGAAAATAAAGCATCTATCCTCCAGCTTTAATTGAAGAATTGACCAAAGATGCCACCAACACATAGTACGTTGTGCAGTGATTCGCCAACCATCCTGTTTCTCAGGACCAGATGATCATCGACTACACAAATTCGGCAAAAATAAAGCTTTCGCAATAAAAATAAATCTTTCCCTGTGTTTATGAATTTTCTCTTTCCTTTCTGGAAAGCTAAAACACACAATTTTTTTAATATTTGATTTTGAAGCCATTTTGTGCTGCTTTCCAATGCAATATTAAGAATTACTTCTTAATAAGGCTAATGCAAGTGGTAGCCATTGAGTTTACTGGAAAGCACTACAATACTCCCAGCTCAAAAGTCACTCCCTTCAAAAACTAATGAAGCAAAATGTAATTCCACAATGAAAACTCTACTGTCTTCATACAGCATTTCTTCTGCCTGCCATTTGCAATCATATCAGGAGAGATATGGGTGGAGATACACATGCAACATTGCATTCGTCAGTAGTCTTCACCAAGGAGAAGGTTCTGGGGAAACTGAAAGGTCTAAAGGTGGATAAGTCACCTGGACTGGATGGACTACACCCCAGGGTTCTAAAAGAGATAGCTGAGGAGATTGAGGAGGTATTGGTGGTGATATTTCAGGAATTATTGGCAGCAGGAAGGGTCCCAGAGGACTGGAAAGTGGCTAATGTAACACCCCTGTTTACCTTTGTCAAAGGTAGGTCATGTCTGACAAATCTGTTGGAGTTCTTTGAAGAACTTCTTTGAAGGAAGTTAGACAAAGGAGAACCAGTGGACATGATTTATATAGATTTCCAGAAGGCTTTTGACAAGATGCTACAAAGGAGATTGTTAAATAAGTTAAGAGCCCATGGTGTTAAGGGTAAGATCCTGGCATGGACAGAGGATTGGCTGACTGGCAGAAGGCGCAGAGTGGGGATAAAAGGGTATTTTTCAAGATGGCAGCTGGTGACAAGTGGTGTGCCTCAGGGTTCTGTGCTGGGACACAACTTTTCACAAAATACATTAATGATCTGGAAGAAGGATCTGAATGCACTGTTGCTAAGTTTGCAGATGATACAAAGATCTGTAGAGGGACAGATAGTATTGAAGAAGCAAGGGGGCTGCAGAAGGATTTGGACAGGCTAGGAGAGTGGGCAATGAAGTGGCAGATGAAATACAATGTGGAAAAGTGAGGTTATGCACTTTGGAAAGAGGAAATTACCCATAGACTATTTTCTAAATGGGGAAATCAGAAGCACAAAGGGACTTGGGAATCCTTGTTCATGATTCTCCCAGCCCCTCTATTGGGTCCGAAACGTACAAAAGCAGGTCATCCAGATAGTGCGAAACCCTACGCTCCAACCCCCCGCCTCCCCCCCCCCACCCCCCCCCACAGACCAGTCCTTTCCAGCCCCTCGAGGCTCTCAGAGCAATTGCCAACGGCTATATAGCCAGTGCAAATAACAGTGGGGAAAGGGGGCATCCATGTCTCGTCCCCCGTT